>NC_035436.2:12645279-13000753 GCF_002127325.2 Helianthus annuus
CCTAGCGCAAGTCAAGCACTTACTCACGTATGTTGCGATGAGAGCTTTCATATTCGGCCACCAATACAAAACCTTGAGGTCCTGATACATCTTATCTGACCCTGGGTGAATAGAATATCGTGACTTGTGTGCTTCGTCCATTACAAGCTCTCGAAGATCACCAAATAAAGGAACCCATATTCGTTCCATGAAGTAGTAAATACCGTCAGACCGTTGCTCGAACTTCTTCTTGTGCAGACCTCGTAATCCTTCAGCCTCGATATTTTCTTCCTTTAATGCCTCAATCTGAGCTGAACGGATCCGAGCAGGTAGATCAGAGTGAATAGTAAGCTGTAGGGCACGAATACGCTTCGGTTTCGGTTCCTTGCGGCTAAGAGCATCTGCTACAACGTTAGCTTTACCCGGGTGATACTTGATGGCACACTCGTAATCATTGAACAACTCTACCCAGCGACGCTGACGCATATTCAATTCTTTTTGGTCGAAGATATGCTGAAGGCTCTTGTGATCCGTATAGATGGTGCATTTCGTGCCGTAGAGATAATGCCTCCAAATCTTCAGTGCAAAGACCACTGCTCCTAGCTCCAAGTCATGTGTCGTGTAGTTTTTCTCGTGTACTTTCAGCTGACGAGAAGCATAAGCTATCACCTTCTCGCGTTGCATCAACACGCAACCGAGACCCTGAATCGAAGCATCACAATAAACCACGAAATCCTCGGTACCATCTGGTAGAGATAGAATCGGCGCGCTGCATAATTTTTGTTTCAAAAGTTGGAATGCATCCTCCTGTTTCGTTCCCCATGAGTAAACGACCTTCTTCTGTGTTAATGAGGTGAGTGGCTGAGCAATCTTCGAGAAATTCTGAATAAAACGACGGTAGTACCCTGCTAGACCGAGAAATTGCCGCACCTCTGAAGGATTCTTTGGTGCCGCCCAATTTCTAATGGCGTCGATCTTGGCAGGATCCACATGTATGCCCAACTCATTAACTATATGCCCCAGAAAATGCACCTCTCGTATCCAAAAATCACACTTTGAAAATTTTGCGTACAGCTGCTCCCTCCTCAGGAGTTCCAAGATGAGGCGCAGATGCCGCTCATGATCTTCCTTGCTCTTGGAATAAATTAGAATGTCGTCGATAAAAACGATAACGAAGTCATCAAGATATGGTTTGCACACGCGGTTCATGAGATCCATGAAGACCGCTGGTGCGTTGGTCAACCCGAATGGCATAACCAAGAATTCATAGTGACCGTATCGCGTCCGAAACGCTGTTTTGGGAACGTCTTCTTCTCTAACTCGCACCTGATGATATCCCGACCTTAAGTCGATTTTTGAATAGAAACTTGACCCTTGCAGCTGGTCAAACAGGTCGTCAATACGAGGCAAAGGATAACGGTTTTTAATCGTCACCTTGTTGAGCTCGCGATAATCTACACACATCCGAAAAGACCCATCCTTCTTCTTCACAAATAGAACTGGGGCTCCCCAAGGGGAAGAGCTAGGTCGGATGAAACCCCTATCCAACAGCTCTTGGAGTTGGTTTGACAATTCCTGCAACTCCCCTGGCGCAAGACGGTATGGCGCACGAGCAACCGGAGCTGCCGCTGGGGCGAGGTCGATCTGGAATTCCACCTGACGATGTGGAGGTAGACCAGGGAGTTCCTCAGGAAATACGTCAGAATATTCACGAACAACTGGAAGATCTTCAATCTTCCTTTCATCTGACTGTGAATCAATGACAAGAGCGAAAATTGCAGGATAACCCTTACGCAGATACTTCTGAGCCTTCATTGCTGAGACAATGCTAACCGGGGTCCCACTGCGATGACCCTGAACTGATAAAAATTCCCCACCAGGAAGGGGAACACGTACGATCTTCTCCTTACAGAGAATCTCCGCTTGATACTTGGACAACCAGTCCATTCCAACGATCACGTCGAAGCTTCCAAGAGTAATAGGTATTAAGTCAATGTCGAATACTTGGCCCAGAAGATCGATTTTACACCCCAGTAGAACATGTGTAGCTTCGATTGTTTTACCATTTGCGATTTCTACTATGTGCTTCATTACGAGAAGTGTAGGACTTAACCCTAACTGAGAACTAAATTCCAAAGACACGTAACTCCAGTCGGCACCAGAATCAAATAAAATTGAAGCAATAACACCGTTCACTGAAAACGTACCAGTAACCACGTTGCCGTCGTTCCGCGCTTCACCAGCTCCCAAAACAAACCCGCGCCCACGCGCGACATTACCCGCATTGTTGTTCCCATTACTACCCCCTGTGTTCTACTTCAGCTGAGGGCAGTCTCGCTTGAAGTGCCCCTCAGCCCCACACTCAAAACACCCCTTCTGAGTACCCTGGTTCTGCTGAGTCTGTTGTCTACCCATCTGCTGTGACTGCTGCTGCTGAGCTGGAAAAGTGGCCCTACAATCCCTAGCCATATGCCCTGGTCGATTACATCGATGACAAACACGAGCACACTGTCCCTTGTGATGATAGTTACACTTGCTGCACAAGGGTAGCTTCCCTGCGTATGATCCCTGCCCTGATTTGTTACTCGAGTTCTGATTCACTGATGCTGTCTGACTGGAACTGCGGGTGCTGCCAGTATCTGTCTTCTTCTGGGGCTGTGCAGAATTGGACCCCTTGTCCGTATCGTTCCACTTACGTTTGCTATCGGCAGCAGATGCAGTGGAAGTAGTGGCAGCTGTGGTAGTGCTAGATATACGAGGTGGCAATGAGTCGCTCTCCACCTCCTGGTCAACGATTTTATGTGCCAATCTAACAATCTGGGTTAGGTTATTGAGGTTCGCTGCTGTAACTAAACCCTTCACCCGTGGTGGTAACCCCTTAATAAACAACTCGATTCTTCGTGGCATGGGTCGGGACAAGTTTGGACACAAATCAGCTAACTCATATGACCGCTTCACATACGCCTCAATTTCAGACCCCACCATTGTCAGATGGTAGTATTCATTCTCTAACTTCGCTATTTCATCTCGAGGACAGTATTCCTCCCTCATCAGTTCTATAAAATCATCCCACGTAGTGGCGTTCGCCGCCTCAATACCTAGCAGTTGGACCTGAGCATTCCACCAGGTCAAGGCACCATCCTGAAGCGTGCCTGCTGCAAACTTTACTCTATCCCCAACTGGGCAGTTACATATCGCAAACACTGACTCCGCCTTTTCGAACCAGCGTATAAGTCCTACAGCCCCTTGAGTGCCACTGAAGGTCTGTGGCTTGCAATCCATGAAAGTTTTAAAAGTGCAGACCGGTGGGTGAGGCTGGTTTTGTGGCGCCGGCTGACCTATTAACGAGGGAAAATAAACCAACAAATAAGACTCAAGTTTACAATTCAAAGGAAAAGAATGTCTGGTACATGTCATACCAGCCTGGTAAGCTGCCAAGGCTGCAGCCACCTGAGCGTTGAGTAATGCTTCTAGCTCAGCTTGGGTCATATGGATTTCGCCACGCCCACCACCGCGGCCTCCATTACGTCCACCACGACGACCTCCACCACGTCCGTTCATTTCAAGCGGATGTCAAGTATTGCTATAGTATTCACAGTTTTCGAGGTTCTAATACAAAATTGACTATCAACGTGGGATTCCTTTTTCACACCAGTCGAGATTTACTGGGACTCACATGCACCCCACGTTGTTATTGTGTGTGCACCCATAATAATAACCCGATTTGCATGCTTATCTCAGTTCCTCCCTACTCATGTTAAAAGGTTTCCCCAGATTCATGCAGTTCGACCGACGACATCACAACATAGAGCATGTAAGTTCAAGTAGAGTCCCATTCTTAAAACACGTAGTATGAACAGATAGCATAGTAATTCGTATTTGCAATATCAAGTGTGCGTTCGAGTGTGGTACTAATCATGAGTATGTACTAACTATGCTATGTAATGGTAAACAAGAGACGAACCTTGCTGCCTGGGGCTGAGTGTCATGGTCAATGTCGTATCAGTTCAGTTATAGTCTGGTTTTATAAATCATTTTTAAAACCAAATTCACTATAACCAGTGGCTCTGATACCAAACTGTCACACCCCCAAATTACCACCTAGGGAGTGTCCCTGTTAGGCGTGTGACGACTAGCAATGAGCCACCAATTACATTGAATCACAAGTTTGAAATAAAGTTTCATCATTTAATAATACCGAAATCCCAAACATAAGTTGTTCAAAAACCATAAGTTCAGCGGAAGCGTTAACGTAACATAATGTAAATACTTTCCAAACAACCATAGCAAATAAATGTTTGATAAATAGACTCATCAATGTAACCATGACCACTCTCGCCCTCCAGCCAGCAAGTTCCTGTTTCCAAGTACCTAACGACCTGCGAGCATGTAACAAGTGTATCAGACAAAGCTGGCGAGTTCACAGTTTTAGAAAACGTTTGTTACCAGTTGTATGTAAAACAGTTCAATAACCAATGCAAGTAATATTGTTAATATCTCATTTCCGAACAATGACGGCTCCTGAAATACACGACTGCCCTTCCCACGTACTCCTATCTAGTACTGGCCAGACTGGGTCATTAGTTCACCTCCGTCCTCTACAGGAGCGGTGTGAGGGTGCCAAACCTAAGTAGCGCTACTAACTAATACCCGATGAGGGACTTACAAAAGATGATAGGTGAGATTATTAACCAATATACCCGTTTTTACCCAAAGACTTATCCCCCCATGGGATACCCCCTGACTGTCCCCAACCACTGGGACACATGCTCGAATGTAGTGAACTCACCTTGGGTTTGCTCGGTGAGGTTGAAATATGTGTTCACAGTGGCTCAATCAATCCTAATATAATTACCAATAACGATCAGTTTCATACACCAAAATCCACTTATTAAAGCAAGTTGTAACACAAATTGATCACTCATGACGTGTATGACATAATATTCATGTTAGTTCATATTACCAGTTGAATCACATGTAATTCACATAATGTTCGACAATTATTCGAAACACATGAAACCACGTATTGCAGCACTTGACTAACTAACAACACTTAACATCCCATCGCATTATCTAAACTGAGTTGGGGTCTAGCGCATTACCAACCCGCCACTTAATCGAACAACCCAGCCCATTTGACCAGTGGCCGAGGATACAGCCCAACATCTTCTGGCCCGCCCCTTAAACCTTCCAGTCCTCATGTCGCGGCCCAGCTGAGCAAGTCCAAGCAACTCGGCGGCCTTCAAAATGTGTCGGCCCTAACGCCTTTTAACATGAATTAATTTGATTGAATTGGCCTAGTTACATCTAAGACTCAATCAATACAAACTAATGTGGTAATTGTTGGGCCCAAAGTTTAAACAGAAACCAGTTCGTGATGTGTGTGCATACTCGGCCCATTCCTAACAACGGATTGTATCAAGTGTGTATTTACATCAGGTCTTTTCCTCATGGTTTGCTATTATCACATGGCAGCATTGAAATTAACAACTATCATACATTTATCCTAATCATTCTCCTCAATTAATTCACTTCACATGGTCATCAGACCATCACATGTAGAATTGGCAACAACTATGTGATTTCTAATGCTTATTGGACCAATTCACTTTAGTGGGTCTGACAAACCTCACTACTAGTTTATCACTACATGGAAAATCATCAGCCATATGTCATGCCATATGAACCAAAATCATTGTTCTAATTAGCCTACTAGGCTTTCAGACTCGTCACATGGTAAGCGATTTATCATTATCAAGAAACACATTGGGACTTAATCTATCAAGATCATTGAAGTCTTTAGTGACACCCTAACCGATAAATGATCAAACCACGGATATACAACAAGTCATGCAAGGGTTATCGGCACCTATTATCCTTGCAAAATAGGATTATCGTCATAATGGATCTTCTACAAATGCATATTAAACACAATAACAATCTCGCAATATCCATGCACACAAGTATGAATACATATCATTTTATGTGAAGATCACTAAAGTTGAACCTCACAATTGTTTAATAGCACATCAGTACATGTATATATCCAAATTTCCTAACATTCATGAACAAAACATAATACCTTACTCTAGTCCCTACAATACGGCCAACACATCATTGAGTCCAGATCATACAAAAACACAAATAATTAACATAGATCATGCAAGGACACAAATAATTAATATAGATATACAAGAACACAAATAATTTCTATAGATATGGTTACTAACCACCAGTCTTGATCGAACCAGGAAGATATCCAAAAGGGGTATGCCTACTGCCGCCACTCAATAGGTAGGTAGGGTTTCTTTTTTTGTTTTTTTTATGTGATAATTTGGAAATATGAGGAGGTTACATACACGTTCTATTCAAATTATAAATAAAGTGCAACCCTAAATCATTGTGAGTGGGCCAACTTAACAGTGTGGGTCGGATCAACATAGTTGTGGGCCGAGGTGTGCAACAACTTAAAGGAGTTCGTGCGTGAGTGCGGCCCGAGTCTTCATTCGGCCCAACATCAAGTATAACGTTTAACAAGTTTAACATAAAAAGAAACGTTTGCGAGGGATAGAGAGAAGTTAAAATCAAGAAACGAAACGACACTAACCTTGGAAGTCGGGTTGTCACACAAACGTTCAAAACAATTATTCACTTCAAAATTTTAAACACATAGAATTTAAAATGGGATAAGTACCATGCAGTTATCACGGTCCCAAGGATTTCCAGGTTGGTAGTAGAAATACTCTCCCGGCGCAAGATTTATGTCTTGATAAAAGTAGATGAGACGAAACGAAGATAAAGCTTCTTCATATTGGAAAACCACCCAGGCAGATGACGGTAACTTCAAAGACGTGACCATATCAAGCCACCCGTTATACAGAAAGTAGTCGCCTGCAATCTTAATAATTTTTACTTTGAAAATCATCCCATCGACAGTGCGGATGACAGCATTCTTAGATGGGTAGTTGAATTGTTTAATCCAGTCGACATATAATGCCGGAAGTTTCTATAAAGAAACACAGTATGTAATGTTAATGTTAATTATAACATGAATAATCAATGACCATTACTTAAAAATTGAATTATGTTGGTCCAAAATTTTATAAGATTAAAACTAACCAACGATTTTCTGTCCTTGTTATGGACACGAGCAGCAAATCCATAAACCATTTTAGCTTCCTACGTATGCGTTCAACATGACACCATTAGTTTAATATTTATACAAGTATAAAAGATAATAGTAAAATTGTAATACTTGAAAAAGGATGTTAAAAAAATATAAAAAAGAAAAATTATAAATAAAAAATGTATCTATATAATCATGAAATCTAACCATTAACAGTTAATCTAATCACAACAAAATCCATTAATAAAAAGACGAAATCTTCAAAATAAGTTAATGTCTAACCGAATACTTTCGATAATTGTACCGTAACAATATAAACAACTTTATAAAAGTACAAAATTGCAAACATAGATTACTAAACTACAGTCCAAACGATTTCGAATGTTTATCTTATATCCGGTTAAATCAGAGACAAATTTAACATCAACAAACACTTAGTATCTAAGATTATACATACTTAAAATGTTATACCAAAAACTCGTATAAGATTCAAGACATTGATTACTACCATAAAGAACAAAGATTTTCGAGTAAAAAGGATGAAAAAAATACACAAAGCGGGTATGAAATCAAACATTTAACCAGAATTAAAAGATGAACACAAAAAAACGATCCAGATATGCGATTGAATCTAAGGTAACATAATCGCCGATGGAAAGCTAACTATGAATGTATGATATTACCGATGAAGATTTTGAGATATTTTTGATGAACTTGTTGAAGATGAAAGTATGCCTTGGTTCTTGTGTTGAGAGATTTAGAAAAAGTGAGATATTGTGGTTATTATTACTAAAATATCTATTTATAATAGTCCGGATAACAAAATGGTTGGGCGGGTCGGGTTTTAGTCCTCTATATCGCGGATACATGTTTAAGGTTTGTAACTTTTAATTAAAAAATATATAATGTATTGAAAGTGATTAATATGTGTATCCATGTACATTAAATATTTTAAATTTGAAAATGCAAACTTATAAAATTTGAAATTTATATTTCTATCTATATAAATGTAATGTATTTAAAGTGAGTACGGGAGATTTTTGAGAGTTAGGTTCATTCATTTGGATGTAGTGCTTTCCTTTTTGTAGGGATAATCACATGGACCACTAAAGTCACCCCACTTTGGTTAGTCAAAAAGAAACTTTTGGACCAATTTGGGTATTGGGCGTTTTGTTTCAAAAGCTATTAGGATTGTTTTTCAAAATTATTAAAGTTTAACGCCCCATGTAATGGGGTTGGCGGCTTTTTAAGGCATTATTTTCCAATGTTTTTTAAAAATTACACCCCACAACGGATTGTGTTATATATAACTTTATTAAGTTGGGAGAGGGGTAATTTTCCAGTGAGAGTTATCAACTTGAAATAGAAAATTAGTTTATGATAATTGTATAAGGTGATAAAAATATTATTCTCAAAATGGGGCAACATCTTTGTGACTGCTTGAACAAATTGTAAGCTTTTAATAATATGTCAAATGGTATCCAAATAGTGATTCTTAAAAAGTGTCATTTAATCATCAAATTTTTAACTAATTGAGGTTAATCAACGTTAATCAATTCGAAAACATGAATATAACTTGGAACATCGAGGAGAGGGAAAATTATATTTGAATTACAAAAACATATAGCAAATTAGTAAACTAATTAGTGTCTTCTCTACCTTCCTAACAAAATCTTGTATTCGGTTTAAGTCAAATTCAAATTTGGCCTCCATGAGTGTTTAAAGTTTGTTATGTAATTATTAACTTTTATGTTACGCGTTCAATATAATTATTATAATGTTTGGAGATTAATGTTTAACTATAATTGTGGTGTTAGAAAATAATATCTATAATTTTTAAAAATAAAATAAATAGAGATTATACTATACAAGTTTTGTTTTTTTATTTTTTTTTATTGTTTCAGATTCAATTACGGTAATTAATTATTTAAAGAAGGAATATCACCACAATGTATGGAAAAATATGTAATTTAATAAACCAAATTTTTGGACAAAAATAAACATTAAAAGCAATACACATAATTCTATTAATATTAAAGTAACCAAAATATAAAACACAAGACACTTAAAACAAATAATATAATTCGATAAACAAAACAGAAAATACTTTCAATTTAAATCCATTTTCCTAACGGAAAGGCGAAACGATTGTCTCCATAAATAATGCGCCTTTAGGTCCGTTAAAGCTGTCAACGTGTTGAATGTAGTTCAAAGATTCGTTGGACATTTGAACTTCAACTGTATCTCCCCAAATACTTGTTACCAACCACTTATTCTCTTGAATTATATTCGTCCTTTGGTGCGGCTCCAACTGTTGAACTTTGCGAGCATTGCTGAAAGTAAAAAACGTTATCCAATCATCATCTTCATATTTCACCAAGTCTGCAATTACCTCATCAGAATATCGAACAAGAATGCCATGTAGCTTGTTCGAAATTGTTATAAAATGCACTTGGCAAGGATTCGCTTGAATACGTTCGGGAAAACGAAGAATACTGAAGGATTCAGATACAACATCAAAAGCAACAATGTTACATTCACCAGGAGGAATCCAGTAATTAGAAGCAGTGAAATAAATTGTTTTGCCTGAATAAATTCCAGTCGACCATGAATAAAAGTTTGAACCTAACAGACATCCTTTGATGAAACTCAGATTTCTCCATGAATCATTATATCGTGAGTATACACGAGCAGTAACTGCACCTGCGAAACAGTTAATATGAAGAACCTTCAGATCGTTGTTCTCGTCAAAGTACATCCCACCCGTATCGTCATGTCGACCAAAATAACGACTAAAATAGTCGTCCGATATCAACTTAAAACGCCGAGTTGTTGGATTCCAAAGGACGAGCTGATTCGCATCAGTCCGCCTAATGCAAACTAACATCAGTCCGTTAAACGAAGCTATAATTAATAGTCTTGATGGCTGGACATCGTATGGAAAATTGATGACTTTTCTGGTATCGACCTCCAAGTTGCCAGATACTATGTCGTCAACGACAATGGTATGTTCATCCAAAGACAGCAGCTTCTTTTGTAGTAACTTTGAAAGTCGTCGTGTATGTATTAAAGCAAACTTTGGTGTAGATAACTCATAACACCATTGTTTGCAAACACACTTGAATTGAGAAACTACCTTTGAAGGTAGTCTCGATAAGATTTCTTCAAACAACATGTCATCACCAATACGATCCATTATCCTTAATACGCTGAAAACAAAAAAAATTTAAAAATTGAACAAAGAACGATCGCATATAAACTTGTTGTATAAACACTTCATAAGTATCATTTGAATAGCAAATATTTTGTAATAGTAAAATTTCATACAATAACCATAGTAGAACAACTTTACCACTGCCAACAGGATGTTAAAAAAATATTAAAAAAAAAGACAATAAAAGAATAGATACATTTTATATAAAATTGCCAAATCTAACCATCATAAGTAAACCTAATCAAAACATAGTCCATTAAAAACAAACGAAATCTTCAAATAAATTTATGTCAAACCAAATACTTTCGATCACTATACCTTAACTATATAAACAAAAATCAATTGTATAAGAATGAAGACATTTCTTATTATCATCCAGACCAAACAATATCGAAAATTGTTTTGGTTTCCGGTTTACTCAGAGATAAAACATCAACAAAAACATACTATCCAAGCATATGATTCGAGATAACCTTATACAAAATAATTGTATACGACTGAAGACATAGATTATTAACATAAAGAACAAATAACTACCAGTAAAAAAGATGAAAAAACACACCAATCGGAGATGTAATCAATCATTTAACCAGAAATAATACATGAAGACAAAGAAAAGATTCAAGTATGCGATTGCATGTATAGATACATAACCGGAAATGGAAAGGTTTACATTTAAAGTAAATAAGATGAAAATAATACACAAACACCATTTTAGGTATGAATAATACATGAAATTACCGATGAAGATTTAGAGGTTTTTTGATGAACTTCTTGAAGATGAAAGGTTTCCTTGGTACTCGTGATGAAGGAATAGAAATAACTGATATATTGTGTGAGAGATATTACTAAAATATCCCCTATATATAGTGTTGATACACATGTATTTTTGGTGGGTTTTTTTGCATATATCGTGGAATATGTTATAAATTTGTAAGATCAAGTTTTAAACTATATAATGTATTGAAATTGACTAATAATATGACTGTACAAGAAATATATTAACTTTGAAAATACAAACTTATTCAATATATCAGTTATATATGTAAATATATATATAATGTATTTTAAGTGAATATGGGAGATCTTTAAGAGTTAGGTTCATTCATTTCGCTGTAGTACCATCTTTTTTGTAGGGATAACCAATGTGAAGACCTTTATGGCGATGCCATCTCATTATCGAAGGCCACTATAACATGACACATCATACCATATTTAGCATGTGTATTACATATAACTTTCTTAACTTGGGATACGGGGTCAGTTTCTAGTGAGAGTTATCGAGTTGAAATACATACTTAGTTTATCATAATTATATTAGGTGTTAAAAATAGTCTTCTCATAATGGCAAAACTTCGTTGTGACTCACACGAAATTGATTATGCATCAGTTCTTATTTTAGGATAAGTATGTATTAATCAAATAATTTTAGACAACTATAAACATAATAAAATTGGTTAACACAAATTCTATACTTTTATGAATATGTGAAATGGTATCGAAGTAGAGATTCTTAAAAAGTCTCATCGAAGCAACAACATTTTAACCGATTGAGGTTAATCAAGGTTAATCAACTCAAAAGTATGAATATAACGTGATATTCAAAACACCTTTTCCGGTACATTTTCTACCAAAAAGCAACTACTGATAAAGCATAAGATATTACCAAATGCAAATATAAAAAACCTTAAATACTTCCAACAAATTGTCAAAATGAAATCCATAAAAACTTCAATAGCATATAATGCCTTATTCCAACACATAAGTCTTAAAAATATGTAAAATGGAAATTCAAATTAAGACCATGCGCAGATTCCTTCATTTCTCTAATTTTGGAGTGATGAGGTCAAACTTGATAGCATCTTTTATTTCAACATCACCCGGAATGTTCGGACGTTTACTTGAAGAACTGTCAACAGCATCAACATCATAAACTTCTTGAAGGTTACGTTTGACGTTTTCCAACTTTGACTGACCATGATCGGCAACATCAACATGTTCTGGTGTAACATTGTCACCAATTACAGATTGTGATTCCTGCAGAATAAATAAAATAATAACATTCAAAATTAATTTCTATGGTTATTATTGTATTAAGTTAAGTGACACTGTGCAAAATTTAAATGTTACCTTGGATATGAATTTTACATTACTGACCGAATCAGACAGTGATTGAACATTTGACTCAGACTGATCAACCTACTCAAAAAAACATATAGATAAAAAAAGTTGTATATTAAGAATAACGGTGATTATAACACCCGCGGGGAGCGTGCTCGGTGGAATAAAAAGATGTTTATAATAGAGATATTTCTTGGGTACTACTAATATACCTCATTAATTTTCCATTTTTTCTCTAGCGCTGAGAGTATGTCATCGTCAGAAGATAACATAGAAATACCATAGTTTTCCGACTGGTTAGCAATGTTATAACTGGAAACTTTGATTTGAAAAGCAAACTTTCTGTTGATCAGCGTATCAAACTCATCTGGAAGTGCTTGAAAGCCTCCTTCAATCGAACTGTCAACCTATTTAAAACATCCAGGAGTTGTTTGAAAGCCTCCTTCAATCGAACTGTCAAGCTAATTAAATTGAGGATAAATAGTTAAAAGGTGTACCTTTGTATAAACATCCAGGAGTTGTTTGGCGGTTTTCTTAAAAAGCTTAATAGCTTCATAATCAAACAACGTACAAGACACAGTCCCTGTCGAATCCTGAACCCTTAGAGGTATCTTGTATCTAGTAGGCAGCAATAAACAACAAAAATCCAAACATGCACTTAGATTATATGTTATGTATGATTACAAAAAACCAGTAATCAAAAGATATATATTATACCGATGAATAGGGGTAATGTCAACAGCCTCGCAATCACCGTTTGAACACTCAATGATATTCTGATCTAAAACGTCAAAGCTGCCATCCTCTTTTTCAACCAGCTGAGATCTCTCTTCAATTTGTTTCTTACGTGATTGCATGCTAAATAGTACCACGGCTTATTATTTGATAATGCAATAACAGTACCAACGATGACAACCTTCTTTTCCTATTATAATAAAGAATTAGAATATAAGCCACAATTAACGACAAAATACATGATGTAGGAAATGTACCACTTCAATGGAAGAAATGAAAGCATTGAACACAAAGTCACCAGCATTTAAAAACTGTTCTTCCACATTGGATATCACTTGAGAACATGACTGTTTACTGGAAGACGACTGAGAAAACTCCTTCTCCACATACCTAGAAATGGAGAAATGTATTTAAAAAAGAAAAATAAAAAAGGACAGTTTAACTTTAATTCCAAAATGAATCAGAAATACCTTTCTTTGAACTCTCTTATCTCATCAATATCAGAATTCATGAAAAGACGACTTGCTTCAAACATATTGGTAAGGCCAACTTTTTCTGAACATCGTTATGCAAATGGAAAAGGAACATAAATAGCATATTTATTTATTAGTATATATATAAGAAAATAAAATAGATGAAAATTTTTTATGTTTCTTGATTAAATTTATTTGAAATGAGTACCTTGATAGATGTTTACCGTGCCAAAATGCACAAGAAGAACCACATGATCTTCTCGGTCCTTACCATTCATGTAATCGGACATCTCGATTGCATAGTTTTCCCATAATGTAAGACTAATCTTGGTATCACTGTACAATAAATTGTTTACATTTTAAGAATAAAAGCTTATATAATATGAAATCTATATATATGTATATATATGTAATGTATTTAAAGTGAGTACTGGAGATCTTTGAGAGTTAGGTTCATTCGTTTGGTTTTAGTGCCATCCTTTTTATCCACATCCTCAATAGGATAAGACACAACCACATATCCAAGAAAATCTACGAAACAGAACAATGTGTTAGTTTAATATACGTTTGACTATTTAAAAAGTATTAACATAGTTTTGATAAAAATACAGACAAGTTAACTATAACTGGTATATAATCCATACCTATAGGAGTATTCGTTGGAACTTTTTTGGTCAACACAGATTTAAAATCAGTGAAACGAAAATAGTAGCGAGGCCCAGACCAATTATCTATTTTAAGAACAGAACTAAATGGATACAAAGATAGCTTCTGATCCTTTCCCGTAACCTTTATCTTTGTAGTATCTTTCGCAAGAGATGGTTTGTAAATCAATAAACAGTCATCAACAACCAAATGCTTGAGGAAGCGTTTGAAAAGCTTGTTCAAACAACTACATTGCATAAACGAACCCTGAAATCAAAATTACATAATGTATTTAAGTTCATCAAGATGCATAACAAATAATCTATAATAAATTGTTAGGAAGTTTCATAAAATAAAATGAAAACAGTAACCTCCTCATCCATCAAAAACCATATCAACTCGATATATTTGCTTTTCATCACCATTCATTTTTTTATGCCACAATGATATGATCTTCGCCTTGATGGTGTAGTTAGTTAGGTGAGCATCGAGTGACCGGAACATAGTAATCTTATTGTTCTCCATTGAAGTGGTATACAAGTATTATCTATTAATCCGTAAACTAATTTATAAACTACGAAATGCTAATTTTTTGGAATGATTGGTAAGTATTTTTGGAAGTTTAAAAAAGACAATCAATCACATATTATTTTAAGAAATGATTGTCGGTTACATTTCAAATATAGAAGATTCAATTTCCTAGTTTATTAAGTTTTGATTATTTTTAAAAATCATGCAATTAATATAAGATATACATTGTATTTATAAGGTCAGTTTTTTCTGTATAATCAATTACAAAATTCAAAAAACATTTCAGCAGTTAAAAAAAACCTACATAGAAGATTTATTAAATCTGTATAATATGTGTATTGAGCAAATATAGTTGATTAGTATACTTTTTTTAACTTATACATGAAAAGATGTTCAACTCGCAAAAATATGGAAAAGAAGAACCACATGAACTTCGACGTTGTTACCATTCATGTATCTGGACTGCTAAAATTTAAAATAACATATCAATTTAAAATTTGGGTACACATAAAGAGTAACAGCAGACTGCAAAAATCAAAAACACCAAATTGTAGAATTGCACTCTGCTACTATATACGGAATAACGATGAGATGTAAACACAAAGAAATACACAAATCTATACTAATCTATACCAATAAGTCAAATAACAGTATTTTCTGATACGTATCTATACCTGGAGGATAAACAACACCATTATATGTGATTTATAAATAAATAAAAGAAATACTTCAATAAAATCCTTCAAACCTAAAGACGAAATCGATCAGGGGATTTAAAGGTTAAGTAATGGAGGATAAACAACACCATTATATGTGATTTACAAATAAATAAAAGACAGACTTCAATAAAATCCTTCAAACATTAAGGTAAAATCGATCAGGGGATGTAAAAACTAAGTAAATTAAAAAGAACAATTACTGGTGAATAAATGGTATACGAAAAGTGAAATAAGAATAGTAGAAATGAAAAGTTAACTAAAATACGAAACATACAAAGGTTGAATCAGTTACGATGATCAACAATCAACGGATGTAAACCCTAACTAAATTAATCATCGAATGTAAAAACAGAAATTAGGAGAAATCATCAGTGAAACAAAATATACATAATACAAACCTTGAATCATATGGAATGATCATGAATGAATGAATATAAGATTGAAGATCGTGTGAGCGGGAGTAGAACAACCGGAGCCGGCCGATGAAGATGGGAGAATTGATAGGTTTCATTTAGGTAGGGTTTTTGTTTAAGTCTTTATATACTCGGGTCACCAATCAACATATGGATACCCAATACGGGATCCGAATGCGAAGATCTACTTTGTGGCTATTGTTTCCCGCCAAAACCATCCATCTAGTTGCATGATGTAGGGACACGTGTCCCACATCTAATTCATTTATTATATATATAGATTAATATATTAATGTATCGGTGTCTTTTTTAAATGATTCGATGCCTTAGATTGAAGGGATGGGAGGGTGTATCGGTGTCTTTTTTAAATGATTCGATGCCTTAGATTGAAGGGATGGGAGGGTGTTATGAGACACCCTAAGTTACTTTTTGTAGTATATAGTAATTTACATAATTTTTCCCATCCGTAATTTTTTAAGGAAATTAATTAGGTCAAATAATAATCAACTTAATTATTCTTCCATGTTTTACAATTCGGTCAAACTTAAACTTTTGCGAGTTAACCACCGCGAGGTGAGTGTTTGATTCAAAGTTTTTATGTATACTTTTTTGTTCGGTCCCGCCGCAAAACGCGATGTTCTAAAAACTAGTTATTATCATTATGCATGTCATCAAGATTCATATTAACCAACATTCTAAACTCAAGAAATTATATTACACATGATTCCAAAACACGGATCCTCATGCTTTATCATGAATAGACTTCAAACCCTCATGAATCTAATCTGGAATTCACATCAAATTATTAGATGAACTAACCAAAAATAACCAGAAACTATGACCTCGTTCTGTTCAAGCAAGGGCGTACCCACATGTATGTTAAGGTGGGCGGGCGCATCCCTTGAAAAAATAAAATTTAGTGCTAAATTTCTGGTAAAATCCCGACTGCACCCCTTGAAAATTTTCGTTCGCACCCTTTGGAAATTTTCGACCACCCCCTTAGAAAAAAAAATATTATGAATTTGTAAAAAAATTACGTAAACACTGATTTTTTTTTAAATACAACCTAATTAACTTTCCACTTAACTATTTAACTTTCAAAAGAATTAACTTTCTCTTAACCTTTAACCCAATAAACACACTTAGTGGTGCACAAATCGGGTTTTTTTTAAAACCGGTTTCGGATATGGAACCGGGTTCGGGTAGGATCGGGTTTTACAAAATCGGGGTTTTTTTTAAATCCTGGTCGGGTCCGGGTCCGAGTTTTCTACCAAAAATGTATACCCTATATACCCGGGTTTGGGTAGGGTTCGGGTTGGGTTTTATAAAACCCGGGTATTATATTACCCTATTTCCGAGTTCGGGTATTCATCGGATAGGGTTCGGGTATGCATCGGGTTGGGAAAAAACCCGCACCGGGTATTAAACAAACCCTACCGGGTATTAATGCTTCTTGCACATTCAAAGAAGGGACCCGCTTCAGCATTGTTGGACGGACAGGGAGCGGAAAAACAACATTAATAACTGCACTTTTCCATCTGGTAGAACCTGATAGTGGAACAATTCATATAGACGGTTTGGACATTTGCTCTATAGGACTAAAGGACCTTAGAATGAAACTAAGTATCATCCCTCAAGACCAACACTTTTCAAGGGTAGGGGCTGTTTGGCTAAGCTCATTTTAGTGACTTATTTACTTATTTACTTTTTGAAAAGTTAAAAGGTGTTTGGGTTGGCTTATTATGTGAAAGGAATAAGTAAATAAGTCATTCCATTATGACTTATTTGCTTTTCAAATAAGCAAATAAGTAAATAAGTCATTCCAATAAGCTTAGCCAAAAAGCCCCGTAGTATAAGAACAAACTTGGACCCATTAGAACTTCACTTTGATGATGAAATATGGAAGGTAAGAGAAACGATATTAAAAAAGTAACTGTTACTTTTATTTTTCTTATCGGAAGTTATTACTTTGTAAAATCGGTTCTTAAAGCGATCATGAGTTCTAACTTCTAAGTAGCGGTGGCAAATGGGTAGGTCGTATCTGGTTAGGTCAATGGATCTTTCCAGCAAATAGAGGGGAATAATGACCAAATACTTCAAATATCATTAGAAACCTAATAATTAAACAAGATTACATCAAAGTGCGTACATAATTTTGTTAAATCATAAGAACTAGAAGTCTTAATGCTTGAAAACATAGATAAAAAAACATAGATATGACTTGAATCGTCATCGCTTCTTGATCTTCTTCTTTTTGGTCGTCTTCGTTTAGTGATATTCCCCCAAAGCTTAAAAGCCCTCACGAAGCCCATAAGCTTAAACAGAAGTGGAATGTCCATAATTAGGTGTGTGTAATCATATTTTTAAAGATGCATTTACTTAAAACTAGAGGTAGCTATATAACCGGGTATAAAAAAACCCAGTTCCGGGTATTCATAAAACCCGGTTCCGGGTATTTATAAAAACCGGGTTTCGGGTATAAACCAGGTATAAAAAAACCCGGTTCCGGGTTCGGGTTTTAGATCAAATATGAACACCTGGTCCCTACCCTATGGGTAGGGTCGGGTATAGAAAACCCAGGTTTTATAATTCCCGGTTCTGGGTTTTTTTCCGGGTTCGGGTTTTTTGTGCACCACTAAACACACCAAAACTCAAGCCCAACCCAATCTAATAATCTAATTTGAACTAAAATATAATAACCCAACCCATCGCAATTTCGGCCACCAAACTCACGAAAACAACATCTCATCACTATTTTCGGGTATGGTTCGATTATTTTTTAGTTTTCTTGTTTTATTTGAATTTTTAGGAGAAATACAATTGTTAAAAAAGTTTGAAATTTTAGTTGTTTTGTTGTTTTTTGAAACTTTAGTTGGTTGATTTTGTTGTTTTAGTTAAAGTTTAGTGTGTTTAAATGGTTAGTTAGAAGGAATCAACAATTAAATCTAGGGTTTGATTTTAAAGTTGAAAATTATGAAGTTTGGTGATGATTGTTTAAGTGTTTAGTGTTGAAATTAGTTGTATATGTTATATAGAGAAAGGCTTGCTAAGAAATAGTAGTTATAGATGTTTTGATAGATTTCAAAAATTGAAAACCAATAGAGCGACATTTTAAATATGTTTGTAACGACGTTTGACATGTTTTTGATAGTTATATAAATTTTAGCTTAATATTTTTTTTTTGTTACATGACCAGACCCAACCCGACCCGATATGATATGAACTGAATTTTTTTATATTCCTAGGCCTAAAATCTTTAAAAATATTCCGCACCCCCATGAAAAAATTTATGGGTACGCCACTGTGTTCAAGACCCGAACCGAGCAAAGCCATGGCTAGGTCAGGCTCAGCTCAAATTTAACCGAGCTAGCTCAGCTCGGCTCAAATTTGAAACCAAGCTAGAAATTTGAGCTGGAGCCCGGCTCAGATTATTTTGGCTTAGGTTTTGAAAAGGAAATGAATGAACACATTTCTAACATAATACATAACTAGTCCAAATCAAATTCAACCAATTTTTTTTTGAAAGTTCATTATCACCCAAAATGTAAAAATAATTCGAGCCGGAACCGAGCTGGCTCGTTCTCAAACTAAGCCAGATCGGCTCGGTTTGAACGACTTTTTTTTCAAGTTGAGGTTTTTGAATCCTAAACCCTACTTACTAAACGTAAAGTAAAATCACACCGTAAGTTGGGCCGTATTTTACATAATACACAAAGTAAAGTAAAATCACTAATGACAAATTTGAGCAATTTTACAAATTTCAAAATGCAATAAAATTAAAACAATCTGAACAAACAAGTTTAACTGAAATGAAATCGGTAATTTCAATTGATGAACTTACATTCGACCGATCGGAGAAATCAGGGATCGTTGGATGGATGACCGATGAAATGCTGTAAAAGTGAAGAAGAAATTAGGGTAAATAACAATTGGAGTGTGGTAACTTCGGACGACACAAGTGGGCTGTGAATGATATTGGGCCGAGTAATTGGAGTCGTTTAGCAAATAGCGATTTTATTACAAACGAGTCCTCACGTTGTGACGGGATTGTTAAATCGAATAAAAAACTAGTCTTAAAGGCATTAAACTATGTGCGCGTGTTACGACATGTTACCTCACAATCCAATGATTGTTTCATTTTAAATAATTAATTAAATACAGAAATGGTAAGTATATAGAGATACTTTGAGTAAAATAATATAAAATAAATGTATATAAATACACGTATGTAATAAAGATAAAGAAAATAAATATGAATACAAACATGAAAAAGATATCAAAATTAAAATCTTTAACTTATTAAAAAAATAATATTCTTTATACTTTTTGAATAAGCTTAGCAAAACAATTTGATTTAGTGAAGTTCACAACTACACATTCTTTAGGGTGTACGGGGCACTAGCGGGGAGGGGGATCGGTGACCCCATTCCCCGATCGGGAACACCGCCGCCATCACCGCGGGGACCCAAATCGGGGAGGGGAATCGGGGGGGGGGGGGGGGAGACACCGCTTGAAATGGCACAAAGATTGAGGAACGGTCATTTTTTTAAACGTTGGCAAACGGTAATAATTAAAAAAAATTCAATTTTAACCAATATAAATAACCAACTTCAATCTAATTTTTTTACCACACTCATTCTCAAATACTCTAAAAATCTATCAAATACAACATAAAGCCAAACCGAGTAATGGAGAACCAACCCCGCGAAGCCAAGAAAAAATCTAAGCGACGCGGCTCGCAACCGTCTCGTGGTGGTTCGAGCGGTGCAAGTGCGCAACCACAACCCCCTTTCGGATATACTTCACAACCCCCCTTTTTTTATCATCTGTTGATGCAGATTTTGTGTCCGATGCTTGTCGAATAGATTAGTTTTATTTTACACTGAAATTGTAAAAGGTAGTGAAACGGTCTATCGAACGTGTATAGACCTGCTCGTTTGAAGTGGTCAAACGAGAGGGTTATTCGGTTGACCGTGTGTGTGTTTGCAAGACAAGGGGTGTGACTATAAATAGAAAACACTTGCCATTTCAAACACTTGGAGATTTTAGGAGGTTTGAGACCTCACCAGGGAGAGATCACCACTTGGTCTCTCACCGGATGTGTACTCCTTTGGTATGGTTCGGTTAGCTTGTTAATCGGGCCGACTTGCTTTGTTATGTTTCAAATCTATACAAGTAAGTACTTTTATCCGTCTCTAATCTCTCCCGTCTTGAACCGATCTCACAAGAATCACGGTTTCGGTCCGAAACAGGGACCTACAACTGGTATCAGAGCCATGGTGCCCGATTTAGTAAATCTAACCGTTTACTAAGTCACATGTGCTCTAGATTTGTGATTTTTGTGCTTTTTGTTCAAGATATAAAAATGGTGAAAATGAAGAAAAACCCAGATTCGAGACCGAATATACGGATCTGAGCTGAGTCGGACCGTACAAAGTGTTGGGTTTTATGTTTCACACCGAAATCAACAAGTTTTCATCATCAAATATCATGTTTTTAAGGATTTTCGTCAGATCTGCATAGTTAACAGAGGCTGTGTTCTTGAAGAAATGGTGGCGGCTGTTAAGAATTTTTAGGGTTTCCGACGAAACATCACTACCTTTGAC
The DNA here is from genome assembly GCF_002127325.2 of Helianthus annuus. Taxonomy (NCBI): domain Eukaryota; kingdom Viridiplantae; phylum Streptophyta; class Magnoliopsida; order Asterales; family Asteraceae; genus Helianthus; species Helianthus annuus. Next base: position 12,666,842 of record NC_035436.2, read on the forward strand.
GAAACAGAAATCCTTCGGCGAAACACAGTATTCCTGTTTCGTCGACCAGTCACACCAGATCTGTTTTGTCGCCAACTTTCATCAGTTTCGCCGGACCTTATACACCAGTCAGTTTCGTCGACATCAACAACTCAGTTTCGTCGCAGCACCTTTAACATCTGTTTCGTCGATTAAAACAACCAACAGGCCCGATATCATCGATCCAGCACTGTTAAGGCCACCGGACGAGGAGTCACGTTATCAGATCTTTAAATTCCCGTTAAGGAAGTTACCTATTTCTAAAGATGTTGATCTCCGAGCTCTTGCCAGGTTGGTATCGCAGAGATTAAAAAAAAGGAAATCTCTGGTTTCTGATGTGTGTGTATCGAAGAGAGAGGATGAGGGAAGATGACACTGCACAATTTTTTTTTTCTTCTTCGGGTTTTGTTTTGTATCACAGAAGAAGAGGGTAATTTTGGGGTTTTGTATGACTTTTGTGGTTGGTTTGACTTTTGGGGTGTGGATGTTTGTATGTCGGCAGAAATGGAGATAGGGTTAGGACTATTGGGTGTTTTACATACCATCAAATGAAATGGGCCGAAATCCTTATGGGTAGTGGAGTTGGGCTGTGATTGCTTAATGATAACTCTTTTGTCTTGGGCCTCTAATATTGAAAGAAATCAATAATTCATGTTGTGGGTTTTGACTAATGAACCCAAGTCTTTGTGGATAACCAATTTCCTTTTCAATCATAAGTCTTCATGGCCCACTAGTATTTGTGGCACAAGTGTTTGTTGGATTTCATTAAAAAAAAATCCATTAGTTGAATTTTTATTCATAGTTTTGGATATGGTTGTATCGAGACAGATCCGATGTATAGTGGCTGATAAACAACTTTACTGTTGTTGACTTTTAGCTAATATTGGATGCCTTTTTTTTATGAAATGGGTCTTGGATTTCTATGATGGGCCAATAGAGTGATGGGCTCATCTAAAAGTCAAGCTGTTATGGGTATTGGATTTTCATTAGTTTATTTGTTTGAGTAAACAAATTACTAGTGGGAGTCGAGTCGGGTGTTCGCGAAGATTATTTGAACCGGGCTTCCAAATCTCAACATCAAATTCGTACGAATTTGGGAGCGCGCGGGATGATGCGACATGATGAAAACAAGAGATGATGAAAATTTGATCTTTGAAAAATGTGGGGTAGTCACGGTTACCGACGCAAACGTCAAATTTGGTGACTTGACTACTATGGGCCAAAAACAAAACGGTATGTTCACTTCCGCACGTCAATGTTTATGATTGATTATCGGTGTTTGTACATGCTCGAAAGAATTTTGTTTATTGTCATATTCTCGCATTTGGTAACGTTGGAGGAACCTAGAGAGCCAAGACAGGTCCTAACGAGTTCACAAAGTCGAAGAGTTATGCCTATGATGGAAGTTTTCAGATTAGGTGTTAGCAGAACTTTGGGGGGATACAAGTCGGATCCTACGGGGCTAGGGGACTGTCACAACCCCCGATCCCTATTTCCCGGGAACGGGCGGCCGTGAGCCAGTTGCGGTGGTATCACGTTATTAATTTATTTGGCAGCGGAAATTTCATCAGGACCGTAGTTAGGAAATATTTAAATCAGAGTAAACCACCTCGTTTTATAATATTAAACAAATGGGTAAAACCCAAGTTTTTTATTACAAACTGAAATACAGGGATAAATCCCACTTTATTGAAATAAAACGCTTTCTTTTATTTGGGTAACTTTTATAGCCACTTTTCCAAGCCTTCAGTGATGTCCAGCTGGCTTCTAATTGGCTTTCACATTGTGTTACCTGAAACGCGTTTTAAAAAGGTTTTGTCAGTGGAAAAATACTGGTGAATAAATCTCAGTTTAATCAAGAATTATTAATTTAATTTAAACAGTATTGAGGGCGATTACAATGTTTATATCTACCATGTGACAACCCGAACTTTCAAGGTCGGTGACGTTCCATCCTTCGATCTTTGCTTCTCGTTATCTTTCTCTAACCTTGTTAGATTGATTGGTACAATAACGTATTAAACAATGTTTTGACATTTGGGCCGCACATTAACTAGGCCGCATCTTCACACCCGAGCCCAAATACACCACTTGTTTTAATTTAATCCTGGCAGCCCACTTACTTTAACTTAATCTTGGCAAGTACTGTTCGGCCCACTAAGCATTCTTATGCCCATGTTCTCCGATTAAAATTAGATTATTTGATATTAATGTGGGCTTAGGCCCAAACCGGTTATGATTACTTATGACTATAACCATACAAGTCGGCCAAATTGGTACCAATAGGTATACGTATATGATTAGGATTACTTCACCAATAAAAACAAACCCTACTCTCTTTTTCTTAATCTCGTTCGACTGAAGAAAACCCCCCCTCCTTCGAGACATTACAGTATCGGATCAACCTTATTTGCTTAGTAAGTTCTCATGTTAAATTTATGTTGAAAACCTTGTTGTGTGAGATCTTGATCGCATGATATTAGATTGCAATAAATATGTTATTAAAACTTTCTATTGAGCCTATCAAGAGGAGCTAGGATGATAGCTTGGTAATGAATAAGTAGGGTTGTATGTATGTTAGATTCGTCGGATAGTGAGAATATGATACGTGTTGCTATTGTTGTGATTCATGTGCAATATGTTAATGAAATCGGTTGTTGATAGGTTTGTTCTTAATTATCACATATGAATTAATTAGTTAGTTGGCAGTAGCATAAACGGTCCAATGGAATATGTGTAAGGTTGACTAAAAGGGGCGGCGCATGTGGATCAATACATATTAAAGAATAAGCTTGTCAGTAAGCATGTGTGCATGATGTAATCCTTGACAAAATAATGTTGGTAATCACAATTGACGGTTAATATTAAATAATGTTTTTATGTAACAAATTCAGAGGTCCAATCGTGCATAAGGTTTTGGGCGGTTTGTATGTATGTATATGTTATATGGAATCAGCCATGACATTATCATATTAATAGGCAAGACATTTAAAATACATATATGTGAGTGGATTGTTCGGCCCAATCAAAAGTCCCACATGTATGCAAGTCATAAATACTAAGAGTACCTTCACGTGATGTGTTTATTAGTTTGCATTATGTCTGTTGTTGATGGTGAGCCGCCAATAGCCACCAATAAGGTGCAGACCTCACCACAATAAGAAGCCATGTGGTTGAGTTGGGAGGTCCAATGAGGCCTTACCACATGGGCATGAAACCATTCTTCACCCATGTGAGTATAATATGGCATGATTAAATGGGAACAACGTTAATTAATGAGTGGATGTGTTGAAATTGGCGGCCACATCTAATCAAATAGGAATAATAATCATTAATCGATGGTCAAATATGGTTGTAAAGCATGATGTGTGATTCGTGTATATAGGCGGCCAAGTAACAACATGTGACCACACCATCACTTGGGCTGATTTGGAGTGATGGGCCACACTCATGAGTAAACTGCACATCCACTTAGTGAATCCGTGAACTTGTAACATGCATAAGGATTTAATTGAGCCGAAGAGTTTCAGTAGATTGCACCAATCCTAAGTGAAGCATTAACTTGAATTATGTACATACTTGTGTGTTGAAGGACTAAACATTGTATTGTCTTACAAGCATGAAGTCATGAAACGAACCTGCTTATTAACAAAATACATGCTAAGTGATTACTTGACGGTGTACTGGGTTGGGTTTAGATTAAATGGTTGGGCGAGTAGTTGCAAGGTGTTGGGTAATATTTGTGATTTAATGCGTGTAACAGTTTAGATGTCATGAATTGATAAATGTTTTCGTGAGACATTTCACACTGTTGATGGATTGATATCACTTGCACAACTTGTTAAATACTAGTGCACTATCTGATGAATACATGTGAAACAATACGCACTAAGCTTGTATGCGAACTAACTGTTATGTGCAACTATCATAGGATTCGATTGATCATTTCTGTTTAACGTGTAACTAGTCTTACCGAGCAAACCAAGGTGAGTTCACTGCACTTTTCTCAAGCATGCGTCCCGGTGGTTTGGGACAACGGGTAAACATTTGGAAGGGAAACATTGGGTAAACAACTTAATCGGTTTTGGTTATTGCCTGGAGGGCAATGGGGGTAATTAGTTGATAGCGCTATTAGGTGGGAAACCTCACACCGGGCCGTAAGGACGGGCGTGAACTAATTATCTGGGTATGGCTATGGTTGTTAGAGGCACACTCCTCGGATACATATGGGCACACTCCCTAGGGTATCTAACGATGGCAACATAGCAAACGGTCGTTAAGGGGTACCCACTCCCCGGATACTTATGGGCACACTCCCTAGGGTATCTAACATGAGCAACATCGAAACGTCAAACATCATAACAACAAAAAACACATCATTTTGCAAACTGTTTTACTCACTTGATCGGTAACACAACTTGGTAAACGAATACAAACCTTGAACTCACCAGCGTAGTCTGACACACTTGTTTACATGCTTGTAGGTGATTATTGAAGGAACTTGGGAGCTTGCTGTCTGATGCTGCTGGAGTGGTCGTGGTCATAATAAACAGTTATTTGATTTGCTTTCGATACATTTACACATTTATACTTCTTATGCTTCCGCTCAGTACTTTGGTTTTGGTTTAACTTTCAAACAATACATTTCTATTGATTTGGTATTTATTTATAACTCGTGTTTGATATGATTGGTGGCTCTTTGTTGAATCGTTACACCTCCATTAGGGACACGCCCTAGGTGGTAATTTGGGGGTGTGACAGTTTGGTATCAGAGCCACTGGTTATAGAGAACTCGGTTTTAAAAATGTTTTCATAAAACCAGACTATAACCGAATTGATCCAAACGATGACCATGACACTCAGCTTCAGACTGCAAGGTTCGTTCCTCCTTAGCTTATGCTTTATATGCCTAGTAAACGTAACTATATATATATGGCATGCACGATACGACATGGTAGGCATCATGACACATTGTTAGTGCAACATAACACTTGTATCTAGTAAACTTTAATCTTGTTGGCAGTGCTTATTTTTGTGTTGATTGGAGTGGGAGAAACTTCAAACATAAGTTAAGAAGCAATGAGAGGAGCATGCAAACCGCCTTATTATCATGGGTGCACACATAATAATAACGCGTGGTGCATGCAAATCCCAATGAGGCTTAACGAGTGTAAGAGGGGTTCTTCCCTGTTTGTGTATGAACATGGTAGTTAATCGTCCCTAACGTGATAAACCTGAATACTTTCCTCGTTTTCGACTCCTAAATTCGTTTCCTTCCCCTAATATAGAACCATGAGTGGACGAGGACACGGTCGCGGTAGCATCAACATGACTCAGGCTGAGTTAACAAATCTGATAAACACACGTGTGGCTGAGGCTCTAGCAGCCTACCAAGCTGCGCACCCAAACAACCAGCCTGTCTGTACGTTCAAAATGTTTATGGATTGCAAGCCACAGACCTTCAGCGGGACGGAAGGGGCTGTGGGACTTATAAGGTGGTTCGAGAAAGCTGAGTCAGTGTTTGCTATGTGCAACTGTCCTGTGGGGGATCGCGTGAAGTATGCAACAGGCACGCTTGAGGATGGTGCCTTGACCTGGTGGAATGCCCAGGTCCAACTGCTAGGTATTGAGGCGGCGAACGCCACTACGTGGGATGATTTTAAAGAACTGATGAGAGAGGAATACTGTCCTCGAGATGAAATAGCGAAGTTAGAGAATGAGTACTATCATCTGACAATGGTGGAGTCTGAAATCGAGGCGTATGTGAAGCGGTCGTATGAGTTAGCTGATTTGTGTCCGAACTTGTCCCGACCCATGTCCCGAAGAATCGAGTTGTTTATTAAGGGGTTACCTCCACGGGTGAAGGGTTTAGTTACAGCAGCGAACCTCAATAACCTAACCCAGATTGTTAGATTGGCACATAAAATCGTTGACCAGGAGGTGGAGAGCGACTCCTTGCCACCACGTATTTCTAAAGCTACTACTGCCGCCACCACCGCCACTACTCCTGCCGCTGATAGTAAACGCAAGTGGGGTGATATGGACAAAGCGTCCAACTCGGTTCAGCCTCAAAAGAAGACAGACACTGGCAGTACTCGCAGCTTTAGCCAGTCATCCTCAGTGAATCAAAGTCAGAGGTCTTATGCAGGGAAGAAGCCTCAGTGTGGCAAATGTGGGTTTCACCATTATGGGCAGTGTGATCGGGTTTGTCGCAGGTGCGACAAGATAGGCCATGAGGCCAAGGATTGTAGGGCTCCTCAGCCAAAGCAGCAGCAGCAGACTCAGTCGAATCAGAGACAGCAAGGGCAACAAAACCAGGGAAATCAAAAAGGGTGCTTTCAGTGTGGTGATGAGGGTCATTTTAAGAGGGATTGCCCTCAGCTCAATCAGAATGCTGGCAACAACAACAATACTGGAAGCAGCAACAATGGGAACAATGGTGGGAACGGAGCACATGGAAGGGTATTTACTATTGGCGCTGGGGAAGACTCGCAATGATGGCAATGTAGAGGCCGGTACGTCTTCTTTGAATGACCTTTTCTGCTTCGGTTTTATTCGACTCTTGTTTCAATTGGAGTTTGTACCTTAGGGTTCAGTCGTTAGTTAGGACTGACTTCCACCCCCCCCCCTGTAAATAAGCATGTAGTAGAACTGACTGATAGTAAAATCGATAGAAGCTTCTCATGTTCTTTTTGGGTGTAAACTTGATCTCGTGGGTCAAGTGTTCGACATTGACCTACTTCCCAATACTCTTGTAAGTTTTGACATGGTCCTGGTTATCTATGTATCAAGCAGAAAATTCTCTGCAAAAAGAAAATCGTGCGTTCCCTCTCCCCAGTGGGGAATCCTTATCAGTTTAAGATCATCGTGGTGGTGCCGTTGTTGGCATTGTCATCGTCCTTGCAGCTTTTGAAACCCAACCCTACAACACGCGGAGCATCGCTTCTATCCGAGGGTACCGATGATCGCTAGATGGAACTTCCGAACGAACACGGGATTAGGAGAACTATACCCACGCATCCCTATAGACGAACCTTATCACTTTCACTTGTCATCACTGCTAGAAGTGAAGCAGTCACAGTTACACGCGTTTGTCGTTTTGCAACACTAACCTTTACCCACCAAACTCTGTTTTGGACAAATAATACACTCGCGCGACCGCAATGTGACGAACCTCCCTGTTGTGCCATGCCGCCATACACCACTACTGGAAATTACTTCTAGACAATTGAGTAGCTGGTCGAATCCTTCGGATGTTTAATGGACCCCTGTTTCGCTCGATTCTTTGTACGAACCTCATTAATTCCCTGTTTCTTTGATTGACAACTAATATAACAAAACGCTAACCACCATACCATGATTTCCACTGATCCCAAGATTAGCCCCCAGGCGTTGTAAAGTATCTATAGATCGAGTTCGTCGGAACTCACTTCAAGCCATTGCTTTAGATCAATTTTCGGGACGAAAATTCTTTCAAGTTGGGGATGATGTGACACCCCGCGAAAACGCTTAACAAAACTAGCTTCCTCAGTGACTGTTTGCTAAATTTCGGGACGAAATTTCTTTCAAGTTGGGGATGATGTGACAACCCGAACTTTCAAGGTCGGTGACGTTCCATCCTTCGATCTTTGCTTCTCGTTATCTTTCTCTAACCTTGTTAGATTGATTGGTACAATAACGTATTAAACAATGTTTTGACATTTGGGCCGCACATTAACTAGGCCGCATCTTCACACCCGAGCCCAAATACACCACTTGTTTTAATTTAATCCTGGCAGCCCACTTACTTTAACTTAATCTTGGCAAGTACTGTTCGGCCCACTAAGCATTCTTATGCCCATGTTCTCCGATTAAAATTAGATTATTTGATATTAATGTGGGCTTAGGCCCAAACCGGTTATGATTACTTATGACTATAACCATACAAGTCGGCCAAATTGGTACCAATAGGTATACGTATATGATTAGGATTACTTCACCAATAAAAACAAACCCTACTCTCTTTTTCTTAATCTCGTTCGACTGAAGAAAACCCCCCCTCCTTCGAGACATTACAGTATCGGATCAACCTTATTTGCTTAGTAAGTTCTCATGTTAAATTTATGTTGAAAACCTTGTTGTGTGAGATCTTGATCGCATGATATTAGATTGCAATAAATATGTTATTAAAACTTTCTGTTGAGCCTATCAAGAGGAGCTAGGATGATAGCTTGGTAATGAATAAGTAGGGTTGTATGTATGTTAGATTCGTCGGATAGTGAGAATATGATACGTGTTGCTATTGTTGTGATTCATGTGCAATATGTTAATGAAATCGGTTGTTGATAGGTTTGTTCTTAATTATCACATATGAATTAATTAGTTAGTTGGCAGTAGCATAAACGGTCCAATGGAATATGTGTAAGGTTGACTAAAAGGGGCGGCGCATGTGGATCAATACATATTAAAGAATAAGCTTGTCAGTAAGCATGTGTGCATGATGTAATCCTTGACAAAATAATGTTGGTAATCACAATTGACGGTTAATATTAAATAATGTTTTTATGTAACAAATTCAGAGGTCCAATCGTGCATAAGGTTTTGGGTGGTTTGTATGTATATGTTATATGGAATCAGCCATGACATTATCATATTAATAGGCAAGACATTTAAAATACATATATGTGAGTGGATTGTTCGGCCCAATCAAAAGTCCCACATGTATGCAAGTCATAAATACTAAGAGTACCTTCACGTGATGTGTTTATTAGTTTGCATTATGTCTGTTGTTGATGGTGAGCCGCCAATAGCCACCAATAAGGTGCAGACCTCACCACAATAAGAAGCCATGTGGTTGAGTTGGGAGGTCCAATGAGGCCTTACCACAATGGCATGAAACCATTCTTCACCCATGTGAGTATAATATGGCATGATTAAATGGGAACAACGTTAATTAATGAGTGGATGTGTTGAAATTGGCGGCCACATCTAATCAAATAGGAATAATAATCATTAATCGATGGTCAAATATGGTTGTAAAGCATGATGTGTGATTCGTGTATATAGGTGGCCAAGTAACAACATGTGACCACACCATCACTTGGGCTGATTTGGAGTGATGGGCCACACTCATGAGTAAACTGCACATCCACTTAGTGAATCCGTGAACTTGTAACATGCATAAGGATTTAATTGAGCCGAAGAGTTTCAGTAGATTGCACCAATCCTAAGTGAAGCATTAACTTGAATTATGTACATACTTGTGTGTTGAAGGACTAAACATTGTATTGTCTTACAAGCATGAAGTCATGAAACGAACCTGCTTATTAACAAAATACATGCTAAGTGATTACTTGACGGTGTACTGGGTTGGGTTTAGATTAAATGGTTGGGCGAGTAGTTGCAAGGTGTTGGGTAATATTTGTGATTTAATGCGTGTAACAGTTTAGATGTCATGAATTGATAAATGTTTTCGTGAGACATTTCACACTGTTGATGGATTGATATCACTTGCACAACTTGTTAAATACTAGTGCACTATCTGATGAATACATGTGAAACAATACGCACTAAGCTTGTATGCGAACTAACTGTTATGTGCAACTATCATAGGATTCGATTGATCATTTCTGTTTAACGTGTAACTAGTCTTACCGAGCAAACCAAGGTGAGTTCACTGCACTTTTCTCAAGCATGCGTCCCGGTGGTTTGGGACAACGGGTAAACATTTGGAAGGGAAACATTGGGTAAACAACTTAATCGGTTTTGGTTATTGCCTGGAGGGCAATGGGGGTAATTAGTTGATAGCGCTATTAGGTGGGAAACCTCACACCGGGCCGTAAGGACGGGCGTGAACTAATTATCTGGGTATGGCTATGGTTGTTAGAGGCACACTCCTCGGATACATATGGGCACACTCCCTAGGGTATCTAACGATGGCAACATAGCAAACGGTCGTTAAGGGGTACCCACTCCCCGGATACTTATGGGCACACTCCCTAGGGTATCTAACATGAGCAACATCGAAACGTCAAACATCATAACAACAAACAACACATCATTTTGCAAACTGTTTTACTCACTTGATCGGTAACACAACTTGGTAAACGAATACAAACCTTGAACTCACCAGCGTAGTCTGACACACTTGTTTACATGCTTGTAGGTGATTATTGAAGGAACTTGGGAGCTTGCTGTCTGATGCTGCTGGAGTGGTCGTGGTCATAATAGACAGTTATTTGATTTGCTTTCGATACATTTACACATTTATACTTCTTATGCTTCCGCTCAGTACTTTGGTTTTGGTTTAACTTTCAAACAATACATTTCTATTGATTTGGTATTTATTTATAACTCGTGTTTGATATGATTGGTGGCTCTTTGTTGAATCGTTACACCTCCATTAGGGACACGCCCTAGGTGGTAATTTGGGGGTGTGACATACCAAATTACTCATTCAGTACTGTCAATCCTGACTGGTGGGTCATATTACACATTGGCTAACTCTTCGTCCAATGGTAACGTTACTCACATTTTGTATACAAAACCCCAACATACCGGCAGTAATTGTAGAATTACAAAGACTCAATCACTGCTAAATTGCATTATAAAAAGGTTAAGGTTTTGTAAAAACTATTAACAAAAAGGAGATTACTCACAAAAATGAGTATTGAAAAAGGAGATTAACTCACATTGCTATTTTAGGGTTTTCCTTTATGATTTCCTGGTGAATATCTATAATTTACACAAATGCACGTGTGTTAGTATAATAACCCAATTTAACATTAGTAATACCCTCCCCGAGACGGCATTCCAACGACCACGTCGGGCAAAACCACGACAGCCGTTACGGAACCCTAGATCAATCGGGCAGAGTACCTAATACGTATCCAGGGGTTATAATACTTACAACAGAGCAGAATCTCGCTATTTTAGGGGATATTGAACTCGGGTATAACGCCCGCTATTTAAAAATTTGAGAGACAGAAAGAAAAGATGAGCGAACAGACTGAAGGCTCGATGCCTCCTCTTTATAGTGCCTGACCCGAGGTTTCTCGCGGCCCGCGTGAAGTTTGGCCAGGCCTTACGCGGCCCGCGTTGACCCAAAGTCAACGTATAGCTTGTTCCGGTCATCATCTAGGGTTGACACGAGTTGGACACGTGTCAGCTCAGAAACGTGCCACCATCTGGGACACTCGCGGCCCGCGTTTACTTAAGGATACCCTGTCGCGGCCCGCGTTAACTTAATGATCCAAAAAGAATCCGGATCACATCCTCTCGCGGCCCGCATAAGTTTGAGGTCAGGCCCTACGCGGCCCGCCTCAATCTTAAAAATTATTGTTTTTATTTATTTTATATAGTATAATCTATTTTGGGGCTCGGTTTTCACATACGGGATACATATGAAGACAAATAGATATATTTAGAAATATATTAGGGTGTCGGAATTATTTATGAGGATGTTGGTTTTACCGAGGGTTGTTATATCCTCCCCACCTTGTTTTAGAGCTCGTCCTCGAGATCTACTGGAATAAGTGTGGATATTTCTTTTTCATTTCTGACTCAAGCTCCCATGTATACTCGGGTCCTCTTTTGGAGTCCCATCTCACTTTGACCAGAACTAGTCTTTTATGTTTGAGATTCTTAATTTTCCTATCTTCAATTTGCAGAGGCCTCTCCACAAACTTGAGTTGTTCATTAACCTCTATATCTTTAAGAGGTACTACAAGTGATTCGTCAACTAGACACTTTTTAAGATTAGATACGTGTAACACATCATGTATTCCTGCCATTTCCTCTGGTAGTCGTAGCTGATAAGCTACAGGTCCTATTCTTCTGATAATTTCAAAAGGTCTAATATACCTGGGACTTAGCTTTCCTCTTTTGATGAATCTTACCACTCCTTTCCAGGGTGAAACTTTTAATAATACTTTATCTCCCACTTGAAATTCTAACGGTTTGCGTCTATTGTCAGCGTAGCTCTTCTGGCGATCACGTGCGGTTTTCAGTCGTTCCTTGACTTGAATGATTTTGTCTGTTGTTTCTTGTACTATTTCGGGTCCAGATAGTTGCTTTTCTCCAATTTCCGCCCAACAGACTGGGGTTCTGCACTTTCTTCCATAAAGTGCTTCAAATGGTGCAGCATTGATACTCGTGTGATAACTGTTATTGTAAGAAAATTCTATCATAGGTAAGTGTTCATCCCAATTACCTCCGAAGTCAATTACACAAGCTCTAAGCATATCTTCCATCGTCTGAATTGTTCTTTCACTTTGTCCGTCTGTTTGAGGATGATAAGCGGTGCTTAGGTTTAGCCTGGTTCCCATTGCTCTTTGAAAACTTGACCAAAAATGAGAAGTAAAACGGCTATCCCTATCAGAAACAATTGATAAAGGAATGCCATGTAAAGAAACGATTTCATTTACATACAATTTGGCTAATTGTTCCATGCTAAAGGTTTCCTTCATTGGTAAGAAATGAGCTGATTTGGTTAACCTATCTACAATCACCCAGATTGTATCATTACCTTTCCTTGTTTTGGGTAATTTAGTAACAAAATCCATTGTTATCAATTCCCATTTCCAGACTGGCATTTCTAATTGCTGTAACAAACCTGAGGGTTTCTGATGTTCAGCTTTAACTTGTGAGCAAGTTAAACATTTAGAAACATAATCTGCTATGTCCTTTTTCATTCCTATCCACCAGAAATTTTTCCTTAAATCCTGGTACATTTTATCACTTCCTGGATGCATCGTATATTTAGATTTATGAGCTTCTTCTAATATACGGTGACGTAAGTTTGCTAATTTAGGTATCCAGATTCTCTTTTTATGAAACCTCCAAATTCCATCCATTCCCTGTTCTAATTCCTTAATCATTCCTTTTAATTTTTCAGTATCTTCCTTGATTACTGATTCTTGTGCTTTTCTAATCTGTACATTTAAATCTACTTGCAGATTCAATTTAAGAGAACGTACCCTTTTTGGCTTTTCATAATATTTTCGACTTAAAGCATCAGCCACTACATTGGCTTTTCCTGCGTGATATTGGATATTGCAGTCGTAATCGCTAAGCAATTCCATCCAGCGTCTTTGTCTCATATTCAACTCTTTTTGCCCGAAAACGTATCTTAAACTTTTATGATCTGTGAATATGGTAAACTTACTACCATACAGATAATGTCTCCAAATCTTAAGGGCAAAAATTATAGCTCCTAATTCCAAATCATGGGTTGAATAATTTTCTTCGTGACTCTTAAGCTGTCTAGAGGCGTAAGCTATAACCTTTTGACGTTGCATCAATACACTTCCATAACCTAATTTAGAAGCATCACAGTAAATTACAAAGTCTTCATTTCCTTCTGGTAATGCTAATATAGGTGCATGGGTTAATCTTTGCTTAAGGATTCTAAAAGCTTCTTCTTGTTTTGGTCCCCATTCAAACTTAACAGATTTACAAGTTAACTTAGTCAAAGGAATGGCTATTCTAGAAAAATCTCGAATAAATCTTCTATAATAACCGGCCAATCCTAAGAAACTTCTAACCTCGGTTGGTGACTCAGGAGTTTTCCATTTAGTGATTGCCTCTATTTTTGTTGGATCTACATGAATTCCTTCATGATTCACTAAATGTCCGAGAAATTGTACCTGTTCTAACCAAAACTCACACTTTGAAAACTTAGCATAAAGCTTTTCTTTTCTTAACAAGCTTAAAAGTAATTGCAAGTGCTTTGCATGCTCTTCTTTACTTTTAGAGTAAATCAGAATATCATCTATGAAGACAATTATGAATTTATCCAAATATGGCTTACATATTCGGTTCATCATATCCATAAATGCGGCTGGGGCATTGGTTAAACCAAATGGCATGACAGTAAATTCATAATGACCATACCTTGTTCTGAATGCGGTTTTAGGAATATCCTCTTCCTGTACCTTTAATTGATGATATCCTGATCTTAAATCGATTTTAGAGAAAAATCGAGCTCCTTGAAGTTGATCAAACAAATCATCGATTCTTGGTAATGGATACCGATTCTTAATCGTGACTTTGTTCAATTCACGGTAGTCAATGCACATACGCATTGATCCGTCCTTCTTTTTGACAAATAGTATCGGTGCTCCCCATGGCGATGAACTTGGCTGTATAAATCCTTTTTCCAACAATTCATCCAATTGTTTCTTCAGTTCTTGCATTTCAGCGGGTGCTAAACGGTAAGGTGCTTTGGCAATTGGAGTTGTTCCTGGTAGCAGATGGATCCTAAATTCGACTTCCCTGTCTGGCGGTAATCCTGGCAATTCTTCTGGAAAGACATCTGAAAATTGGGAGACTACTGGGATATCTTTTAATTCTTTTCCTTTAGTGTTAGTGATTATAGAAATCAAATACACTATAGACCCTTTTCTTATACAACTTGCAGTTTTCATCACAGAGATGAATTTAGTGGATCTAGAGGGTTTATCTCCTTTAATTGAAATCTTTTCACCTCTTGGTGATTTTAATTGAATTGTCTTTTGATCACATAAAATGCTGGCTTTATTGGCTATTAACCAATCCATTCCTAACACAACATCAAATCCAGCCAGATTCATTGGGTAAAGGTTTGCCATAAATTTTTGATTAAAAATTTCTATTCCTGCTCCTTGCAAGATTTCAGAAATTCTAACAGTTTCTCCATTTGTGGTTTCTACTAGACATTCTTGTGGTAGTTTAGTTAATGATTGATTTAGGAGTTTGCAAAAAGAAGTATTAATAAAACTTTGGTTTGCACCAGAGTCAAATAATACTTTAGCAAAAATATCATTAACTAAAAACGTACCAGCAATGACGTCTGGGATCATCTTGGCTTCGTCTGCAGTCAAAACAAATGCTCTAGCATTTTTAGGGTTCTTGTTGTTTGCAGCTGGGGTCAACTTTGGGCAGTTTGTCTTGATATGACCTGGTTCCCCACAGTTGAAACATACCCTGTTATTAGCTTTCTTCCTGCAATCTTCTTCCTTATGACCTGGGAATTTGCAGAAATTGCAGTATATAGGGCATTTTCCAGAATGCTTCCTTTTGCAATATTTGCAATAAGGTGCAGATGTAGAACCTACATTCCTACGGTTGAAATTCCTAGAACGGAATTCTTGGGTAAGCCTTTGGGATAAATTTTTCCTCTGATCTTCTTCCCTAGTACGAATTAATTCATCTGTCAAGGTATTAGCTAGTTCTACAGCTTCTTCTATGTTTTGAGGTCTAGCTGCCTTGACTACATGCCTAATTTCTCCAATTAATCCCCAAATGTAACGGGAGATTAACACTGGTTCAGGTGATGCAAGGCTTGGCACTATCTTAGCATATTCAAAAAATGTAGTAGTGTACCCTTTACTGTCTACCCCGGTCATTCTAAGATTCAGAAATTTATTTGCTATTTGTTCTTTTTCATTGGGAGGGCAGAATTTCCTTTCTACCATGTTCTTAAATTCCTCCCACTCCATGTTATAAACCCTATCACTTCCTCTGGTTTGGAGGATAGTGTTCCACCATTCTAGGGCTGCATTTTTGAACAGATTTGAGGCAAACATTATTTTATCTTCTTCAGCACACTTGCTTATTTTCAGAACTGCCTCAGTTTTCTCTATCCAGCGTAAAGCTGCAATGGGTCCTTCATTGCCCGAGAATTCTATTGGTTTGCAGGACCAGAATTCTTTGTAAGAACAACCAGTTGGCATGGTTCTTCTTCTTTTGGGAATGGGCGCTTGAAGTACAAGTCCATTGTTCACGCTGTTTTCAGGTTCAGTTGGTCGCTTACTGCTATGCTTACTTTTATTATTCGCTTCTTGAACAGTTTGAATAATAAATGGCATCGCATCTATGATTCCCTGTGCCACAATATGCTGAACGGCACTATTATCCATTTGATTTCCGTTGTTATCGTTGTTCAGATTTTCGTTAACCACATTATTGTTACTCTGGTTATCATTATTCAGATTTTCTTGATTTTCCGCGTCGGCCATCTGAATTTTAAACATTTACCAAATATTAAGATCACAAATAATATTTGTATATAACCAATCACATAACACGCACTTTTTAACCAAAAGCGTCGAGCATTGCGACTTTTACTCTTTTTATATACTATGCATCAATACACACCAGTACAGAAATAAAAATTACAGTACCGACTGAAATGTAAAGTTACAATACTAATAGTATGCATCCGTAGTCTTTTTTTTTTTTCTAACACATATACACATATATTATATTATTATATTATTACTACTACCATTTTACCATCACATTCACTGATATGGATTCATCCAGAAATCCATATTGCGCTCGTCATACTTCCAGACGAGACGCTCTCCCACCTGTCGCATTCTCTCACTGCTTTCTAAAATTTCCTCCCCAAAAGTCCTAAGTTCTTGGACATTATCTACACTCACTGGGGGTGCAGGTTCCAGGACTGGGTTTGGAATCTGTGGTGCGGGTGCCTGGTACGGGGCCTGGTAAGGGTATGGATTTTCTAAGATTTCCCTAATGTAAGCATCGTTAATATTGTAGGGATCTTGAGGATCTAACCCTGGGTAGGCTCCTAGATTTGGCATCGGCACGTTTTCCTGAATTGGGTTTTGTTGCACATAATCCCTAACCTCGTTCCACCAGGGGTCGTAATTATCTGGGTCTAGGGGATTGGGTGCAGGTATCCTAGGTATCTCTTCTGGGTTTTCTACTTCCATGGGTTGGTCAGGATTTGGTAATTGTGGTTGGGGTGCAAGCATTTGTTCCAGGTTTGGGTCAGCAGCAGTGGTTGCTAAAATACGGATATTGGCTATACCCCTATTGAGCATATCCTGGGCATAGGCATCGGTTTCTCTTTTGGCTGCGGCTAACACTCGCTGATCCTGTAACTTTTTCAGACGTTTCCTACGCTCATGTGCTCCCCTACTGAACCATCCCCTCTTTTTCTGAGGAAATGGCTCTTCAGACTGAGCCTTAAACACAAAGATTCCTTCTTCAGTATCAGCAGAATACCCTGAGAGGGCAGGCTGAGAAGAGGTGCCTTCGCTTCTAGGCGAACCAGACAATTGACGATACGCGTCAGAGGGTCCTTGGTCGCTCATACTGTAAACTAACAGATAGTCAGATAACACATAACAAGTAAATACAATTATGTACGTATTTCCGTAATTTATTTCCTAACAATTTGAATTTTGATGTCAGAGGAACACTTCTGTGGCTGAATCAGTGGCATAGCTCTCATACCACCTCCTGTCACAACCCCCGATCCCTATTTCCCGAGAACGGGCGGCCGTGAGCCAGTTGCGGTGGTATCACGTTATTAATTTATTTGGCAGCGGAAATTTCATCAGGACCGTAGTTAGGAAATATTTAAATCAGAGTAAACCACCTCGTTTTATAATATTAAACAAATGGGTAAAACCCAAGTTTTTTATTACAAACTGAAATACAGGGATAAATCCCACTTTATTGAAATAAAACGCTTTCTTTTATTTGGGTAACTTTTATAGCCACTTTTCCAAGCCTTCAGTGATGTCCAGCTGGCTTCTAATTGGCTTTCACATTGTGTTACCTGAAACGCGTTTTAAAAAGGTTTTGTCAGTGGAAAAATACTGGTGAATAAATCTCAGTTTAATCAAGAATTATTAATTTAATTTAAACAGTATTGAGGGCGATTACAATGTTTATATCTACCAAATTACTCATTCAGTACTGTCAATCCTGACTGGTGGGTCATATTACACATTGGCTAACTCTTCGTCCAATGGTAACGTTACTCACATTTTGTATACAAAACCCCAACATACCGGCAGTAATTGTAGAATTACAAAGACTCAATCACTGCTAAATTGCATTATAAAAAGGTTAAGGTTTTGTAAAAACTGTTAACAAAAAGGAGATTACTCACAAAAATGAGTATTGAAAAAGGAGATTAACTCACATTGCTATTTTAGGGTTTTCCTTTATGATTTCCTGGTGAATATCTATAATTTACACAAATGCACGTGTGTTAGTATAATAACCCAATTTAACATTAGTAATACCCTCCCCGAGACGGCATTCCAACGACCACGTCGGGCAGAACCACGACAGCCGTTACGGAACCCTAGATCAATCGGGCAGAGTACCTAATACGTATCCAGGGGTTATAATACTTACAACAGAGCAGAATCTCGCTATTTTAGGGGATATTGAACTCGGGTATAACGCCCGCTATTTAAAAATTTGAGAGACAGAAAGAAAAGATGAGCGAACAGACTGAAGGCTCGATGCCTCCTCTTTATAGTGCCTGACCCGAGGTTTCTCGCGGCCCGCGTGAAGTTTGGCCAGGCCTTACGCGGCCCGCGTTGACCCAAAGTCAACGTATAGCTTGTTCCGGTCATCATCTAGGGTTGACACGAGTTGACACGTGTCAGCTCAGAAACGTGCCACCATCTGGGACACTCGCGGCCCGCGTTTACTTAAGGATACCCTGTCGCGGCCCGCGTTAACTTAATGATCCAAAAAGAATCCGGATCACATCCTCTCGCGGCCCGCATAAGTTTGAGGTCAGGCCCTACGCGGCCCGCCTCAATCTTAAAAATTATTTTTTTTATTTATTTTATATAGTATAATCTATTTTGGGGCTCGGTTTTCACATACGGGATACATATGAAGACAAATAGATATATTTAGAAATATATTAGGGTGTCGGAATTATTTATGAGGATGTTGGTTTTACTGAGGGTTGTTATAGGGACTTTCATTATCAACTAGAATATGCAAAGAAGAAAATTGCTTTCGTGATCTTTAGAAAAACCGAGAATGTTTGAAAGATTCTGCTCAGTGGAGATAATCTGTTCAGTGAAGATTGACGATAGTTCCGCTCTGTGGAGGGAATTGGTGAACATTTGAAGATAAATTCTACTCAGTGGAGAGAATTTGTTCTATGAAATTGATGACAGTTTCTTTGAAGTGGAGAGAATCTGTTATGGTTTAGAGATTTTACCAAAGAAATGGGGGGATAAAAATTTTTCAAATGTTGAATTTCTTCGGTAAATTTCTAAACGCAATCACAGGTGGTAGAGTTTGTGATATTCTGGTGATACAAACGGTTCGGCGTGGAATGTTTTGCACAGACACATATTTGAGGATTTTAATTAATTCTCCAGCCAGCGTGAAGGGTTTTGCACGGAAACATACAGGTATCTAAAGTCGACAGTTGTTTCAAAACGCTGTTTACTGAAGACCTGTGGGAATCCTTATGAAAGCTGATGGTTCAAGACTGAAGACCTGCAGGATTCGGTTTTGGGTTTGATGTTTCTTTGGGATTTTAAAGGGATCTGGGGGTAACTCAATTTGTTGAGTTTGCAAACGATGTACTTGGTCTAGCTGACTTCCTGAGTACTGATGCTGAAGATCCGTAGTGCATTACGTGGTCAACTTTACAAAGGCGAGACAATGAGATCTGGATGTAGATCAACTAAGCATGCTGGTTGAGCTTGCAAGGGATACACTTGGTCTAGCTGACTTTCCTGAGTGTTGATGCTGAAGATTAAAGTGCATTACTTGGTCGATTCCACAAAGACAGTTTACAGAAGACAGTTCACCAGAAATCTCTATCAATGTAGTATGCTTGAAGATCAAGACTTGATGCCGTTTTTTTTAAAGAATGGAACCCTTATCAAATGCCGTTTGGAGTATTGGAAGATCAGCGGAAGATCGGTCAATTAAGGAAATTGCACAACACCCAACACGGATACGCGTACTTTAAGGGGGAAATATTATACAAGGAGCATCAAGATACTACTTACCTGGATCATCGGTCAAGGGGGAATTTTGGTAACACAAAGAAGATGAATACTTGACTGAAGATCGATTGCATTTGCATTTTCAGCATTCGACAGCAACGGACAAGGGGGAATTTGTTGATGCAGATTTTGTGTCCGATGCTTGTCGAATAGATTAGTTTTATTTTACGTTGAATTTGTAATAGTTAGTGAAACGGTCTATCGAACGTGTATAGACCCGCTCGTTTGAAGTGGTCAAACGAGAGGGTTATTCGGTTGACCGTGTGTGTGCTTGCAAGACAAGGGGTGTGACTATAAATAGAAAACCCTTGCCATTTCAAACACTTGGAGATTTTAGGAGGTTTGAGACCTCACCAGGGAGAGATCACCACTTGGTCTCTCCCCGGATGTGTACTCCTTTGGTATGGTTCGGTTAGCTTGTTAATCGGGCCGACTTGCTTTGTTATGTTTCAAATCTATACAAGTAAGTACTTTTACCCGTCTCTAATCTCTCCCGTCTTGAACCGATCTCACAAGAATCACGGTTTCGATCCGAAACAAGGACCTACACCAACAACCTTCACACCTCTCTTTTTACAACACCCAACCACAACCCCCTCTCGGCTATTTTCAAAATTTGTTATCAATGGATCCTCAAACCCCCGCCTTCGACCTATATGGTTTTCGTTCCCCACAAGTTCCATCTCCACGAGAAAATGTTGAACGTCGTCTACCTATTTACGACGACGAGGACGAGGAAGTAGTGCCCGAAACTCAAAATTTGGGCGATTATGAAGAAGACACCGGTGACGATGAATATAATGTGGATGAAGACGCCAGAAACGAAGAAGATGACTCTCAGGATAAAAAGGGAAAAATGGAGAGCCAAAAATGGACAAAGGTCCAAGAAGAGGCGTTGGCGAAGGCGTGGGTACATTGCTCTACCAACAAAAAGAAGGGCAATCAACAAAACCGCGATAGTTTTTGGCGTAAGATTTTAGATCATTATAACGCCACCGTTGGTGGAAGTAACCGGACCAGTACGGTCTAAATGGACCCCGATGATGACGAAAATAAACTTTTTCAACGGCCTATACCAACAAGCGGTAAAAATTATATTTTTTAACGTTGTATTTTTTTTTAATTTTGTTTACTAAGTTCATATTTTTTTAACACTTATTATTTTATAATATGTAGGATCGCACACGAGGAAGCGGGTGTAACGATCTCAACGTGATGAAAGTCGCTTTAAAGGAATTTAAAGATAGATATCCGAACGGTTTTCAACATGTCGAGGCATGGGAGGTCGTTCGAAAACACGAAAAATGGGCCCAAATCCCATTGTTGGGTGAGGAAGGGGAAGGTTCGGCACAAAAAAGAAAGCCCGTTGACGTGGACCCTTCCATACCCGATATAAACGAAGACCCCTCGCCACAAAGAACACAACGGCGAGACAAGCGTCAAGCGACATCGTCCGAGGGCTCGGCCGAGTTGGCGGCACAATTCAAAGAGTACACCGCCATGAAAGAAGCGAAGCACGCGATGGAATTGGAGGCGATTGAATTGAGGAAGAAAAGAGAGTGGAGGCTCGCGAGCTCATAACGGAACAACGCGAGACGATGAGAAACTACGCGTACGATCGAGATATGAAAACATTCCTCAAGCCGCACGACGATGCTCCGCCGGAAATGTTGCCGTTCATCCTCGCCCGAAAGCGCGACATCGCTAACAAGTACGGGTGGCCGTGCAATTTCCAAAATTTTTATTTTCTAGTTTTAATGTAATTTTTATTTTCTAGTTTGAATTTAATTTTTATATTCTAGTTTGAATTTAATTTTTATTTTTATTTTCTACTTTGAAATGTCTTTTGTTAAATTTTATTTAATTTTTATTAATATTTTTTATAAACATGCATAATTACAACAAATAAAAAAAACCAAGTCACCTAAGAGAGGAGTGCCGTCATCAAATTAGGGTGTGAGGGGAGTTTAAGAGGGGAGTTGACGTGGCATAACCTAATTGGGTGTGCGTAAGAGAGGGGACTCCCCTAAGAGGGGAGTGCCCCTCTCACCCTTATAAAAGAATAGAAATGGTCGTTGTTGTCTAGGTATGAGAGAGAGAGGTGACCAGTTAAAACAAAGAAAGATGGAGTCTTGATCAATCAATAGTAAAAGTAAATTAGTTATCAACCAACTTGTAAATTGCGAAATTATCCCTAAATTTTGGGCATGTTTGTCATTCTCATCCAAAACATTTTTTTTGTACAATATGGTCCTTCACTTTTAGGATTTTTTGCCATTTCATCCAAATGTCTAATTTGCTTTATTTTTTATATCAAACATTTGGATGGAAATGGCAAAAAATCACAAATCTCAGAAACGTTTTTGGCAAAAAAGTCAAACATTTGAATGAAAATGGCAAAAAAATTCCCAAAACTGAAGGACTATACGGTACAAAAATATTGTTTTGGATGAAAATGACAAACATGCCCAAACCTCATGAACGATTTTGACAATTTACCTTTTATAAGTATTATTATCTAAGTGAAATAATAATTTTTTAGCTTTGGCTGAGAGAATCAAGATGTCAAGAAAAAACTATTACGCGAGGTGATACTAATTACGTGCTGGTGTTTATGGAAAACAAGAAATCAAAAGGTATTCTCAAATTTGCAACCCTCCATACAAAAAAAAATAATAAAAAAATAAAACATTTCAAATGTCTAGGCAGTTGGTGCGTCGTGGGTGAATTTGAGATCAACATACGTGGGCCCTATGCAAATGGGATAAACCCGACCTGCACACAACTAAGCCCAATCACATTTTTGCATTATGAAATCTCAAAAAAAAAAAAACAAAAAAACAAAAAAAAAAACCAATCAAACAACCAATTTACAAATTAAAAAACACACACACACACACTAAAGTAGTAAAGTCCATCTTTAAAAGATGCAATCGGCCCATGCAATTGCATGATCTCACACCTCAAATATAACACCGGTTTATAAAAGACCACATAAATACGCCAGCCGATTCGACGGCATGGGCTTACACTAACATAACAAATTAACAATTATCCATCAGATCGGCCCATGTAACAATAATAGTCAATAATAGCCAACTTATACAAGCCATAGTTATACCACATAAAATCACATATCTGTGACTGTGAAGTATATACTCTTTGGGCCTGTTCAATCCACAAGTACATAACCCACTCCAGTAGTCCAGTAGTAATTTTTAAGTGCTCTACGTGAGCCTATTCTTCAAACACACTTAGTCTAAGATGTAGAAATCCATTGTATAGCCTGTGTATCATAACCGAATGCCTCAGTCTTCATTTCATGGTTTTGGTAGTAACAGGCTACTTGCGGCTACTTGCACCACTGAGCCAGTACGGGCTTATTTCTGGCCTGTTCATCCCAAAACTTGACTACCCATCCAAAACATGCCCAGTGCAATCTGCAATGGCCGACTATTCGAAGAACTGTGCACAATACAAATTCGAATAAAACCAAGACTCCCTTCCACCGTTGACCACTGTTCACTCTATGGACCACTTTGACAAAAAAAAAACATACTTTGACTATTTTGCACCTTTCACCAATAAGAACCTCCCTGAAGGCTGAACATGAAATTGTATATATGTCCTAACAATTCCACACCCTAAAATCTTAATTTCACACCCTGCATACGGGCCATATAACGTTATACGGCCCGTATAGAATAATTTAACGTGACAAATATTTGGCCGTATAATGTTATACGGCTCGTATTCATACATTTCGTATAACATTATATAAGGTTTGGGTCGTATAACATTATATGGGTCGTATAACATTCTATATGGGTCGTATAATGTTATACGGCCCGTATACATGGACAAAGAAAATTCGCTGACATTTTTTTTGTGCAACAATCAGTTATACGGCCCGTATAACTCTATACGGGTCGTATACATGTAGGGGTGTGAAAATAAGATTTTAGGGGTGTGGGAATAGTGAGACCCTTAATTAAACATAACTGAGGCACTTAAGTGAACATAAAACCTGGTCACATCCTATTGATAAATGAAGATTGGATAAAAATTTGGTTGAAAGAAATGATATATAGATATTTTTCATAAAAGCCTCTTTTAAGTATCAAATATTCACATCTTTTTGCCAAACAAACACATTGATTTGGAACTAATGGCAATTATTTTCAGATGTTTTGTCCAGTTTCTTATATTTTTTAATTAAATTTTTCTCTGCTACATAGAATCCATATGCAGAGACATGTTTTGCATGTCATCAAGCTTCATATCAATCAACATTTTAAACTCAAGAAAATATCATACATTATTCCAAAACACAGATCCTCATGTAAAGAGCAACAAATTAATTATCGTCCTTCAAACCCTCAAGAATCTAATCTATATCTATATACTACCTTATTAAGTAAACTAGGTTTTCTACCCTTGTGGTAATTTTACATTGTGTACACATTTTGAAGCAACATGTACAAGAGAGCCAAGCTATTTTAGAAGGGGTAAACTTGCACATTCTTCAAAGATTTAAGACACTTTAGGGGTAATATTATAGGAATTTTAACCATGAAATCTATTTTCCTCTTTTAATGATTTAATAATTTGTATAATTTTAAGATGGCATACAAAGAGTCTCCTGTTCAACCCAAAACTCTTTCCATTCCTGCCCCTGCCCCTGCCATATGGCCATATCGACCCTGCCATTGAATGTTGACCGTCCTTGTCACACCCCCAAAATCCACACGCGGAGTACCACCGCTTGGAGGCGTGACATGACCAGGATCAAGCCACCAATCATATTGAACATATAAGTAATAATAAACATAGTGTATATCAACCCACAATATGAAAGGTGTTCAAATAACATAGTTTATGTAGCGGAAGCATAGTATAAAAATCCAACGTAATTATTAAGTTTTCAACAGCCATAAGTGTTTAGCAAAACATCCACGATCCACGTCCACAACGACTGTGCCTCCCGTGCAAGCTCCATGTATACCTAAGGTCCTGCAAGGCATGTAACAGAGAGTCAACAACTAATTGAGCGAGTTCACAGTAAGTAAGTTCGTAATAGTAAGGCCGTTGCATCACCATGCGTTATTAACTAAGTCAATTGTATGTTCATTTAGTGGGGGCTTCCCATGTACGTATGTACTACTAGTGGGGGCTTCCCATGTACGTATGTACCACTAGTGGGGGCTTCCCATGCTTATATTTACTAGACTATTTGTAACCATTAGTGTTCTTCTTAACCTGAGAACAGGAGTACGTACGAAGTTTACGTAGGCTTTACGTAAGTGCCCTTCTTTACCCGAGGGCAGTGGTACGCGTGGGGTTTACGTAGGTTTTACGTAAGTGTCCTTCCTAACCCGGAAGACAGTAGCATGTGTGAGTTTACGTAGGTTTTACGTAAGTGCGCTTTCGTAACTTGAGGACAGTGGTAAGTACTTGTTTACGTAGGTTTTACGTAAGTGTCCTGCATATCCCGAGGACGATGGTAGATAGTCTAGTAGCCGTGTGAGTACGAGTAACTGTTCAATCCCATCATTCAAACTCATTCCCAACCCACCGGGAATCCCATGCCTTGGTAAGAGTGTGAACTCACCTTGGTTTGCTCGGCAGATACACAGAAAGGTCAAGTCTAGCTGCTAGTGGTCAACCACGTCCTAACATGGTTACCATACAAGTCAGGTTTTTGGTTTCGAGTAGTGCACATAAGTATCACATAAGCTAGCAGGTGATTAACACATATCAATACGGCAAACACACAGTGCACGTAAACATATTAGCAGTCAACTCCATAACAACTGATACTTGTACGATCAAAAAGATAAAGCCCGATAACAGGCGGCCCAACATGTTGTGCGTTCAGCACAGCCTTGTGCGATCCACAACATGTTGTGCGATCCAGTTAGACACCCGACCCAAATGGTCCAAAGCCCAAACATAAAATACGCGGCCCAATCAAATAACATATACACCCAGCCCAACAATTAGCATAACAGTCCTAACATGTATCGGCCCAAATAGAGAACACAAGTCTTGTGCGATCCGATTTGAGTTGTGCCACTGGGTTTGGGCTTTGAGGCCCAACAGTTAGACAAACATCATCACTTGTGCGATCCAATAAGCCTTGTGCGACTGTGGGTGCCTTGTGCGACTGGACTCCTTGTGCGACCAGGAATCTTGTGCGAGTGGACCTCTTGTGCGACCAAGAGGTCTTGTGCGATCATTTTAGACATTCGAATATCTTGCCATTCGGTTACAACCATTTAACAGTTTCCAATTTTACAATAATCAATCAACAGTTTCTTATTATCCAAACAACCTACAATCGATCAAACTAAGCAATCTAGCATCTAATTCATATGAACCCTAAATGTAATCAAAACATGTACATCAATCATAATCATATCATTTAGTCTGATTACATGAACATACAACCGGTTACATACGTTTAATCCTAAATCATTATGAAAACAACAAGTCATGATAGCCGATCAACATCATTATACATATCCGATTGGCAAGAACATCATCATATGATTAACAATCCGAAACATATCACATAACAGCCGATTTATCAAGCATCATCAAATACAATTCGATTAATATGACACATCCGATTAGTGTGAATCATTATCCAATACATGCATGTGAGCCGATTTTAAGAACACAAATCATTAACAATTTACATCGCTATCAATCATGTAAAGCATACACGTCATAACATCATGCCACATAAAATCAAATAGATAAGCACTAACCGGAACTTAGAATGATCGAACAAGGAAGTCGGCTTCGAAGGAGATGGGACAGCCGTCGGGTTCGTGAGGGAGAAGGGAGAGGGCTAGGGTTTGTGTGTGTAAAGTGTTTTGGTAAAGTGTGAGATGGTTACTAACACCCTAAGTGTTATGCGTATATGGTGAGTGGGCCGAACCCTCACTTGGGCTGCCCTTGATCCGAAAACAAGAGATACGACCCCAAGTGGGCTTGTGCGATCGGGTTGGGCTCGTTTAATACAAACATTCAATAACATATAATCATAACATTCATTAAATAAAATTCACGTAAGTACATAACGTTACACAAAGATAGGTTTGAAATACGAGTTGTCACATTATCCCCAACTTAAAAGAAATTTCGTCCCGAAATTTGGTACGTACTCACTGAGGAAGCTAGTTAAGTTGCATGGTTTTCCTGGGGTGTCACATCCTCCCCCCGTTGATCTGGAATTTCGTCCCGAAATTCCGTGGTAGCTTCAGTCTCAGCAGTGGTTGTACTGTTCGCGAACAGTTGGGGATACTTTTTTTTTCATTTGGTCTTCTCGTTCCCAGGTGAATTCTGGGCCACGACGGGAGTTCCAACGAACTCGAACAAGAGGGATTCTCGTGTTCTTGAGGACCTTAACATCCCGGTCCGTGATTTCAACTGGTTCCTCGACGAAATGTAACTGTTCGTCGATAGTGAGCTCCTTCAAAGGAACTATGAGGGTCTCATCTGACAGACACTTCTTCATATTCGACATGTGAAAGACGTTGTGAACTGCACCGAGTTCTGCTGGTAGGTTCAGTCTGTAGGCTACTTTGCCTATTCTTTCTATGACCTCGAATGGTCCGACATACCGCGGATTGAGTTTGCCCCGTTTGCCAAAACGAACTACCCCTTTCCAGGGTTAGACTTTAAGTAGCACTCGATCCCCAACCTAGAACTCGAGTGGTTTCCTGCACTTATCAGCGTAACTTTTCTGACGGTCACGAGCCGCCGCCATGCGTTGCCGTATTTGTGCAATCCGTTCAGTAGCATCAACAACCATTTCTGGACCTGTGATTTGACTATCCCCCACCTCTGCCCAACAGAGAGGTGACCGACATTTACGTCCGTACAATGCCTCGAATGGAGCGGCTTGGATGCTGGTATGGTAACTGTTATTGTATGAAAACTCCACTAAAGGGAGATGCTTTTCCCAGCTGTTGCCGAAATCAATAACACATGCCCGAAGCATGTCTTCTAGGGTTTGAATCGTGCGCTCAGACTGCCCATCCGTCTGAGGGTGATATGCTGTGCTCATGTCTAGCCGTGAGCCAAAAGCTTTGTGCATTGATTTCCACAGTTCTGAAGTGAATCGTGCGTCGCGATCCGAAATGATAGAGGTTGGCACCCCGTGCCTCGAGACCACTTCCTTCAAGTAGATGTCTGCTAATGTGGAGAACTTGTCTGTTTCTTTGATTGCCAAGAAGTGAGAAGACTTTGTGAGTCGATCCACGATCACCCAGATAGTATCGTTCCCACGCTGGGATCTAGGCAGGCTAGTAACAAAATCCATGGAAATTTCTTCCCATTTCCATTGTGGTATCTTGGGTTGCTGAAGTAGGCCTGAGGGTTTCTGATATTCCGCCTTGACTCTCGCACAGGTCAAGCATTTGCCGACATAAGTTGCAATGTGGGCCTTCATACTAGGCCACCAATACGTTGTCCTGATATCGTGGTACATCTTATCTGAACCAGGATGTACCGAGTAGCGAGACTTGTGTGCTTCATCCATCACAAGTTCTCGTAAGCCGCCATATAGTGGGACCAAAATACGCCCCGTTACATAATATGCACCGTCTTCCTTCTGTTCTAATCGTTGCCTTGAGCCGCGTAAGGCTTCAGCCCTTACGTTTTCTGGTTTCAATGCTACCACCTGAGCATCTCGTATCTGTGTAGGAAGACCAGACTGAATAGTAAGCTGTAGTGCTCGCACGCGTCTAGGTAGAGTGTCTTTTCGACTGAGAGCGTCAGCCATAACGTTGGTTTTGCCTGGATGGTACTTGATGGCGCATTCGTAATCGTTCAGTAGTTCGACCCATCGACGTTGACGCATGTTCAATTCCTTCTGCTTGAAGATATGCTCGAGGCTCCTGTGATCGGTGTAGATAGTGCACCTGGTACCGTACAGGTAGTGTCGCCATATCTTAAGCGCGAAAACAACAGCTCCCAGCTCTAAATCGTGCGTCGTGTAGTTCCATTCGTGAGCCTTGAGTTGGCGCGAAGCATAAGCAATAACTTTATCCCGTTGCATCAATACACAACCAAGCCCCTGTATCGATGCATCACAATAGACCACAAAATTGTCCGTGCCCTTTGGCAATGAGAGGATAGGTGCACTGCAAAGTCTATCCTTAGGTGCTGAAAAGCGGTTTCCTGAGTATCACCCCAATGGTAGGTGACACCCTTCTGTGTCAGTAGTGTAAGCGGTTGAGCAATCTTTGAGAAATCTTTGATAAACCTCCTGTAGTAACCTGCTAAACCCAAGAATTGGCAAATTTCCGTTGGTGTACGCGGTGTAGGCCAGTTCCTGATCGAATCTACCTTGGATGGATCAACATGAATCCCATCCTTGTTTACCACATCGCCTAGAAAATGAACTTCACGAAGCCAGAAGTCGCATTTTGAAAACTTGGCGTACAGTTGTTCCTTTCGAAGAAGTTCCAAAATAAGTCGCAAATGTTGTTCATGCTCCTTCTGACTCTTGGAATAGATCAGGATGTCGTCAATGAAGACAATGACAAACTTGTCTAGGTAGGGCTTGCACACCCTGTTCATAAGGTCCATAAAGACTGCTGGTGCGTTTGTCAACCCGAATGGCATGACAAGAAACTCGTAATGGCCGTAGCGAGTTCTGAATGCGGTTTTTGAGACGTCCTCATCCCGGGCTCTCAGCTGATGATAATCTGACCTCAGGTCTATCTTGGAATAGTAGCTCGACCCTTGCAACTGGTCGAATAAGTCATCAATACGTGGAAGAGGATAGCGGTTCTTCACAGTCACCTTGTTCAGTTCACGGTAATCAATGCACATCCTGAAGGTACCGTCCTTCTTTTTCACGAATAACACTGGAGCTGTGTAGAGAGTTCTTCCAACTCTGATGGAGCTAGGTCGGATAAATCCCTTATCCAAGAGTTCTTGTAGCTGTGTAGAGAGTTCTTCCAACTGTGATGGAGCTAAGCGATATAGTGCATGTGCTATCGGTACTGCTCCTGGTGCTAGCTCGATTTGAAACTCGACCTGGCGATGAGGAGGTAGATGTAACAACTGTCACTAAAACCCGTAATTAGGATAACAATTATCCAATAAGAAAATGCTAATTAAGACACCCAAGTAATTTGGCATAAACCCTGAAATTTCCGGAACAATCGGAATCAGGATTAGGGCCCCTAAAACCCGAGGGGGGCAAAACCTAATTGATAATTATCTAATTTAATTCGTTGCTAGATACTGATTGGTTGAAATTTTTGAATCATCGAGGCTAGAACCGAACTTAGCTAGGCTAGGAAATAGGCTGCAACCTTTACGGACCGTAAAGGTTAGTCCTTACGGACCGTAAGCTTACCAGGTCTCCTTACGGACCGTAAGGGGTTAGGCATACGGTCCGTAAGCGAGACGAAATTCTGGCTATAAATAGCCGACCTTGGCACTTGAACTGTGGTGTTAAAGTGATGTTCATAGCTTCTGTAGACGTCGAGTTATAAGCAGAATACTACAATCACACACACACAATCACGAAGTGCTGCCGCAATCAGGGTAATAACTCGATCGCTATTACGATTCAACGTCCGATCGATTATAACTATCCAACGATAGTCCGGGTGCTGCTCAATTGAGCTTGTACTTTGATTATTCCTCGTGATTTCGACTTGAATATTAGAGTGCTGTTCGAATTCGGACTATGCTCTGTTATTCGTTGTGAATCCGATTGAATTATCGAGTATTGCACTGATTAATCGTTATGAGGGTTTAATCTCGTGAATTGACGTAACTGCTGTATTAGTTACTAACCTGCCTGTGTGCGCATTGTGTTAATTTAGGTTAATTTAGGTTAATCAAGGCTAATCAGTAGGCTTATCTATTGCTCGTTAATCTGCAATGCGAGTCATTCCTCTTTTTAAACTTTTTTCTCACAGTTTGTGAGTAAGTTGTACAAAACTCCAAGTTATTTTCAAAGTTATAATTACAGGGATTAAGTCTATGTAATCACCATATTACAGCCGGTATGTGGGGTTTTGTATACATTACTTATTTCCCGTCACACTTGGACAAACGGGTGGCCAAAGGGTGATCTGACCACAGTCACAGACACCATTGGACAAATGGGCTAGCCAATGGATGGTCGAGTGACAAATACTGTGGGTAGTTGGTTTGTTATCAGAAACATTGTAATTCCCCTTAATACTGTAATTTATAACTAACGGGTCGTTTTAGAAAACGGAATGATTCACTCAGTATTTCCCCGCTGACAAAACCTTTTTCAAACATGTTTCAGGTGATCTGTGTGATCCAGGAAAAGTGCAGTAAAGCACTACAAGCTCAGAGAAGTGGCTCATTGTGAATAAATAAATAAAACATGTTCTGGAAAATAATGATTTCTGTGTGAAATCAACTTATTGTAAATTATGGGAATTGATCCCTAAATCTTGGTGTAATATATTAAACGAGCATTTTACGGTGAAAAGATCCTGTAATAAAAGACTTCCGCTGTCGCATAAATCAGATACCACGGGATTTCTGTCCCGCGGCCCCAGGAACGGGTCAAACCGGGCCAGGGGCCGTGACAGAAATAAGGTGGTATCAGAGCTAATTAATAATTATTGAGCCACTGATCGAGCCACTGATTTAAGCCTATTACTAAATTAAGTATTTGACAAAATACTTAATTCTATCAGTTGTCATTTTGTGATTATCTGTCTTATTAACTGATTATTTGTTAGTTACAGTATGGGTAAACAAAAGCTTTCTGCTATCTACCACAAATTAGATATTGCATCTTCTTCTAAAAACCCAGTAAACCTAGAAGAAGGAATCTTTGTCCGCAAGGCAAACTATGAGAATCCTCTTTTCCCAGAGAAAAGGGATTCGATACTTAAAAAGAGTCAGGAGAAAAAGAAACCCCGAACCAAGAGAGTTAGGTTTAACCCAGAAGTCCATGAATTGGGTAATAGTACACCTTGGGAAGATAAAATAGACAAGAAAGGGGCAAATCTCTATATGCTAGCTACTGTAGCAGAAAGTGCAAACCTCTAAATATCTGATAAGTTGGGCTAGTAAGAAAAATCACTATCCAGTAAATAAATAAAATCCTAGTGTGTTTATTTCTGTTGTCCGCTGTATAAATTAGTATGCAATAAAACTTCAGTGTTTGTTTGTTTGTTTGTTAAACTTTGTTCCAAAGTTTTAACATTGCATTCTTGTATTTTGCATATATACTATGTAGCATGAATGAGATATCGGAAGCATTTCAGAATCTCAACTTATATCCAGTGCCTATCGAAGTCTCTTACGACTTTACTGGTTACATTGCTGACATAGAAGAACCTGTGGAATTCAAAGCTCCACCGCTGGAAAAAAGCCAAACCTAAAAAGAAAAGAAGATACGTAGGGAGGAGGAAAGTACGCCGTAGGAAACCAGCCACTAGGAGACTTCCTAAAATAGAAAATCCTGTGAGTATGAGCAAGGGACAAGAAATAGAACCTGGAGACAGTTCTAAATCACCAGAAAAGGAAATAGGAATAGATCTTAAGCAAAAGGGAATAGAGATTGGAGAGAGCTCAAAACAACCCGGAAAAATCACGTTCCAAGATGAAATAGACCGTCTACTAGAAAACTGTGAGGTCATAAGCCCGATCCGCAATAATTTGTACCCTTACCCGGCTACAGTCCAATTTCCCTTAAACATAGCACCAACTATTCCGGAACCTTTAATCCACACCCGACCACTAGGCGAGCTGGAGGAATGGTGGACAAATGACTGGCAATTCCAAAGCATAGTTAATAGTCCTTATAGTTTCCTTCCACAGTTCGATCCAGAACCAATCCCTAATCCTCCCATGAGTAATGAAAACTTAGCCGAACTTCGTTAGTTCGGTGAAGAACTGATAGGTACGGGTAATAGGATCAGGGAAATGGGGGAGCAACTATCGTGGAAATACGATGAGAGGGAGCATCGTTACTAGAACTGTCGGACAACCAACGAAAAAGTCAGGAAGCAATATTGTATGATAGTGTAAATAAGTAACCTAAAACTTTGTAAAATGGGCTCTGTAAAATACGGTGTGTACGGATGCATATACAATATACAATAACAAAATGAAAGTCGAGAAATCGACAATTTTGGTTATGTTTGTATGTTGTAGTAATTTATGTGTTCATCTATGCTAAATTTGGTTATTAATAAGTTAGACACTAATAATTCCTACTAAATTAGCAGATGGAAAACGCTAACAATGAACCAATTAATGAAGTAAATCAATCTGAGCAAGAACAGGAAGATCAATATATAACCCGACAAGATATCGAGCACTTTATCGCCCAAGGGATAGCCCATGCTATTCCAGAAATTGTGGCTGCTATTCAAAAACCTGTCGAACCACAACAATTAAATCCTAGTAAACGTACTCTGGAAGATAACGGCAGTAACAACATAAATGGAGGCGGCAATCATAACGATCATGATCCGCAACAAGTCCCACTTCTAAAAAGAATAAAAGCTGCAACATCTGGTTGCACTTACAAAGAGTTTCTTGCTTGCAAACCCACTGAATTTGCAGGTAACGAAGGGGCAACTGCAACACTGCGTTGGTTAGAGAAAACCGAAGCAGTGATTGCAATAAGCAAATGTGCTGAAGAAGATCAAGTGATGTACGCATCAAATCTATTCAAAGAAGGGGCGCTAGAATGGTGGAACACGGTCCTACAGGCAAAAGGTAGAAGGATAGCTTATGCCATGAGTTGGGAAGAATTTGAGAATCTTGTAGAAAGAAAATTCTGTCCCGAATATGAAAAAGATCAAATGGCAAACAAATTCCTAAGTCACCGCATGACAGGGGTAGATTGCCGGGGCTATACTTCGATATTCTTTGAATACGCAAGGGTAGTGCCAACATTGGCTTCGCCAGAACCGGTACTCATTTCCCGTTACATCTGGGGGTTAATTAGTGAGATCCGAAACATCGTTAAAGCTGCGAGACCTCGTACCATTGACGATGCTGTGGAATTAGCTAATACCCTAACAGATAAATTGGTGCGCACAAGAGAAGAAGACCGGAAAAAGGAAGTAGCTCAAAAGATTACCCAAGGATTTCGTATGGGTAATACCAAGAAAAGAGGAATAGGGCAATCCTCATCACCTCCTTTTTGCAGAAATTGCAAAAAGAAGCATTATGGACAATGCAATGTAGTTTGCAATTTTTGCAAAGCAAAAGGACATCATGAGGAAGACTGCAGAAATAAAACAAGAATTTGTTCTAACTGCAGAGAAAGGGGACATTTCCAATCCGAATGTCCTAAGCTAGCTAAACCAGTAGACAACAAAGCTAAACCAACTGAAGGAGCAACCAAGAAGAATGTGCGCGCATTCCAACTAACCACTCAAGAGGCCGAACTCATTCCAGATGTGATAGCTGGTACGTTCCTAATACCTGACGTATTTGCAAAAGTATTATTTGACTCTGGTGCGAACCAAAGTTTTATTAATACTTCATTTTGTCAAGCTCTTAAGTTACCTTTAACCACCCTTAAGCAGATTTTTATAGTCGAAACCGCAGAAGGAAATTCTGTAAAAGTAGATAAAGTCTGGCAAGAAGGAAAAATAGAACTATTAGGCCATAAGTTTTCTGCAAATCTGTTACCAATGAATTTAGCCGGATTTGATATAGTATTAGGAATGGATTGGTTAATAGCCAACCATGCTCGAATCCTATGTGATAAAAATGCCGTAGAAATTCAAACCCCTTCAGGAGAGGTAATTTTAATTACTGGAGATACTTCATTTTGTCAAGCTCTTAAGTTACCTTTAACCACCCTTAAGCAGATTTTTATAGTCGAAACCGCAGAAGGAAATTCTGTAAAAGTAGATAAAGTCTGGCAAGAAGGAAAAATAGAACTATTAGGCCATAAGTTTTCTGCAAATCTGTTACCAATGAATTTAGCCGGATTTGATATAGTATTAGGAATGGATTGGTTAATAGCCAACCATGCTCGAATCCTATGTGATAAAAATGCCGTAGAAATTCAAACCCCTTCAGGAGAGGTAATTTTAATTACTGGAGATAAACCTCGAAAGCCACTGAAATTCATTTCAGTAATGAAATTGGCTAGTTATTCGAGAAAGCAAGAAATGGTGTATATGATTTCCGTAATCATTAACACTAAAGATAAGGAACTTCAGGATATTCCGATAGTCTTAGAATACCCAGATGTTTTTCCAAAAGAATTACCGGGATTACCACCGGATAGAGAAGTAGAGTTTAGAATTCATTTAATTCCGGGTACTGCACCAATAGCTAAAGCACCTTATAGATTAGCACCTACCGAAATGATGCAATTGAAAAAGCAATTAGATGAATTATTAAGCAAGGGATTCATACAACCTAGTTCATCCCCTTGGGGTGCACCAGTGTTGTTTGTGAAAAAGAAAGATGGATCAATGAGAATGTGTATCGATTATAGGGAGTTGAATAAAGTTACAATTAAGAATCGATACCCACTACCTAGGATTGATGATCTTTTTGATCAATTGCTAGGAGCTAGGTACTTCTCGAAGATAGATTTAAGATCCGGATACAATCAGTTGAAAGTACAAGAAGAAGACATACCTAAAACTGCCTTCAGAACTAGGTATGGTCATTATGAGTTTACAGTCATGCCCTTTGGATTAACAAATGCCCCAGCAGCATTCATGGACATGATGAATCGAATCTGTAAACCATACTTGGACAAATTTGTAATCGTTTTCATCGACGACATACTTATTTACTCCAAAAGCCAAAAAGAACATTAACACGTTCTCTTAACTTTGTTAAGAAGAGAAAGGCTTTACGCCAAATTCTCGAAGTGTGAATTTTGGCTACAGGAAGTACAATCCTTAGGTCATGTGGTAAATCACGAAGGTATCCATGTAGATCCTACTAAGATAGAAGCAATTACGAAATGGAAAGTCCCACAAACAGCAATGGAGATAAGAAGTTTTCTGGGCTTAGCTGGATACTATAGACGATTTATCAAAGATTTTTCTAAGATAGCCGTACCTTTAACTAAGTTAACTTGTAAAGCTGCTAAGTTTGAATGGGGACCTAGACAAGAAGAAGCATTTAAGATTTTAACGCATAGATTAACGAATGCACCAATCTTAGCCTTACCAGAAGGAACAGAAGATTTTGAAGTATATTGTGATGCTTCAAAATTAGGATATGGATGTGTGTTAATGCAACACAAGAAGGTAATTGCGTACGCTTCTAGACAATTGAAAAAGCACGAAGAGAATTATACGACTCATGATCTGGAATTAGGAGCAATAATTTTTGCCCTTAAGATCTGGAGACATTATCTGTATGGAAGTAAGTTTACTGTCTATACAGATCATAAAAGTTTAAGATATATATTTGGGCAAAAAGAATTAAACATGAGGCAGAGAAGGTGGATGGAAATGCTGAGTGATTACGACTGTGATATTCAATATCACGAAGGGAAAGCAAATGTAGTTGCAGATGCTTTAAGTCGTAAGTACCATGAGAAACAAAAACGAGTCCGTGCTCTGAGGTTAAATCTACAAGTAGATTTAATGGCACAAATCAAAGAAGTTCGGAAAACGGCAATCACAGATGATGCTGAAGGAATGAAAGGTTACCTAAAAGAACTAGAACAAGGAAATGATGGAATTTGGAAATTCCATAAGAAACGAATTTGGATACCTAAGAAAGGAGAATTAAGAAATAAGATTTTAGAAGAAGCTCATAAATCTAGGTATACCATGCACCCAGGAAATAATAAGATGTACCAAGATTTAAGAAATAATTTCTGGTGGATAGGAATGAAAAAGGATATAGCCGAATACGTATCTAAGTGTTTAACTTGTTCACAAGTTAAAGCTGAACATCAGAAACCCTCCGGATTACTTCAACAACTAGAAATGCCTGTATGGAAATGGGAACTCATAACAATGGATTTTGTTACTAAATTACCCAAAACCAGAAGAGGTAATGATGCGATTTGGGTAATCATAGACCGATTAACCAAGTCAGCTCATTTCCTACCAATGAAAGAAACTTTTAGCATGGAAAGGTTAGCACAACTGTACGTGGACGAAGTGGTATCTTTACATGGAGTCCCACTCTCCATTTTATCGGATAGAGATAGTCGATTTACTTCTCATTTCTGGAAAAGTTTTCAGAAAGCAATGGGAACTCGACTAAATCTAAGTACTGCTTATCATCCACAAACAGATGGACAGAGTGAAAGGACAATACAAACTCTAGAAGACATGCTCCGAGCATGTGTAATTGACTTTGGTGGTAATTGGGATAGCCATTTGCCATTAATTAAATTCTCCTATAACAATAGTTATCATTCAAGCATCGAAGCTGCACCATTCGAAGCACTGTATGGACGCAAATGCAGAACTCCAGTATGTTGGGCAGAAATCGGAGAAAGTCAATTATCAGGTCCTGAAATTGTACAAGAAACTACTGACAAGATAACCCAGATCAAGGAAAGATTGAAAACGGCTCGAGATCGTCAGAAGAGCTATGCAGATAATCGTCGCAAGCCTTTAGAATTCCAAGTAGGAGATAAAGTACTTTTAAAAGTTTCTCCTTGGAAAGGAGTAGTACGATTCGGTAAGAAAGGAAAACTAAGTCCAAGATACATTGGACCATTCCCTGTGATTCAACGAATAGGACCAGTAGCTTATCGTTTACAACTACCAGAAGAATTAGAATTAGCTGGAGTACATGATATATTTCATATATCCAATCTCAAGAAATGTTTATCAGATGAATCCCTGGTAGTCCCTCTTCAGGATGTAGAGGTAAATGAAAAGCTAAAATTCATAGAGAAACCATTGGCGATCGAAGATCGAAAAGTCAAATTCCTCAAACATAAACGACTAGTGTTAGTCAAAATCAAATGGAATACAAAGAGAGGACCAGAATACACTTGGGAGCTGGAATCAGAAATGAAGCGAAAATATCCTCATCTATTCCAATAAATCTCGAGGACGAGATTTTTCTTAAGGTGGGGAGGATATAACAACTGTCACTAAAACCCGTAATTAGGATAACAATTATCCAATAAGAAAACCCTAATTAAGACACCCAAGTAATTTGGCATAAACCCTGAAATTTCCGGAACAATCGGAATCAGGATTAGGGCCCCTAAAACCCGAGGGGGGCAAAACCTAATTGATAATTATCTAATTTAATTCGTTGCTAGATACTGATTGGTTGAAATTTTTGAATCATCAAGGCTAGAACCGAACTCAGCTAGGCTAGGAAATAGGCTGCAACCTTTACGGACCGTAAAGGTTAGTCCTTACGGACCGTAAGCTTACCAGGTCTCCTTACGGACCATAAGGGGTTAGGCATACGGTCCGTAAGCGAGACGAAATTTTGGCTATAAATAGCCGACCTTGGCACTTGAACTGTGGTGTTAAAATGACGTTCATAGCTTCTGTAGACGTCGAGTTATAAGCAGAATACTACAATCACACACACACGATCACGAAGTGCTGCCGCAATCAGGGTAATAACTCGATCGCTATTACGATTCAACGTCCGATCGATTATAACTATCCAACGATAGTCCGGGTGCTGCTCAATTGAGCTTGTACTTTGATTATTCGTCATGATTTCGACTTGAATATTAGAGTGCTGTTCGAATTCGGACTATGCTCTGTTATTCGTTGTGAATCCGATTGAATTATCGAGTATTGCACTGCTTAATCGTTGTGAGGGTTTAATCTCGTGAATTGACGTAACTGCTGTATTAGTTACTAACCTGCCTGTGTGTGCATTGTGTTAATTTAGGTTAATCAAGGCTAATCAGTAGGCTTATCTATTGCTCGTTAATCTGCAATGTGAGTCATTCCTATTTTTAAACTTTTTTCTCACAGTTTGTAAGTTGTACAAAACTCCAAGTTATTTTCAAAGTTATAATTACAGGGATTAAGTCTATGTAATCACCATATTACAGCCGGTATGTGGGGTTTTGTATACATTACTTATTTCCCGTCACACTTGGACAAACGGGTGGCCAAAGGGTGATCTGACCACAGTCACAGACACCATTGGACAAATGGGCTAGCCAATGGATGGTCGAGTGACAAATACTGTGGGTAGTTGGTTTGATATCAGAAACATTGTAATTCCCCTTAATACTGTAATTTATAACTAACGGGTCGTTTTAGAAAACGGAATGATTCACTCAGTATTTCCCCGCTGACAAAACCTTTTTCAAACATGTTTCAGGTGATCTGTGTGATCCAGGAAAAGTGCAGTAAAGCACTACAAGCTCAGAGAAGTGGCTCATTGTGAATAAATAAATAAAACATGTTTTGGAAAATAATGATTTCTGTGTGAAATCAACTTATTGTAAATTATGGGAATTGATCTCTAAATCTTGGTGTAATATATTAAACGAGCATTTTACGGTGAAAAGATCCTGTAATAAAAGACTTCTGCTGTCGCATAAATCAGATACCACGGGATTTCTGTCCCGCGGCCCCAGGAACGGGTCAAACCGGGCCAGGGGCCGTGACAGTAGACTAGGTAAATCTTCAGGGAACACCTGAGGGAAGTCGCGTACAACTGGAATATCTTCCAATTTCTTTTCCTTTATTGATACATCGGTAACAAGTTCCAGAGTGGCAGTGTGGCCCTTATGCAAACACTTTTGAGCCTGTAGAAAGGAGATGATGCCTACCACAGCACCACTCTTGTCGCCTTGAATCACGAGAGGTTCTTTTCCAGAACGAGGAATACGAACTATCTTCTCCTTGCATAAGATCTCTGTTTGATGCTGGGATAACCAGTCCATGCCAATGACGATGTCGAAACTACCCAAAACTATGGGAATGAGGTCGATCGAGAAAGTCTGACCAGCGAGGATAAGATTACAACCCTGAACTACGTGTGTGGCCTCTAGACTTTTACCGTTAGCTAACTCTACGACATGCTTAGTGTTCAGAAGTGTGGGTGTACGTTTGAGCATTTGACTAACTTTCAAAGACATATAAATTGTATCCGCACCCGAATCAAACAAAACAGTAACGTAAAAGTCGTCAAGAAGAAACTTACCCATAACTACGTTGGGATCATTCCTGGCATCACCCTGCCCTAGCACAAATGCACGACCCCTAGCGCCGTTGTTTCCATCATTGTTGTTTCCTTCGTTGTTGTTTCCGTTGCCTTGGTTATTATTGTTGTTGCGATTCTGGTTTAACTGGGGGCAATCCCGCTTGAAATGGCCTTCAGCACCACACTGAAAGCATCCCCTGTTGCCTCGCTGTTGCTGCTGCTGGTTTTGAGGAGCTGGTGGTTGTTGTTGGTTCTGATTCGCAGGTCGTGGGCTCCTACAATCCTTGGCCTCATGACCCATCTTGAGACACCTCTGACAGCGTCCCTTGTTGCACTGGCCGCTGTGGTGTCTGTTGCAATTGTTGCACCTTGGGTGGTTTCCTTGATACCTTCTCTGCCCGCGACTACCAGAAGACTGCTGACTGGGACTCTGGTAGTGGTCAGTCTTTTGCTGTTGAACCTGAGACTGAACTGAAGCTGAACCTTTGCTGGAATCCCCATCCCATTTCCGCTTGTTGTCACTAGGAGTAGCAGGATTAGCAGAAGTGGTAGCGGTAGTAGTTGCACTGATACGTTTGGGCAACTTGTTCTGTTCCACTGCCTGATCTGTGAGGCGATGAGCAAGACGCTGAATGTCTTAGATATTGTCGAGGTTAGCCGATGTCACATGGCTCTGAATCTCTGATGCTAAACCCTTGAGATACAACTCAATGCGCTTGATTGGAGGGTCCACCATGGTTGGACACAAGATGGCCAGCGCGTTTGACCGTTTGGTATAAGCTTCGATTTCCGACCCCGTCATTTTCAATTGAAGAACTCCACCTCTAACTTGTGGATGTCGTCTCATGAGTAGTACTCTCGTTTAATCAACTCCTTGAAGTCATTCCAAGGGGTGGAGTTAGCAGCTGCCAGCCCTAGAATCTGAACTTGCGCGTTCCACCAAGTCAGCGCAATTCCTTCCAAAGTACCAGTGGCGTATTCACCCTGCGAGCCTCAGGGCATTCACACATTTCAAACACCGACTCGAGCTTCTCAAACCAATGGAGGAGTCCCACTGCTTCTTCAGTGCCACTAAACGTGCTTGGACGACAGTCCATGAAGTTCTTGAAAGTGCAAACAGGTTGCTGTGCGGGTTGACCTATTGTGTACGAATAGGACAAGTTAAACACAAAAGTTGGTTTAGGAGTGTAGGATCTAAAGATCCTAGTGTGAGTTATGACTACAGGATATACCTCCTGCTTGTGCGGCTGCAAGTGCCGCAGCAACTTGTTTGTTAATGAGAGCCGTCAACTGGGCTTGAGTCATGTTAACACGTCCAGACATGATCTTCATAGAAAAGGTAACATAAGTGAGAGAGAGGTTCGCGAAAAGTGCGATGACAGAAGAGAGTTAGCACACAAGTGTTCTCAAGCAGTAGTAGTTATGTGTATCTAAGCATACCCTGAGCAAAGTTCTATGTAATCTAGCAAGTAGGCAATATAAACATAAACCATATTACCTAGGATGTTGAGTCTTGCACATGGAGCGAAGCGTTATTGTGGATCGTTGAGAGCACTGTTCTGGTTAGTTTGGTTTTAATAAAAACTTTTTTCCCCTTATCAAAACCAAGTTCTCTATAACCAATGGCTCAGATACCAATCTGTCACACCCCCAAAATCCACACGCGGAGTACCACCGCTTGGAGGCGTGACATGACCAGGATCAAGCCACCAATCATATTGAACATATAAGTAATAATAAACGTAGTGTATAACAACCCACAATATGAAAGGTGTTCAAATAACATAGTTTATGTAGCGGAAGCATAGTATAAAAATCCAACATAATTATTAAGTTTTCAACAGCCATAAGTGTTTAGCAAAACATCCACGATCCATGTCCACAACGTCTGTGCCTCCCGTACAAGCTCCATGTATACCTAAGGTCCTGCAAGGCATGTAAAAGAGAGTCAACAACTAGTTGAGCGAGTTCACAATAAGTAAGTTCGTAATAGTAAGGCCGTTGCATCACCATGCGTTATTAACTAAGTCAATTGTATGTTCATTTAGTGGGGGCTTCCCATGTACGTATGTACTACTAGTGGGGGCTTCCCATGTACGTATGTACTACTAGTGGGGGCTTCCCATGCTTATCTTTACTAAACTATTTGTAACCATTAGTGTTCTTCTTAACCTCAGAACAGGAGTACGTACGAAGTTTACGTAGGCTTTACGTAAGTGCCCTTCTTTACCCGAGGGCAGTGGTACGCGTGGGGTTTACGTAGGTTTTACGTAAGTGTCCTTCCTAACCCGGAAGACAGTAGCATGTGTGAGTTTACGTAGGTTTTACGTAAGTGCCCTTTCGTAACTTGAGGACAGTGGTAAGTACTTGTTTACGTAGGTTTTACGTAAGTGTCCTGCATATCCCGAGGACGATGGTAGATAGTCTAGTAGCCGTTTGAGTACGAGTAACTGTTCAATCCCATCATTCAAACCCATTCCCAACCCACCGGGAATCCCATGCCTTGGTAAGAGTGTGAACTCACCTTGGTTTGCTCGGCAGATACACAGAAAGGTCAAGTCTAGCTGCTAGTCGTCAACCACGTCCAAACATGGTTACTATTCAAGTCAGGTTTTTGGTTTCCAGTAGTGCACATAAGTATCACATAAGCTAGCAGGTGATTAACACATATCAATACGGCAAACACACAGTGCACGTAAACATATTAGCAGTCAACTCCATAACAACTGATACTTGTACGATCCAAAAGATAAAGCCCGATAACAGGCGGCCCAACATGTTGTGCTTTTAGCACAGCCTTGTGCGATCCACAACATGTTGTGCGATCCAGTTAGACACCCGACCCAAATGGTCCAAAGCCCAAACATAAAATACGCGGCCCAATCAAATAACATATACACCCAGCCCAACAATTAGCATAACAGTCCTAACATGTATCGGCCCAAATAGACAACACAAGTCTTGTGCGATCTGATTTGGGTTGTGCGACTGGGTTTGGGCTTTGAGGCCCAACAGTTAGACAAAGATCATCACTTGTGCGATCCAATAAGCCTTGTGCGACTGTGGGTGCCTTGTGCGATTGGACTCCTTGTGCGACCAGGAATCTTGTGCGAGTGGACCTCTTGTGCGACCAATAGGTCTTGTGCGATCATTTTAGACATCCGAATATCTTGCCATTCGGTTACAACCATTTAACAGTTTCCAATTTTACAATAATCAATCAACAGTTTCTTATTATCCAAACAACCTACAATCGATCAAACTAAGCAATCTAGCATCTAATTCATATGAACCCTAAATGTAATCAAAACATGTACATCAATCATAATCATATCATTTAGTCCGATTACATGAACATACAACATGTTACATACGTTTAATCCTAAATCATTATGAAAACAACAAGTCATGATAGCCGATCAACATCATTATACATATCCGATTGGCTAGAACATCATCATATGATTAACAATCCGAAACATATCACATAACAGCCGATTTATCAAGCATCATCAAATACAATTCGATTAATATGACACATCCGATTAGTGTAAATCATTATCTAATACATGCATGTGAGCCGATTTTAAGAACACAAATCATTAACAGTTTACATCGCTATCAATCATGTAAAGAATATACGTCATAACATCATGCCACATAAAATCAAATAGATAAGCACTAACCGGAACTTAGAATGATCGAACAAGAAAGTCGGCTTCGAAGGAGATGGGACAGCCGTCGGGTTCGTGAGGGAGAAGGGAGAGGGCTAGGGTTTGTGTGTGTAAAGTGTTTTGGTAAAGTGTGAGATGGTTACTAACACCCTAAGTGTTATGCGTATATGGTGAGTGGGCCGAACCCTCACTTGGGCTGCCCTTGATCCGAAAACAAGAGATACGACACCAAGTGGGCTTGTGCGATCGGGCTGGGCTCGTTTAATACAAACATTCAATAACATATAATCATAACATTCATTAAATAAAATTCACGTAATTACATAATGTTGCACAAAGATAGGTTCGAAATATGAGTTGTCACAGTCCTCAACCATCCTGCGATTGAATGAAAGAATCAATTGCTCCTACTATGCAATTGTAACCGACGAACAACGCGATGAGACACTCAATCCTCTCCGACATTAATACGCCATTTGTAGGTCCACCCGGAGGATCGAGTAACCCCTATTCCCTGTTTTCTGACAAACCCGAAAGTGCGGAATCCAAACGGGTAAGTTAAACCAAGTTACGAACGCAAAAACGACAAACACGAGATTCACCGATTAACAATCCATTGTATTAATCTAGAAAATGGTTACAAAGCAATGTTTACAAATGGTCTCTATAAACTCTCAGTGTGTGTGTGTTACAGTGTGTTCGCTCTCAAATTATTCAGACTTGCACACAATGTTTACCTTCTGTTGCTGTATATATACTGAATGAGATGGCGAACCTTCTCATGTTGACGAACCTTCATGAAGTCGACGAAGGTTGAACCTTTGTCGAAAACAGATGTGACGAACTCTCAGTTTGGTGACGAACCTTCATGTGTAACGAAGGTTGTCACTTTCACATTCCAACGAACCTTAAGCTGCTGACGAAGGAATGAGTGGGGAAGGTTAAAGTTCCCCACATATTTTCTTGACTAACCTTGAAAGGTTCCCCATGTATGTTCATGAGGAAGGTTAACCTTCCTCACTTTGAATCTTCATCAAAGTTCGTCATAAATGTAAAGTCTTCTCATGAGATCATCATGATGTCATCATGACATCA
The DNA here is from genome assembly GCF_002127325.2 of Helianthus annuus. NCBI lineage: Eukaryota > Viridiplantae > Streptophyta > Magnoliopsida > Asterales > Asteraceae > Helianthus > Helianthus annuus. Next base: position 12,711,516 of record NC_035436.2, read on the forward strand.
TCATGGTGATGTCATGATGATGTGTGGGCGGGAACGGTTTGCGGCTCTCCGTGCTTCGCGTGTCGAACCCTGGGGCGCACGACGGAGGAATGTCGTGACGTCGGGCTTGAGCTGAACCTAACTTAGTCGAACAGAATCGAACCAAATCGAACCGAGTCGAGTCGCGTCCACATAAAGTGTACCAACAAACTCCCCCTTGGATGCTACTCGTGATGGTTCGTCTTCCATCTCTTTCATGTCGGAGGATCTTCAAGGTCTTCACGTGTTGTAAGTAGAAAGTGTATTAACAAACTCCCGCTTTTATCTAGGAAGTGTATCAATAAACTCCCCCTTTGATTATGCTCATGAATCTTTTGATTTTCAAAACTTGAGATCCTTGTGGTGTTGATCATTGGTCAGCGGCAACTCGATCATCTTTATCATTTGAGTGCCTTCACGTCGTGTCTTCATTCCGAAGCTTATCATCGAACATGTTCTCTTCTCCTTCAGCATCTGCACATGCAAGAAAGCTAACGCGTAATGAGAACAAACGATTGGAATATAGTTAACATTTAAACAAATGACACACATGTGACCATGTTTTCAACTACCGTCCGACAATTTAGTTTGAAAAGTTAACAAATTTTTCAATTTTGATTATTAACTTTCAAAACTTGCAAATTTCGACCGATTATGAAGATTTAGTCCATTTGGTTTTCGTTCAAGTTTCAGGCAACGAAGACTCGAGATCCAACATCGTTCAATCGAAAATAAGATAGAAATAAAATCTTTTTGTCTTTTATAAAGTTTATATTAAAACTCACCTAAAATCTTTTTGGTATTTTGAATATTTTAAACTTAAAGGCTGAAAGCAGTAAATAAATATATACAGAGTTGCAGAAACTAAGAAAAATAAATATATACAAACATTATTTTTACGAGTTTCGAGGGTAAGAGAATCATATCAGTGTAAGGTCATGCCAAAAGGCTCTTGTTGTTCTTTTTGTTAACATTTAGATAAGCATCCTATAACAATTATCGGTATTGTTATCCACATATGCTCAACTTATCAGATGTAATCATGGCGAGGGGATACGTTAAGGTATGATTTAAACTTACCGACCGGTGTTCATCCACATCACAACACATTCCCGTATCAAGGTATGCACGAGGGTTCATCTTACTGGTGAGTATATCATTTATCATCTGTTTTGACGTATATGAAAATGTGAGAAACTCACTTATTTTGATGAAAACAAGCCCTATGTGATAGAATCACTTATTGATGAGGAACTTGATTTTCAGATGCATGAAGGACACAAGAGCAAGTCCGTGAACAGGTCAATACTTTGGTATAGCAAAGAGACGAACTTGACTCCCGGATAAATGTGATATATTATCACTTATTTTGTTTGGACATGTGATTGTTGATCACTTATTGAGGTCATATGCAATATTTACACGTATGTATGATATCATGGAAGATCTAGACTTCGTCTCCGTTTGTTTCAGTAAAAGAACAACCATGATACCCAGATGATAAACAACATAAAGACCACATATCTCAGAACCTCAGCAATCTCTCAAACGAAATTTCGGTACTAAGACCATATGCCAATGAGCGGTTCCCACCTGGTCTTCAGTCGATTTAAGTTTATATCACCCTGCACACTTTAAGATGATTGTGAGCCTACCGATACATCTTATATAGATCTGCTTAACATTTTTTCATTTTGCATTTCAGTTTAAAGAGGTTTCAACAGACCACTGATGTAGTATCATTTTCTCTTTTGCTCGCCAGGAAACTCATTTTTGTTTTTCTATATTTTTTTGAGTTTTTGAAATTTTTTGATGTTTTTGAATTTTCATATTTGGAATTACTCCCCCTAAAATCAACAAACTTACAATAATTTTAAAAACACAAAGATATTTACAAAAATGATTTTCCAGTGCGGATTACTCTTGCTTGACCTTAATGTCGTTTACCAATAATAAAAAGTCAAATCTTGATTTATCAAATGCTTTGGTAAAAAGGTCGGCACGTTGGTCATCGGTATGGACCTTAACAACATCGATTAGCCTTTTATCAAAGCAATCACGTATGAAGTGATACTTAATTTCAATGTGTTTGGTCTTTGAATGCTGCACAGGATTTCTAGTGATAGATAAGGCAACAGAATTATCGACTAAAATAGGAGTAGTTAGGAATTCAAAACCGTAATCGCGCATTTGCTGTTGTATCCACAGGACTTGAGAGCAACAACTTGAGGCAGCAATGTATTCAGCTTCACAAGTTGATGTAGCGACACAAGTCTGCTTCTTGCACTGCCATGTTACGAGGCGATTTCCTAAAAACTGGCATCCAGCCTTTGTGGATATGCCGTCGATTTTGCATCCGCCAAAATCAGAATCACTGAAAGCGAGTAAGTCAAAGTTATCATCCTTAGGGTACCATAGACCGATGTCTAGGCAACCCTTCAAATAACGAAAAATCCTTTTTACAGATGCAAGATGTGAGGCCTTCGGGTTCACTTGATATCTGGCTAGCAGGCACGTTGGATACATTATATCTGGTCTTGATGATGTGAGGTACATAAGGGATCCAATCATCGCGCAGTAGTATGAAGAGCTAACGAGTTCACCCTTCAAATCTGGATTGATTCCGTGATTTTGTTGCATTGGGGTACCAATGGGCGATGTGTCGGACATCTGGAATCGGTTTAGAATGTCTTGAACATACTTAGTCTGATGGATGAAAATCCCAGACTTCGTTTGTTGCACTTGCAAGCCCAAAAAGAAAGTCATCTCTCCCATAGCGCTCATCTCGAATTTATCCTGCATTACACGCTCGAAATCCCTACACATAACATTGTTAGTAGAACCAAATATAATATCATCCACATATACCTGTACCAGTAGAAGATCTCCATCTTGTTCTTTTGTGAAGAGAGTGCAATCGATAAGACCTCTGCGAAATCCATTCTCCAACAGGTAATTTGATAAGGTTGCATACCAAGCTCGTGGTGCTTGATGTAGACCATAGAGAGCTTTGTTCAGCAACCAAACCCGATCAGGATGGATAGGATCTTCAAAACTGGAGGTTGATCAACATAAACCTCTTCTTCTACTAGACCATGTAAGAATGCACTTTTGACGTCCATCTGGTAAACCTTGAATCCTTTGAATGAGGCATAAGCCAGAAAGATCCGAATTGCTTCCAGACGTGCAACATGTGCATACACTTCGTTGTAGTCTATACCTTCAATCTGACGAAAACCTTGAATGACCAATCTTGCTTTGTTCCGAATAACGATTCCACGGTCGTCCTTTTTGCATTTATACACCCAACGGGTACCGATCTTCTTGTAATCATCAGGTTTCTCTACGAGCTTCCAGACGCCAAGTTTCTGGAATTGTTGCAGTTCTTCCTGCATTGCTTCAACCCAAGAGTTATCTTTCAAAGCTTCTTTCCAAGTTCTTGGCTCTTCCTGTGAGACATAACGCGCGAAAGACCAATCGTTTTGTTGACCAGATTCTCGAATTGTCGCATACAGGCCTGCATTATTGTTATTTCGCAACATGTTTCTTGTTTGAATGCCACTCTGTACATTACCGATGATGTTTTGTTGAGGATGGGTATTGTGAATCCTTGTTTCTGGATTTTCCGGAACTGGAATGTTTGTACCCAGATTGTTGAGATTGAGATCAATAACCAATTCAATATGCGGAACTGACGAAGAGGATGATGCAGTAGCTTCAGCTGTTATAGGGGCGTCCACTGGAGGTGTAGCCTCTGAAGTACCATGTACTGCTGATGTAGGAGCTTCTTGATCTGCATCTAGAAATTCATCATCTTCTGAAGATTCGTTCAGTTCGGTTGCATCATGAAAATCCTCATTGTCGAGAGCATTATTGTTCACTGAAGATGGATCTAGATTGACAATAATTGGACGAACCAACGGTGAATCTGTTGCGTTGACACTCTCGAAAAACATCATTGCCGCAACAGTTTCTTCAACTGCTTCAACGTTGATCGAATTGAAGAAGTCATCGTACTCAAACATCCATGGCTGACCTGGATTTTTGACTAGCAAAGTGTGCCTTTGTACTCTGACTTCAGACCATTCCTCAACCCTTTTAGTCTCTAGATTCCAGACTCTTAAGTTCGGGGTGGCATAACCAAGAAAGTGACATTCAATAGCTTTTCCCCAAACTTTCCATTAGGATCGATCATTGTGCAAGGAGCTCCAAACGGTTCAAGATATGACAAATCTGGTTTCCGCTTGTGTAGAAGCTCAAAGCAGGTCTTGTTGTGTCTCTTGACTGTAAGGACTCGATTCAACGTGTAACATGCGGAGGCAACAGCTTCACACCAGAATGGAATTGGCAACTGCGATTCTACCAACATAGTCCTAGCAGTCTCGATCAACGTACGATTCTTATGTTCAGCGACACCGTTCTGTTGAGGAGTGTAAGCTGCACTAAATTCGTGAAGAATACCTTTTGATGTGCAAAACTCCGTCAAAGCATGATTTTTAAATTCTGTACCATTGTCGCTGCGTATCCGTCTAACCTTCAACTTATACAAATTCTCAGTCTGAATGATCAAGTTTTTGATAATACCGAATGTTTCACTCTTGTGAGCCATAAACGCCACCCAAGAAAATCTTGAATAATCATCAGTTATCACGAGGCAGTATTGATCATTCCTGATGCTTTTGTGCTTGACAGGACCGAACAAATCCATGTGCAAACGTTCAAGAGGAACTGCCACCGTGTTGATCTTCTTTGTAGGATGTCGCTTCTTAGTTTGCTTTCCTTTTTGGCATGAAACACAAACGTCTTGAAGATGGAAATTTATAAGAAGAACACCATTCACTAATTCATTCGACACCAAATGATTCATTTTTCGTAAGTGAATGTGACCCATATGTCTGTGCCAGGAGATTGAGTCTTTTTCTGTGGCTTTTGTTATAAAACAAGTTGCTTGTGCAGTCGTTGTAATTGCTTGATTCATATCAAGGACATATAAATCATTTATCCATGGAGCTGATAAGAGAATCCATTCTTTTGGAATCTTGAAGCCGGGTTTCAGCACATAACATCCATTTGCATCAAAGTGTACTGAAAACTGTTTATCACAGATTTGTGATACGCTGAGAAGATTGTGATCAAGTTGTTGTACAAAGTTAATCTTGTCAAAACTTACAACCCCGTTGGATACCATTCCTTCTCCTATAATATATCCGCCTTTATCTCCAGCAAAAGCAACATAACCTCCTCTAATAGATTTAACGTCGTAGAGAAGCTTCATGTCGCCGGTCATGTGCCTGGATGCCCCACTATCAACAATCCAATGACTACTGAAAGTTCCTCCTGGAACACCCTGCACATGTACTCACATGATTAGTTGGAGATGGGGACCCAAGCCTTTGTGGTCTTGGGTCTTCCATTTTCATCAACGTAAGTTACTTGAACTTCTCAATGTTGTGGAAATTGTGATGTTCCCCCTGATTCAGTAACCGTTTTTGGTTTCCAGGTCTGTTTTGTTTTACCAGTTTTATCCTTTAAAATCTTAACTTCATGATTGTCTGAAGTTTTTGAATTGTTTGGTTTGACAGAAACAGATGTTTTGTTAACCACGTCGGTTTTAATCGCTTTTTCAATTTTCTTGACCTGTTGGCGTTTCTGTTTCTTTTCCCTTTCTTTTACAAGACGGGAATCTGGTTTTGATGAAACAGATTGCTTTCGATCATTTTGGTCACGGGGATCACCAACTTTGACTTTTTGTTTATGAAGATATAGAAAATTTCGAATAACATGTCCAGATGTGCCACATGAAAAACATGATCTTCGTTCTACAAACCCCGAAGTATCATATGATCGTTTTGTCGATGATGATGAACTTTGTGATCTCGAGGTACTTGGTTTTGAACTGTTTTGTTCATTTCCTTTTAAAATTTTCGCTTGATTAACAAAATCTAGGTTAGATTTGTTTTCAAATGTGTCAATTTTATCCGTTCCCCTTGATTTCACAAAGTTCACCTTCTTGTCCTTTTTCTGGGTTTGTTTCGTTTGACCTTGAGTCGGTGATTTACCTTTTGGTTTGGTGCGATTTTGCTGAACTTTCTCAGTTTGTAATCTTTGATTGCTATTTTGTTTGTGAATTTCAGCTCTTGGAATCGGAGGACACTGTGTTACCACAACGTGTGATCCTGTCTTTCCCAAGAACTTACTTGTTGAATCCTCAAAAATTTTACTAATTAGAGATTGATTTACATTCTTAATAGGAAAATCTTTGTCAGAATAGATTTTATCATCACCAACAAAAGTGTACAGCAAATTTACACTCTCAGACTCTTGTGAGGAAGTGGACGTGGACTCGGTCAGAACAGTCGTAGAAGGTTTTGCGGGAGGATCACATAGAATATGATTCTCGAGAGGTATGTCCTCTTCTTTAATTACCGCATCTGACTGTGCTGAGTCAGTATCATTAGATTCATCATCTGAAGAATCAGCATCCTCAACAATAACTGGAGGATCCTGATTCTGTTCAGCAGAAGACACACATGTATCTGTTGATACATCCGAATCTGATGGTACTTCTTGTTTGTATCCAAGTCCAGTCGCAAACTCCTCAAAGTTTAAAGGAACCGATGGCGCAAAATGAGTTCAATATTCTTCATCAGGCTTGGCGTCATAATTGTGTTTAACCGGTGGTGGACATTTCTTATAGCCAATGCATGTGACATCAGATTTCTTTTTCTGAACATCAATGATGTGATCCAACACATAGCTAGAGCTCAAATAACTATTTAGCTTAAGATTGATCGCCTCACTTTCAGATTTTACACAAGCCATCTCTTTTTGCATTATCTCGAGCCTATTGATGTAACAGTTAATGGTTGTTTGTTTTCTTGAAACCATTTTCGTTAGCTCGGATTTGTTTTCCCTTAAAGTTTCAATCATTGTTTTATACTCATTTTCATGGTTTGTATAAAACATGTTGGCTTCTGTGCATTTGGCAAGATCCACGATCAACTTTTGGTTTTGGATGAATGTCACATCATACTTGGTTTGCAAAGCCTCGTGTTTTCTTTGCAAATCACACCACTTATCATCTAAAGAAATATGTTTGTTTTGCAAGTCAAACAATTTAGCATTTAAAGCATCATGTTTGCTTTGCAACTCAGACATATTAGTATCTAAATCAGCACATTTATCACTTAAGTTAGCACAATTATCACAATTAACTATAGTTGGTTCATCGACACTTACCTGGCTTGATGAACTGCCGCCATTAGCCATAAAGGCTGAATGAAGAGAAGAAGAATAATAAGCAGCTTGATCCACCAGAATAGATCTTCTAGCATTCCCTACTGCAGCTTCTCCTAACAATTCATCGATGTCTGCATAGATTCTCCCACTAGATACATTATCAGAAAAATCTTCGCCTGAGGTTGAGGTTTCCTCATCTGAACTCCTTGAATAGCCAGAACTTTCTTCATCTGAAGATTCACCACCACTGGCGGAAGATTCTCCACCACTGGCGTGATTTAAGTCCTTAGCAGCTTCAGCAAAACAAGTTGCTCCTCCCTGATCACCAATGCCTAATTGCATTGACAAGTCGCAACCTTCATCTATTTGCACCACAAGAGCTTGATTGGTGTTCGATGGTCCTGCTTGATTGTTTGCAGGGACCAAGGTGCGATCGTCATTTCTGTCTTGATTCTGATTTGCCTGGTTGCCTTGACCTCTGAAAGGATTCTAGTTCCCATGCTGAGCTGGCTTTGTGCATTCACGCTTGAAATGACCACGTTCACCACAGTTAAAGCACTTAACAGACTGCTTATCGAACCCATACTTGGTGTCTTTCTTGCTCTCCAAGCTAGTTCTACCCATCCGTTCCATGAAGTCTTTAGCCCGCCTAACAGCACTAGCGAAAGCCCACTTGATGTCCATCATATCCATATCCTCTTTATCTATCTGCTGGTAATCTTCTTGAGTCAGATTGATGTTCCCGATCTGACCTGCTATCAACCCACAATACGCGCTCACCAAAGTGTTCAATATCTCCATGTGATCCTTAGCTACTTCAACGCTAACTTTGGAGAAACTTAATGTGTCCAGTCGTACTATATTAGATGGCTGACCAGCTGATGACGTGCTACCATAACAGGCTTGCTGTTGCACAGGTAGTGGATTGCTGTACAAATCTGTGGTTGGTTGAACAACCGTTGGTCTTGAGGAAGGTGGAAGTGGATTTCCATATAGATCTGTTGCTCCGGTAGATCGAACAGGTAATGGATTTCCGAACATATCCGTTGCTATGATAGATCGTTGACTTTGCTGTTGTGGAGCTAGTTGTAGAGGATTTCCATACAAGTCTGTGGTTGGAGCTGGCTTAACAGGAACTTGTATCGGATTGCCATACAAATCTGTGCTTGTGACAAACGCCGTTTGGAGTGGAGCATGTTGAGCAGGTCTTGTAGAAGTGCTAGAAGTTCCCTAATACATATCAGGATTTTGTTGTACTGGAACCTTTTTCACCTTTAGAGTTTCTTCCTGATCTTTATTCTCCAACATCCGAACGAAATCATGAATTGATGTTGTAGCTAATGTGCCATTGTACTTCAAAATTTCCAAGAAACCCTTCCATTGAAATGGCAGCGCATCGGCCAACTTTGTGACAACCTCTACAGGAGTTGTTACTACCCCATAATGATTCAACTTAGTCAACAAGTGATAAAATCGACTAGTCAAATCTCTTAAAGGTTCTCTTTCCATACAAGTGAAACCATCAAACTCTTTCTTGAGTAAGTCATGTCGTAACTTGCGTGACGCTTCGTTTCCTTCACCTATCGTCTTCAATGCGTCCCATAAGCGCATTTTTGTCTTGAAGCTTACAGACTAATGATAGATTTCTTTGTTTAACGCTTGAGTTAGAATAGCAAAAGCCTTCTTTTCTAAATCATAAATCTTCTTATCATCTGGTGAAAGATCTGCAAAAGACGCGGCTGTTGAAGCGGCAACATCAAGTGCTTGATCGAAGTCTGTAATGAATCGTAACCACAACTCCATGTTTTGCCCAAGAATATACGTATGAAATATGTCTTCCCATCCCGGATATTCATTCATGTGCATTAGCTTCGGTGGACGATTATTGCTTCCGGTTTCATTTTCGCTCAAAAGTATACTTTGAATACTTTGATTTGAAACAAACGCCCATTGACTTGACGAAATTTGAGGTGAAGACGATTGTGCATGAGGTTCGGCCCATGATGGAGATAATCCCGTGCTTCTATACTTACTTTCCGTATTAGACGGAGTACCCCACCATTCCGGATTCATTTTAACTGTATGTTGATGAGTAGCTGCTTACAAAATCAAAACAAACAAGTTAAATATGATTTTGAAGTCTTCTGTTAAAAAGATCAAGTGAATGTGACGAAGTATATGAATGTTCAACAATCAACAAGATGACGAAGGTTAGGAGGTTCGTCGAGTGGTAGAGTAGACGAAGGTTTAAAGGGTTTGACGAAGGTTGTTATGAGTGGCGAAGGTTGGAATGTATGGCTAAGGTGAGGAAGGTTGAGGTGAGGAAGGTTGAAGTGAGGAAGGTTGAGCTGGGGAAGGTTGAGGTGAGGAAGGTTGAGCAAGGAAGGTTGAGGTGAGGAAGGTTAAAGGTGAGGAAGGTTAAAGGTGAGTGTGACGAAGGTTAAAGGTGAGTAATCATGTCTTTTGTACACAAAAGTCAAATTAATATATTTTAAGCACAAACACTTCAATCATTCACCAAAATAAAGATCAAAATACAGAAATATATGGAGAATATTATGAACTGTATGAAGATCTGATGAACACACTTGATGATTTAGGCCAAATTTTAACCGGATAAATTTTCGTGACCCAAATTTTTGCTAAATCTTTCAATAAAAACCCACAATAACGTACAAGCATGTAATAAACAAGGTTTCCAATAAAACAAGAAGCAAAACATACTGATTTTCAATCAAGAACATAAACAAGGACTGAAATACACTTTCAAAATCTATCAAAACACGAGAAAAATCGACTTGGTTTAAACAAGGAATCGAGCCAAAGCTCTGATACCAATTGTAGGTCCACCCGGAGGATCGAGTAACCTCTATTCCCTGTTTTCCAACAAACCCAAAAGTGCGGAATCCAAACGGGTAAGTTAAACCAAGTTACGAACACAAAAACGACAAACACGAGATTCATCGATTAACACTCCATTGTATTAATCTAGAAAACGGTTACAAAGCAATGTTTACAAATGGTCTCTGTAAACTCTCACCGTGTGTGTGTTACAGTGTGTTCGCTCTCAAATTATTCAGACTTGCACACAATGTTTGCCTTCTGTTGCTGTATATATACTGAATAAGACGGCGAACCTTCACATGTTGACGAACCTTCATGAAGTCGACGACGTCAACAACAGATGTGACGAACTCTCAGTTTGGTGACGAACCTTCATGTGTAACGAAGGTTGTCACTTTCACATTCCAACGAACCTTAAGCTGCTGACGAAGGAATGAGTGGGGAAGGTTAAAGTTCCCCACACATTATCTTGACGAACCTTGAATGGTTCCCCATGGATGTTCATGAGGAAGGTTAACCTTCCTCACTTTGAATCTTCATCAAAGTTCGTCATAAATGTAAAGTCTTCTCATGAGATCATCATGATGTCATCATGACATCATCATGGTGATGTCATGATGATGTGTCGACGGGAACGGTTTGTGGCTCTCCGTGCTTCGCGTGTCGAACTCTGGGGCGCACGACGAAGGAATGTCGTGACGTCGGGCTTGAGCCTAACCTAACCGAGTCGAAATGAACTGAATCGAACCGAGTCGAGTCGCGTCCACATAAAGTGTACATTAAATCTGGCATTAAGTTTTGCTTTATGTTTCGGTTTCATCTCATCACTTCTATCTTTTATTGATCAGTCTTTACCGGACCAACATAGCAGCAGGTTTCACTTCTGTTGCTTCGCTTTCTTCAATTATCCCATGCGATATTGCTCTAGGTATCTCACTTTCAACCTAAACATTATGTAATTCGTGATATTCAGATTTGTGTCTATTTATATCTATTATACCGGTTTCTTTTAATCGATGTTATTTTCTTGTAATTGATTGATTTGATATGTATATCGGCTTGCCTGTTGATAAATCAATTATTATTATTATTGTTGTTGTTGTTGTTGTTGTTGTTATTATTATTATTATTATTATTTTGGTTTTTTATTGAATGATAATAGATGATATTGATTCGTTTCTTAACTACTTTCAGTGGCTTGCGCAAGCCATTAACATTTCATCTTTTTTGCAGTTTATTGTTGTAGAAATTCGGTTCCAATGTATGTTAAAGTCTCTGCAGTTCACGTCTTCATCTTCTTTGATTCTCCTGCAATTTAAGGTGAGTGATTGTAGGTCCCTGTTTCGCGGAGGATTACGAACCTAAACCTTGTTATACAAACCAACTAGCGAGTGCGGAATCCAAGCTAGCAAGCAAACCGAGTTAGTAGCAAGTAGAGAAACAAACACACAAAGATTCACCGATTAACACTAGTCGTATTAATGCAATGAGGGTTTCGGTTACAAGCTCAATGTTTACAGAAGTGTTCTATAAACTCTCTAAGTGTGTGAGTGAGTTCTGGACAGAATGCTCTCTAAGCTTCTATCTCTCGGGTGTGTGAAAATGGCAGAACTCAGAACTCCAGAACTAACTCACACTCAACACATGCATGGGTATATATACCCAGCTCAGCAGGTCTGCTCGAAGGATTCGACAGATGGTCCGAAGGATCATCTGTCGACCACATGTTACACGAAAGATCAGCATGGACCTCGAAGGATCATCCTTCGAGGTCTAATGGTCGAACCATGGTCGAACCATATCTTTCGATCACCTCGAAGGATCAGGTGTATCCTTCGAGGCTATCCTTCGATCAGAACATCTTTCAACTGTTGTCCAAGTCACACCGGAGGATGGTTGACTTGGTCAACTTACAATACAAATCAGGACATCGTTTATATCAGACCGAATACAGACAAAGTACAGACACAAGTGCACCAACAAACTCCCCCTTGGCTGTAGCTTTGTCTTTGATCTCTAAGCTTTGTCTTGTTCTTCTTAAAGTGTAGACTCGTCTTGAACTTCGACGGTCTTTGGTCTTCAAGTCTTCAAGACTCTGATGTCCTATCATGTCTTCAATGTCGGAGGATCTTCAAAGTCTTCACGTCTTGAAAGTAGAGAGTGTATCAACAAACTACCCGTATCATGTAGGAAGTGTGTTGACAAACTCCCCCTTAACATAAGCTCCCCCTTGAGTTATGCTCGTGAAAAGACTTTATCTTTATGAAGTAAGATCCTTGTGGTGTTGATGATGGCCAGCAGCAACTCGATCATCTTCATCTTTTGAGCGCCTTCTCGTCGTGTCTTCATTCCAAGGCTTGTCATCGACCATGTTCTCCTAGCCTTTAGAATCTGCACATGCAAGAAATCTAAACGCGTAATGAGAACAACTGCTTGGAATAGTATAAACAAATGACACACGAGTGACCATGTCAAAATCAAACACCGTCCGACAGTTTGAAAGTTTAATAAATTTATCAATTTTAAATTCTAACTTTCAAAATCTGCAAATTTTGACCGTTTATGAAGATTTAGTCAGTTCGGTTTTCAGTCAGGTTTCAGGTAACGAAGACTTGAGCTCCAACATCGTACGATCGAAAATAAAGCAGAAATAAAATCTTTTTGGCTTTTATAAAGTTTATATTAAAACAAGGATTTTAGGCGTGTTTTTGAAATTAAAAGATAACAATTTAAAATCCTTTGAGTGTTATCAAACGACATCACCGCTAATGTCGTGCTGATATGCACCAAACGACGAAACTGTTTAAAAGAAAAACAATAAAAGTTAAGCAGTAAATAAATAAATATATACAAACATTCTTTTTGCGAGTTTCGAGGGTAAGAGAATCATATCAGTGTACGGTCATGCCAAAACACTCTTGTTGTTCAGTCAGTTAACATTAAGATAAGCATCCTATAACAATTATCGGTATTGTTGTCCACTTAAGCTCAACTTATCAGATGTAATCATGGCGAGGGGATACGTTAAGGTATGATTTATACTTACGGACCGGTGTTCATCCACATCACGACACATTCCCGTATCAAGGTATGCACGAGAGTTCATCTTACCGGTGAGTATACCGATTATCATCTGTTTGACCGTATATGATGTGAGATTCTCACTTATTTTGATTTGAAAACAAGTCCTTTGTGATATAATCACTTATTGATGAGGAACTTGATTTTCGTATGCATGAGGGCACAGGTGCAAGTCCGTGAACAGGTCAGTACTTCCGTACAGCAGAGAGACGAACTTGACACCCGGATAAATGTGATATTTTATCACTTATTTGATTTGGACATGTGATTGTTTATCACTTATTGAGGTCGAATGCAGTATGCAATATGTACACGTATGTATAGTATCATGGAAGATCTAGACTTGCGTCCCCGTTATTTTTCGGTAAAAGATACAACCATGATACCCAGATGATAAGCAGCATAAAGACCGAATATCTCAGAACCTCGGCAATCTATCAAACGAAATTTCAGTACTAAGACCATATGCCAATGAATGGTTCCCACCTGATCTTCAGTCGATTAAGATTTATATCACCCTGCACACTTTAAAATGATTGTGAGCCTACCGATACATCTTATATAGAGCTGCTTATCGTTTTTCATTTAAGGTTTAAAGAGGTTTGGATAGACCACTGATGTACTATCATTTTCTCTTTTGCTCGCCAGGAAACTCATTTTTGTTTTTCTATTGTTTTTGTGTTTTTGAAATTTTTCGATGTTTTTGGATTTTCAGAATTTTGGATTTACTCCCCCTAAAATCAATAAACTAAGATAAATTTAAAAACACACAAAGATATTTACAAAAATGATTTTCCGATGTTGGTTTACTCTTGTGCTTGACCTTAATGCCGTTTACCAAAATTAAGTTTTATCAGAAAAGATTTAACAAATTTTGGAAAAATGAGTTGGCATGTCGGTAAGCGGTGCGAACCATGACAACATTGATGAGTTTCACATTGAAACAATCACGTGTGATGTGATATCCGAGATCAACGTGTCAGGTCAAAGAGTGCTGTACGAGATAATAACAATTCACAAAGCAGCTAAAATATCGACAAGTATAGGAGAGATTAAGAATTTAAAGGCGTATCCTGCAACTGTTCCGTGCATTGCAAGGAATCTAAGCACTCTCCCAACTGGATATCCACCCGGTGTGGACTTCAAGGTCGAATTTGCAACTGCTGAGAAGTCTCTTGACAGCAACAAAGTCATAAACCTCCGGGTCCGGCTGGTCTTCCACATTCCACCAGCGAAGGTCTTTGACTTTCTCTTTCAGAAATGGTGTGCGGATGTTCAATCCATGCCAAGGCATCGGCACACATTTCACTTCATTCGTTCCTGAGGACCCGATCAAAACCAGAAAGACCAAATTTTTGGCACGTTCTTCATTTGGTCAAATTTTGCAACTTCATTCAGCCACATTCTCTTTTTCTTTTCTCTCTCTCCATCAAAGGCAACAATTTCTTCTGTCGCCTATCTTGTGCAAGGACATTCCACTATCAACAATCCTAAGACTATCAATAGTTCCTCCTGGAACTTCCTGCACACTCACTCAGAGATTAGTTGGAGAGAGGGACCCAAGCCATTGTGGTCTTGGGTCTTCCATTTTCATCAATGACAATAACTTCTTGTCTTTGATGGTTTGTAAATTGTGATGGTCCCCCTGATTCAGTAACCGATTTAGGTTTCCATGTCTGTTTTGTTTTATCAGTGTCATTCTTTAACATTTTAACTTCATTACAGTTTGAAGTTTTTGAATGTGTTGATTTTACAGAAACAGATTGTTTTTGAACCACATCGGTTTTAATTGCTTTTTCAATCCTTTTGACCTGTTGGCGTTTCTGCTTCTTCTCCCTTTCTTTTACAAGTCGGGGATCTTGTTTTGTGGAAGTAGATGGCTTACGGTCAGTCTTGTCACGGGGATCATCAACCTTCCCTTTTTGCTTATGAAGGTAAGGGCAATTTCGAATTATATGCCCAATGGTTCCACACTCAAAACATGATCTTCGTTCAACATACCTCGAAGAATCATGTGTTCTCTTAGCCGATGATGTTGAACCTTGTGAACTCGAGGTACTAGGCTTTGAGCTGTTTTGTTCATTCCTTTTCAAAACAGTAGCTTTCTTGACAAAATCTAAGTTAGATTTATTTTCAAACGTTTCAATTTTGTCCGTTCCCGTCGATTTCACAAAGTTAACATTTTTCTTCTTCTTTTGATTCGGCTTCTTCTGGACTTGAGCCGGTGCCTTTCCTTTGGGCTTGGTGTGATTTTGCTGTTTTGGCATTGCTGGTAATTTCTTGTTGCCAAATTGTTTTCGAACTTCAGCCTTTGGGATTGGAGGACACTGTGTAACTGTAACATGTGGTCCTTTCTTACCCAAAAACTTACTTGTCGAATTTTCAAAGACTTTATCGATTAAGGATTGATTAACGTTCTTAATAGGAAAATCTTTGTCTGAGTAAATTTTATCATCACCAACCAAAGTGTACAGCAAGGTCACACTCTCCGACTCCTTCTCAGACGAGGACTCAGTTGCAACAGTCTTAGCGGGTGTGGCAGGGGGATCACATAGAATGTGATTCTCAAGAGGTATGTCCTCATTTTTGACTACCGCATCAGACTTTGCTGGAGCAGCATCATCAGATTCATCATCTGAAGAATCAGCATCCTCAACCTCAACTGGAGGATCCTGTTTCTGTTCAGCAGTTACAGATGTATCTGCTGACACATCCGAATCTGAGGATACTTCTTTCTGGTATCCGAGTCCTGCTGCAAACTCCTTCACATCAAGAGGAACAGATGGTTCGAAGAACACTCTATCCTCCTCATCAGGCATGGCATCATAATTGTGTCTGACTGGTGGTGGACATTTTTTGTATCCTATGCATGTGACATCCCGTTTTTCTTTCTGAACGTCAATGATGTGATCCAACACGTAGCTAGAGCTCAAATAGCTGTCTAGCTTGAGTTGGATTGCCTCACTTTCCGTTTTTACACAGACCATTTCTTTTTGCATTGCCTCAAGACGTGAGATGTACAAATTAATGTCCGTTTGTTTTCTGGAAACCATTTTAGTCAATTCAGTTTTGTCTTTCTTTAATGTCTCAATCATTGACTTAAATTCCTTTTCATGGTTTTCATAAAACATATTGGCTTCTGTGCATTTTGAAAGATCCACAGTCAACTTCTGATTGTGGATGAATGTCACATCATATTTTTCTTGCAAAGCCTCGTGTTTGCTTTGCAATGCACACCACTCAGCATTCAAGGAATCATGTTTGTCTTGCAAGTCAAACAAACTTGCTTGTAAAGCATCATGTTTGGCTTGCAACTCAGACATGTTTGCCTCAAACTCAGCACATTTAGCCTGCAAGCTATCACAGTTATCACAGTTTACAGCAATGGGTTCATCGACACATACCTGACTTGAAGAACTGTCGACATTAGCCATAAAGGCTGAATGGAGAGAAGACGAAGTACAAGCAGCTTGATCCACCAGAACAGATCTTCTTTGAGTTTCTGCTGCAGCTTCCTCCAAAAGTTCATCAATATCAGCATCAACTGAGACACCAGATGTCTCGCCCATATTCTCATCGCCTGACCTAGATGAATCTTCATCAACACTCCTGCTGTACCCAGAAGAGTCTTCATCCTCAGAAGATTCACTACCACTGGCGGAAGATTCTCCACCACTGGTGTTAACTACATTCTTCACAACTTGAGCAAAGCAAGCTGTACCATTAGGAGCATCACCACCAAACTGGATTGTCCAGTCGCAACCTTCATCCATCTGAACTACAAGTGCCCGGTTGTCTTGATTGTTGACAGGCACTAATGTACGTTCATTATTCCTGTTCTGGTTCTGCTGGTTGCCCTGGTTTCTGAAGGGGTTCTGGTTTTCCATGCTGTGCTGGCTTTGCACATTCCCTCTTGAAGTGACCCCGTTCACCACAGTTGAAGCACCTTACTGCTTGTTTATCGAACCCATACTTGGTGTCTCTCTTACTTTCCAAGCTGGTTCTGCCAGTACTTTCCATCCAATCCTTTGCTCTTCTCACAGCACTAGCAAAGGCCCACTTGATATCCATCAAGTCCATCTCTTCTTTATCTATCTGCCGATAGTCTTCCTGTGTCAGATTAATGTTACCAATCTGACCTTCTATCAACCCACAGTACGCGCTCACTATAGTGTTAAGTAGCTCCATGTGTTCCTTGGCTACTTCTACACTGACTTTGGAGAAGCTTGAAGTGTCGAGCTGTACTGTACTTGGCTTTGATTGTTGACCAGCAGATGATGTTCCTCCATAACATGCACGTTGTTGTTGAGCAGGAGGAGGTGGAGGTGGTTGGATTGGATTTCCAAATATGTCTGTGGTGGGAGGTGGCTTAACAGGAACTTGTATTGGATTGCCAAAACAATCTGTACTTGTGACAAACGCCGTTTGAATTGGAGCATGTGAACCAGTTCTTGCAGACGAAGAGCTGGAAGTTCCATAATACACTTCTGGATTCTGTGGCAATGGAACTCTCTTCGCCTTCAATGTTTCCTCCTGATCCTTGTTTTCCAAAAGCTGCACGAAGTCGTTAAAAGTTGTAGTTCTCAACGCTCCGTTATACTTAAGGATTTCCAAGAAACTGCTCCATTGAGGAGGTAAGGCATCAGCAAACTTCTTCACCACCTCTGCTTGAGTTGTTGTAACTCCAAAATTGTTCAACTCAGTAAGCAGGTGATAGAAACGACTTGTCATGTCTCCCAGAGACTCCTTATCCATGCAAGCGAAGCTGTCAAATTCTTTCTTGAGTAGGTCATGACGCAGCTGACGTGTTGCTTCATTCCCTACTCCTCTTGTTTTCAACCCGTCCCACAACTTCTTAGTTGTCTTGAAGCTGACAAACTGGTGATAAATATCCTTGCTCAAAGCCTGGGTGAGAATGGCGTATGCTTTCTTTTCCAGATCATACGTTTTCTTTTTATCTTCGGGAAGATCAGCAAATGACGCAGTCTCTGAAGCAGCAACCTCTATGGCTTGATCGAAATCTGTGGTGAAACGTATCCACAGTTCCGTATTTTGACCAAGAACATATGTTTTAAACCTCTCAGCCCATCCTGGATATTCATTCAAACTCATCAGTTTTGGGGGTCGATTCAAACTTCCTGTTTCGCTTTCGCTTAATAAAATACTTTGTACACTCGGAGTTTGACCCGTTACTAATGCCCATTGATTTGATGGTAAGGCATTTGCTTGTGAAGATGTAGATACTGGAGATTCGGCCCATGATGGTGATAGACTTGTACACGTGTATTTTCCACTATCAGGAGCCGGTGTACCCCACCATGAAGGAGTAACTCCTGAACTTGTATATTTACCACTATCTGGAGCAGGATTCCACCAACTCGGATTCATCTTTGACAAGAAAAATAAATTCTAAGTGAATAATCCGAGAGATCACACAGCCGAACGATCCTGTTCGAAAGATCTGAAATCACAGAAACTTGTTAACAATAAACAGACCACAATCGAAAGATCAACTACTGTTCGAAGGATCAACCGTACTCGAAGGATTACTGTTGAGTCTTGAACAATAATTTCGAAAGATTCAAGAACTCGAAGGATTCCCTTTTGAAAGATCCTTATCTTTCGAGTCAATCCCTATCTTTCGGACACTTATCTTTCGAATAGCTAACTTCCGAAGGATCACACTTGTTCGAATGATCAACAGTGTTCGAAGGATCACTGTTGACTTTCGAGCACTGGCTTCGAAAGACTCAAAATCTCGAAAGATTCACACTTGAAAGATCCTTATCTTTCGAGATAAAACAACTATCTTTCGAAAAGATTCCCTGATCGAAAGATATGTTTCGAACTTCGAAGGACTACTCGAAAGATGTTTATCTATCGAGCTGTCACTGATCGAAGGATGGTCTTTCGATGTCGAAGGATATCTTTCGAAGTCGAAGGATATCTTTCGAATGGGCACTGACACACTGACACAGATGTGACGGGTTGGTGAAAAGGTGATGGGTAGGTAAGTCAACTTTCGGCAGAAAGGATGTGCAGGCTGTCCTTTCACCACCAACTTTGAAAGTTTGCCCAAAAAGGATAACCTTATCCTTAAGCCAGTCACCGGAAACACACCGGAATACCACCGGAAAACACAAAGTTTTCTAAAAACCAATTTTATGTTACCCAACCCACTTTAAAACACTCCCGGTTAGTTTAGACACGTTTTTACTCAAAGAATGTGCAGGAAAACAAGTAAAAACAGGTGCAAAACCAAGTGTTTCAACACACCAAAACTTGTAAAAACCCGGTTTTAAACAAGGTTAAGAGCCTTAGCTCTGATACCACTTGTAGGTCCCTGTTTCGCGGAGGATTACGAACCTAAACCTTGTTATACAAACCAACTAGCGAGTGCGGAATCCAAGCTAGCAAGCAAACCGAGTTAGTAGCAAGTAGAGAAACAAACACACAAAGATTCACCGATTAACACTAGTCGTATTAATGCAATGAGGGTTTCGGTTACAAGCTCAATGTTTACAGAAGTGTTCTATAAACTCTCTAAGTGTGTGAGTGAGTTCTGGACAGAATGCTCTCTAAGCTTCTATCTCTCGGGTGTGTGAAAATGGCAGAACTCAGAACTCCAGAACTAACTCACACTCAACACATGCATGGGTATATATACCCAGCTCAGCAGGTCTGCTCGAAGGATTCGACAGATGGTCCGAAGGATCATCTGTCGACCACATGTTACACGAAAGATCAGCATGGACCTCGAAGGATCATCCTTCGAGGTCTAATGGTCGAACCATGGTCGAACCATATCTTTCGATCACCTCGAAGGATCAGGTGTATCCTTCGAGGCTATCCTTCGATCAGAACATCTTTCAACTGTTGTCCAAGTCACACCGGAGGATGGTTGACTTGGTCAACTTACAATACAAATCAGGACATCGTTTATATCAGACCGAATACAGACAAAGTACAGACACAAGTGCACCAACAGTGATCTTCCTTATATATTTTGTATTGTACCTATATTGTTTTGGAGTTGTAGATTTAAGTGGTAATGCTTCAGTTTATACTATTGTTGTATAAATATAAAAAGGGAATTCGAAAATTAATTGTTTTATCATGTTGCAGGATTAAGAACAGGAAATTCTCCTATATTCGGTATGCAGTCTGCAACAACTGTTCGAAAAAACGGTGCTGATGAATTTCTCAACTCTGAAAATGATAAGAATGATTATGATTGGTAAATCTTGTCTTATATTTTCTTCATGTACAGATTATGGTTCTATAAAATTCATGTTTAGGTTCATGTATTGGCGGCATATTGTGGTTTGTTAAACGAAAATCGATCTTTTTGGTGATGTGAATTTGTGAAGTGATATGGATTTTATGGTTCTGTTTTCAGGCTTTTGACTCCCCCTGGTACTCCTCTTTTTCCTTCACTGGAAATGGGATCATCGAAAACCGTCATGAACCAAAATGGAACTCATAAGGCTCATCCGAGTGCAGCAAAGTCTAGAGTGCGTGCGATTCCATTCACGTTTGAGAATACGTCACTCACTGATCTACTCAACCATTGTTAGGTCTTCAAATCGACCCACTCTCAATGGATCATGATAATATATACGGATAAAATGGAATCCGTGTATTCAACAACTAAATGTCGTCTTCTAGAGGATTTTAAAATCCCGACTCAATGTCTTCTGATAGAAACCTGATGAGTAATAGCTCCATCGGTATTTGGACGCGAGCCTCTGATCCAACAACCGGGTAATAATAATAATAATTTATAAAAACATATACAAAGTATATGCTTATTCTTTCCTTTGACTTTTTAAGGATGCCTAATTTGTAACCAATGTTTTTTTTAACAGGCTTAATCCTCAAATGGTAAATGATAATACTGCGTATTCTTCGGAAAAACAGGTATACTTTTTAAGGATGCCTAATTTGTGTTTCTTCAGTAATAATCTAATTTTTGAAGAAGATGATTTAAGGGGTTATATTCATCAAAAATATTTGGACACTTTAACCTAATTTTTTTTATTTTACCCATTTGAATTGTTCGAGCTAAAACACAACCTGAAGCGACCCGTTTATAATAAAATTTGTATTTCCCATAGGGGTGCAAATGAGCCGAGCCTGAGCTCAAGCTTGTTTAACTTATGAAAGCTCGAGCTCCGCTCGGTTTGTAGGTAGATTTTCAAGCTCGAGCTCGGCTCGTTTTGTATTTATCAATTATTTATATTAATTATAATTATTATTTTGTATGTAATTTAGTTATATTTTCACAATTTCATAACTAATAATTATTATTACTTAAATATATATTTAATATATTAATTAAAAATTATATAACTAACGGGCTCGTTTAGGCTCGCGAGCCGGCTTGAGCTCGATAAGTGAAGCTCGGTATCAGGCTCGTTTACTAAACAAACTTATTTTTAGGCTCGGGCTCGAGCTCATTTCGAGCCGACTTGAGTAGCTTGGCTCGTTTGCACCCATTATTTTTCTCATACATTTTCTGTAATAGCATATTTTACAATGTTGTCTTGGTTGCTTTAGTAAAACCATATATATAACCAGTGAAGGTTTTATTTATTTTCTTTTTCTAAATAACTAAAACACAAAGCCCTTTGAAAACATCTACTGTTTCCCTCTTTCATCCAAAGTATTAATAATATTGCTTTGTTTAAAGTTCGTAAAGGTTTCTTTGCTAAACCATATGTTTGGTTATTACGCTTAAAAATGACATAATACACTAGGGCTGACAATAGGTAACTGCTAAGACACATACAATAAAACTAATTACACATTAGCCAAAGGCGTGGTTTCGCACTTTCGCTAAATACTCACAATTGTTCATAGGGTGTTAATGAAAACCTTGCAAGATATTTGATCATTTTAATCAATTCTTATTAGAGTTACCAAACATAAAATGATTCCTAAAAATTATGGTAAATATTATTATAAGTTAATGTTGAACAAATATGTTTTCAGTATACTGAGCGGGATGAAGTCGAATGCTTAGACTTGAATGAAAAACAATAAATACGTTCGTATAAGTTTTGCATCTGGCAGTTCAATTTCCGTGAGTTTAACGTGAATGATGATGTTTTCGCAAATGATTCTGTTGAGCTGTTGAAACAGAGCGGTATCGATTTTAAGAAAAATAACGAAAACGGAATCGATGCGCGTAGATTTGGCGAGTTGTTGATATCTTCAGGGATTGTGCTGAATGATAGTGTGTATTGGGTAACATTTCACAGTGGATATGATTTCGGATATTTGTTGAAAGTGTTAACATGTCAGAATCTGCCGGACACACAATCTGGATTTTTTAGTTTGATTAATATGTATTTTCCCACCATTTTCGATATTAAACATCTGATGAAGTTCTGCAACAGTCTTCATGGTGGGTTGAATAAGTTAGCTGAGTTATTGGAAGTCGAAAGGATTGGTGTGTGTCATCAAGCGGGTTCGGATAGTCTGCTTACTGCGTGTACTTTCAGGAAGTTGAAGGATAATTTCTTCAGCGGCTCGTTGGAGAAGTATGCTGGTGTCTTGTATGGTTTAGGTGTCGATAATTGACGACAATGGTAGAGGAAATAAGCAACGATTTGTTATAAAAGATATCGATATGTTGGTTTTGTTTGTTCTTGTTTGCGATATATTCATGGTTTACATTTTTTTATGATTTATAATAAAAAGATGCAGCTGGTATTTGATGTCTATTGGTTTTGTTTGTCATTCATATCCAGGTATGATTTCATGATGTCCAAGATGGACTGGAGTGTTTGGACAAAGAAAACTATTTTACTATGTTTATACGTCGGACATTGTGTGTTTAACTTCATGTATAAGGTTACCACACCCCCAAATCGAAGAGCCTTATTTTGCTCCACCCTGGCCAGACTATGTAGTCTTGCCTGGACTCACGCTGGCTACAGAGTTTAGTTTTTTTTTTTTTTTTTTTTTTTTTTTTGGTGTTCCCATGGCAAAACCACACCGCCACCACACGAGCATAACTCTCTGCCGTAACACACAGCGGGACGAAAACCCGAGTGGGCTCGGACAGTGTTGTAGAAATCGGTCTAGGCAATAATTGGAGGTCCACCGCCTCGATTTTGCCATATCGGTCTACTTAGGCGCTAAAAGTCAAAATCGGTCTTAAATCGTCTGAAATCAGACTATCGGTAAAAAAAACTCAAAATTGGATCATAATAGGTCAAAATCGGACCAAATTGTAGGTCCCTTTTCTCGGAGGATCGAGAACAACCTAAACCTTGTTATACTAACCCACTAGCGAGTGCGGAATCCAAGCTAGTAGGCAAACCGGGATGAAGCAAGAACAAACACAAGAACACACAAAGATCACCGATTAACACCACTGTATTAATACGTATGAAGGTTTACGGTTACAAGCACAATGTTTACAATCTGTTTGCAAACTCTCTAAAGTGTGTGTGTGTGTGTGTTTTTCAGCAGAGTTTCTCTAACTCTCTATGTGTGCATCTATCTAACACTAACACACTGCATGAGTATATATACCCATACACAGCAGGTCCTTTCCGAAGGATCCGATAGATGGTCCGAAGGATCATCTATCGATGACAACAAGCTCGAATGATCAACATGTACCTCGAAGGATCATCCTTCGAGGACTAATGGTCGAACCATATCTTTCGAGCACCCCGAAGGATCAACAGTATCCTTCGAGGCTATCCTTCGAGACAGACACTTATCTTTCTAACTGTTTGACCAAGTCAATTCGGAGGATGGTTGACTTAGTCAACTTACAGACTTAGGACATCGTTTACATACAGACCGAATACAGACAAAGTACAGACACAAGTGCACCAACAAACTCCCCCTTGGCTGTAGCTTTGTCTTTATCTTGTCTTGATCTTCTATAGATGTAGACCCGTCTTGAACATTGACGGTCTTTGGTCTTCGAGTTCCCAAAACTCTGATGTCCTTTCAAGTCTTCATGGTCGGAGGATCTTCAAAGTCTTCACGTCTTGAAAGCAGAGAGTGTATCAACAAACTACCCGTATCGTGTAGGAAGTGTGTTGACAAACTCCCCCTTAACATAAGCTCCCCCTTGAGTTATGCTCGTGAAAGGACTTTATCTTTATGAAGTGAGATCCTTGTGATGTTGATGATGGCCAGCGGCAACTCGATCATCTTCATCTTCTGAGCGCCTTCTCGTCGTGTCTTCATTCCAGAGCTTGTCATCGACCATGTTCTCCTAGCCTTTAGAATCTGCACATACAAGAAATCTAAACGCGTAATGAGAACAACTGCTTGGAATATAGTATAAACAAATGACACACGAATGACCATGTCATAATCAAACACCGTCCGACAGTTTGAAAGTTTAATAAATTTGTCAATTTTAGCCTTTAACTTTCAAAACTTGCAAATTTCGACCGTTTATGAAGATTTAGTCAATTCGGTTTTCGTTCAGGTTTCAGGCAACGAAGACTTGAGCTCCAACATCGTACGATCGAAAATAAAACAGAAATAAAATCTTTTTGGCTTTTATAAAGTTTATATTAAAACAAGCCTAAAATCTTTTTGGTATTTTTGAAATTAAAAGGAAACAATTTTAATATCCTTTGAGTGTTATCAAACGACATCACCGCTAATGTCGTGCTGATATGCACCAAACGACGAAACTGTTTAAAAGAAACATACTAAAAATTAAGCAGTAAATAAATATATACAGACATTCTTTTTGCGAGTTTCGAGGGTAAGAGAATCATATCAGTGTACGGTCATGCCAAAACACTCTTGTTGTTCAGTTAGTTAATATTAAGATAAGCATCCTATAACAATTATCGATATTGTTGTCCACTTAAGCTCAACTTATCAGATGTAATCATGGCGAGGGGATACGTTAAGGTATGATTTATACTTACCGACCGGTGTTCATCCACATCACGACACATTCCCGTATCAAGGTATGCACGAGAGTTCATCTTACCGGTGAGTATACCGATTATCATCTGTTTGACCGTATAAATTGTGAGATACTCACTTATTTTGATTTGAAAACAAGTCCTATGTGATATAATCACTTATTGATGAGGAACTTGATTTTCGTATGCAGGAGGGCACAGGTGCAAGTCCGTGAACAGGTCAGTACTTCCGTACAGCAGAGAGACGAACTTGACACCCGGATAAATGTGATATTTTTATCACTTATTTGTTTTGGACATGTGATTGTTTATCACTTATTGAGGTCGAATGCAGTATGCAATATGTACACGTATGTATAGTATCATGGAAGATCTAGACTTGCGTCCCCGTTATTTTTCGGTAAAAGATACAACCATGATACCCAGATGATAAGCAGCATAAAGACCGAATATCTCAGAACCTCGGCAATCTATCAAACGAAATTTCGGTACTGAGACCATATGCCAATGAATGGTTCCCACCTGGTCTTCAGTCGATTAAGATTTATATCACCCTGCACACTTTAAAATGATTGTGAGCCTACCGATACATCTTATATAGAGCTGCTTATCGTTTTGCATTTAAGGTTTAAAGAGGTTTGGATAGACCACTGATATACTATCATTTTCTCTTTTGCTCTCCAGGAAACTCATTTTTGTTTTTCTATTGTTTTTGTGTTTTTGAAATTTTTCGATGTTTTTGGATTTTCAGATTTTTGGATTTACTCCCCCTAAAATCAATAAACTAAGATAAATTTAAAAACACACAAAGATATTTACAAAAATGATTTTCCGATGTTGGTTTACTCTTGCTTGACCTTAATGCCGTTTACCAATAATAAGAAGTCAAATCTAGATTTGTCAAAAGCTTTGGTAAAAAGGTCGGCACGTTGGTCATCGGTGTGGACCTTAACAACATCGATTAGCCTTTTCTCAAAGCAATCACGTATGAAGTGATATTTGATTTCGATGTGTTTGGTCTTTGAATGCTGCACAGGATTTTTAGTGATATCTAAAGCAGCAGAATTATCAACGTAAATAGGAGTAGTTAGGAATTCAAAACCGTAGTCCCGCAATTGTTGTTGGATCCAAAGAACTTGTGAGCAACAACTTGAGGCAGCAATGTATTCAGCTTCGCATGTTGATGTAGCGACACACGTCTGCTTCTTGCACTGCCAGGTGACTAGGCGATTTCCTAAAAACTGACATCCAGCCGTTGTGGATTTGCCGTCGATTTTACATCCGCCAAAATCAGAATCACTGAATGCGACCAAGTCAAAGTTATTATCCCTAGGATACCACAGACCGGTGTCGGGGTAAGCCTTCAAATAACGAAAAATCCTTTTGACAGCTGCAAGATGTGAGGCCTTCGGGTTAACTTGATATCTGGCAAGTAGGCATGTTGGGTACATTATATCTGGCCTTGATGCTGTGAGGTACATAAGGGATCCGATCATCGCGCGATAGTATGAAGGGCTAACAGGTTCACCCTTCAAGTCAGGAGTTATTCCGTGATTAGTTGGCAGTGGGGTACCAATGGGCGTTGCATCGGACATCTGGAACCGGCTCAAGATGTCTCCAACATATTTAGTCTGATGGATGAATATCCCAGACTCCGTTTGTTGCACTTGTAGGCCCAAGAAGAAATTCATTTCCCCCATAGCACTCATCTCGAACTTATCCTGCATGATGCGCTCGAAATTCCTACACAAAACATCATTAGTAGAACCAAAAATAATATCATCAACATATACCTGTACCAGAAGAAGATCTCCATCTTGTTCTTTGATAAAGAGAGTACAATCGATAAGACCTCTTCGAAAACCGTTCTCCAGCAGATATGTAGATAAGGTTGCATACCAAGCTCGTGGCGCTTGATGAAGACCATAGAGAGCTTTGTTGAGCAACCAAACCCGATCGGGATGAACAGGATCTTCAAAACCTGGAGGCTGTTCGACATATACCTCTTCTTCAACCACACCATGTAGAAATGCACTTTTGACGTCCATCTGGTAAACTTTGAATCCTTTGAATGAGGCATAAGCCAGAAAGATCCGAATAGCTTCCAGACGTGCAACTGGTGCATAGACTTCGTTGTAGTCGATCCCCTCTATCTGACGAAAACCTTGAACGACTAGACGAGCTTTGTTCCGAATAACCACTCCACGGTCGTCTTTCTTGCATTTGAAGACCCATCGAGTGCCAATCTTCTTGTAGTTCTCAGGCTTTTCAACAAGCTTCCAAACACCCAGCTTGTGAAATTGCTGTAATTCTTCCTGCATGGCTTCAACCCAAGCACTATCTTTCAATGCTTCTTTCCACGACTTTGGTTCTTCTTGTGACACGTAACACGCGAAGGACCAGTCATTTTGTTGACCAGATTCTCTTATAGCTGAATACAAACCAGCATTCCGGTTGTTTTTCAGCTGATTACGCGTCTGCACACCGCGATGGACATCTCCTATTATGTTCTGCTGGGGATGGGTATCGTGAATCCTCATTTCAGGATTATCTGGCACACGAGCATTGATACCCAAATTATTCAGATTAAGATCAACAACCAACTCCACACCTGGAATGTGGGTAGAGGTGGATGCATTCCCTTCAGCAGTATCTACATTCTGCGTATGAGGTGTATCTACAGAAGCACCTTGAACAGGAGCAGCTGGAGCTGAAGATCCTTCGGCTGCATCATGATATTCATCATCTTCAGAAGAGTCATTATAGTCAGCAACATCTTCATAAACCTCATTTTGAACCATATTGTTGACTGACGAAGAAGCTTGAGGGTCAACCACAATAGGTCTAACCAAAGGCGAGACAGCAGCGTTGTCACTTTCCAACAACATCCGAGCCGCTGCTGATTCTTCGTCAAAGGTTGGCAGATTGAAGGAGTCAAATAGCCCATCATAATCGAACATCCACGGATCACCCGGAGCCCTAACAGGACTCGTGTACCTTTGAACCCTAACTTCGCTCCATAGCTCAATCTTTTTGGTAGCCAGATTCCAAACACGAAAATTCGGAGTTGCATATCCAAGGAAGAAACCCTCGATAGCTCTTGCACCAAACTTTCCATCTGGCTCAATCATAGTACACGGAGCACCAAACGGTTCAAGGTAAGAAAGATCCGGTTTCCTTTTCTGAAGGAGTTCGAAGCAAGTCTTGCCATGTCTCTTTACTGTAAGAACTCTGTTTAACGTGTCGCATGCAGCCGATACAGCCTCTCCCCAGAATTGAATAGGGAGTTCCGACTCTACTAACATTGTTCTTGCAGTTTCTATAATAGTTCGATTCTTCCTCTCAGCGACACCATTTTGTTGTGGAGTATAACGAGAGCTGTACTCATGAAGAATGCCTTTAGAAGTACAAAACTCATCCATAACTTGATTCTTGAATTCGGTACCATTGTCGCTTCGGATCCTTTTCACTTTCAACGTATAGAGATTTTCCAACATTGTAAGAAGATCCTTGAGGATGCCAGGAGTTTCACTCTTGTGTGCCATAAAAGATACCCAAGAAAATCTAGAGTAGTCATCAGTAACTACTAAACAATAAGCATCACCAAACGTTGTCTTGTGCTTCATAGGTCCAAAAAGGTCCATATGAAGACGTTCGAGAGGCATGCTGACAGTGTTGATTTTCTTCAAAGGGTGAGACTTCTTTGTTTGCTTCCCCTTTTGGCACGAGACACAGATATCTTGCAAATGAAAACTTCTTACAGGCACACCATTCACAAGATTATTTTTCACCAAATGGTTCATCTTTCTCAAGTGAATGTGTCCCATTCTTCTGTGCCAAGATATAGACTCCTTTTCTGTGGCTTTTGAGACAAAGCAAGTGACTTGTGCAGATGTAGTAATCGCCTGGCTCATGTCGAGAATATAAAGATCATTAACTCTCGGAGCCGATAAGAGAATCCATTCTTGTGGAATTTTGAATCCAGGCTTCAGCACATAACAGCCAGCATCATCAAAAATCACTGAGAACTTTTTATCGCAGATTTGCGACACACTGAGAAGATTGTGATCAATTTGCTTCACATAATTGATCTTATCAAAGCACACGATACCATTGGAGATACTTCCTTCTCCAGTGATGTACCCACCTTTATCACCCGCAAAGGCAACATACCCTCCTCTAATATTTCTCACGTCATACAGGAGCCGTAAGTCGCCAGTCATGTGCCTGGATGCTCCACTATCAACAATCCAATGACTATTAATAGTTCCTCCTAGAACATCCTGCACATGTCATTCGAACACATTAGTTGAGGATGGGGACCCAAGCCTTAGTGGTCTTGGGTCGTCCCTGAGCATCTCGAATAATGAGCTCGATTTGCTGATGGTTTTCAAACAC
Organism: Helianthus annuus; assembly: GCF_002127325.2. NCBI lineage: Eukaryota > Viridiplantae > Streptophyta > Magnoliopsida > Asterales > Asteraceae > Helianthus > Helianthus annuus. Next base: position 12,741,014 of record NC_035436.2, read on the forward strand.
ATTTACTCCCCCTGAACTAGCACCCCTTTTAGGTCTCCTAGCTTGTTTTTGTTTACCAGATTGTGTATTATGTACAGTTTCTGATTTTAAAGGTTGTGACAAACTAGGTTTCCTTTTAACTGTTTTGACTTCAGATTTCAAAGCCTTTTCAACAGTTTTAATGTTATGACGTCGTTGTTTTGTTTCTTGTTCCTTAACAGTTCGTTTATCATGTTTTGGAGGAACAGGACGACGTTGTGGGTGAGACTGTTCAGATGGGGCTCGCTCAACGAAATTTGGTTTGGGCAAGTTGGTGCAATCCTTAATGATGTGCCCAACCTTCCCACATTTGAAACAAGTTCTCCTTTCAACAAACTTAGGAGAGCTTGATCGACTGACAGATGTTGAACCTGTAGAACCTGAGGTACTTGCTCGTTCATCACACCCATTTGTATGTTGGGTGTAATTGTTATCACTGTTACGTTTCAAAATTTTGACTTGTTGCACAAAATCATTGTTTGATTTGTTTTCAAAAGTCTCAATTTTATCAGTACCTTTTGATGCTACAAATTTAACATCTTTTCCTTTCTTCATGTAACGAGCTCCTTTTGATTCAACTTTAGCCTTTGGCTTTGGAGCTCGTTGAGGTTGTTTACCCTTAGAAGCAGTAGGTTGTCGAGTGGTTGGAGATTTTTGATTACCAAACTGTTTCCTAATCTCAGCCTTAGGAATTGGATCACATTGTGTTACCACAATTCCCGGAAGTGTTTTTCCCAAAAATTTGTTTGTATTGTCTTCAAAGACTTTGTCAATCAAAGATTTATTTACATTTTTAATTGGAAAAACATGATCTGAGTAGATTTTATTATCTCCAACCAAAGTGTACAACACATTACTGCTTTTAACAGTAGACACACCTGTTTTATCAACTTTGACAGGATCAATCACTTGCTCCTTAACAGATGGAACATCAGGAGTATCAGGATCACAAAGGATGTGATTCTCTGGTGGAATGACTACTCCTTTCATCTTGCTAAGTGATTTATCCTGATCACCTACATCCAATTCCGGTTCATCATCCGATGACTCACAGTCCTCGATGATTGGAGGACTTTGTTTCACGGATGTTGAAGCTTCCTGTTGCTTTGTGGATGTATTTTCAGAATTCTCCGGTTTGAACCCTAGGCCAGTAGAAAATTCCTCAAAGTTCAAAGGCACACTGGGTTCATACCGAGGCATTTCTTCTTCATCAGGCATCTTGGTATAGTTGCTCATCAAAGGAGGTGGACATGCCTTATACCCAACTCCTTTCACGTTCCCTTTCAGTTGTTGAACGTCAATTATGTGATCAAGCACAAATTGGGAGTTAGAATAACTATCCAATTTCTGTTTGATCGCATCATGCTTGCATTGGGCAATGGCTAATTGCTTCTTAGTTTCTTCCACAAGGTTAATGTATTCGTTTATACTTACTTGTTTGTGGTAAACTACTTTGTTAACCTCGGACACATTTTTCTTTAATGTTTCTATTACAGATTTAAATTCTTTTTCATTCCGGGTTAAAGCCATGTTTGCCTCTTGGCATTTTGACAGTTCAATAACCAAATTCTGATTATGACTATGAAGCTTTTCTGATTCAAGCTTCATATCTGCACATGATTTACAAATACTAGGAGCAGGAGGTTCAGAAGTTACCTGACTAGTAGAGGCTGAACCATTTGCCATAAAGGCAGTTTGAAAAGAAAAAGCTCCATCTTCAGAAAACAGTTTTTCCATTTCCGTTGATGTAGCAGCAGCCTTCCTAATCAGAATTGATTTCTGACATTTAAGCTCATCAGCTTCATTCAGAAGATCCTGAATATCTTCACCTTCTTCCTCCTCATCAGGCTCTGAGTGATTATCCCCAGAAACAGAGCCTTCTTCATCTGAACTTCCAGAATAACCAGAACTGTCATCACTTCCAGAAGATTCTTCTTTATGAACCTGCTCGATGACTTTAGCGTACAAAGCAGTTCCATTTCCCTGATCACCTTCACCAAACTGCACTGACCAGTCACAGCCTTCATCAGCTTGAACAGCCAAAGCCCGATTGTGATTTGCAGTTCCAGGCTGTCCCTGATTGTTGTTCACTGCCACCATCCTCCGTTCACGGTTTTCTTGTTGGGCATTCACATTCGTCTGGTTTCTGAAAGGATTGTGATTGCCGTGTTTTGTTGGTCGAGTGCACTCACGTGTAAAGTGCCCTTTCTCGCCACAGTTAAAGCACGTGACGGCATTAATATCAAACCCATACTTCGTGTTTTTCTTTCCTTCCAACGAAGTTCTTCCAGTTCGTGCCATGAAATCTTTTGCCCTTCTAACCGCACTAGCAAAAGCCCATTTAATATCCATCAACTCCATTTCTTCCTTGTCGATCTGATCATAATCTTCATTGGTCATGTTGATGTTTCCAAGCTGACCAGCTACCAAACCACAGTATGCACTGACCATGGTGTTGATAATCTCCATATGTTCTTTAGCAACTTCAATGCTAAGGTGTGAGAGATTTGAGTTGTCGACTCGGATTGTGTGATGACTTTGGGATTGAGGTTGAGGATTGCTTGTATAGTGAGCTTGCTGTTGTTGTTGTTGAGGTTGTGGTTGTGGCTGTGTTGGAACAGGAATGTAAGACCTCGGATCGAATTGAGGTTGTGGTGGAGCAGCTGTTGATTGAGGAAATGGAAATGAACTTGAACTTGTATTGGACACAAATGCAGTCTGCAGCTTAGGTTGCTGTTGCTGAGCTGCAGCGGATCTTGCCAAAGCATCGAATCCTGGAAGATACATTTCTGTATTCTGAGGAGCTGGAGCACGCCTTGCTTTCCTAATTTCTTCATCATTTTTATGTTCCAGCTTCTGAATGAACTCGTAGATGTTGATTTCATCTAGAGCTTTAGTATGCTTCAACAACTCAATAAACGAACTCCATTTTGGGGGTAGGGCGTCAGCAAACCTATTCACCATGTCTTGTTGAGTAGCTGCCACCCCATAAGCACACATTTCACTAATCAAATGATAGAAACGTGTGGTCATATCATTCAGAGTCTCGTTTTCCAAAAACTGAAAGGATTCAAACTCTTTCTTCAACAAATCATGCCGAGATTTTCGAGCAGCTGCATTGCCTTCTCCTCTAGCAACTAAGGCATCCCACAATGCTTTCGTGGTCTTGCAATATGAAAACTGATGGTAGATGTCTTTGTTGAGTGCTTGAGTAAGTGTGGCATAGGCCTTTTTCTCCAATTCATAAGCCTTCTTGTCATTTTCAAGCATGTTGGCGTAACCTTCTGAAGTGGATGCTCTACTTTCAAGGCTTTCATTGAATGCATTGACAAAACACATCCAAAGGTCGGTGCTTTGTCCTTGAACATATGTGTGAAAGCGGCCTTTCCATGACGGAAAGTCGTTCATGTGGTTCAGCTTTGGTGGACGATTGTTACTGCCTGTTTCACTCTCACTAATCAGAAGATTCTGAAGACTTTGACTTTGATTGGATACCAAAGCCCATTGACATGAACTTATTGACTGTTGTTGTTTAGGTATGGCACTCGTCATATATTCAGCCATCGACATCTGTTTCAGATCTGGTTGTGGATCCGTACTCCAATCCCAAGGACTTGTACAACTCATTTTGATCAAAAATTAACAAATAACCTACACACCACAAACTGTTAACAACAAACAGACAACAATCTGAAAGATACAATCTGATCGAAAGATCAAGACTTGTTCGAAGGATCAACAGTGATCGAAAGATTACTGTTGAGTTTCGAGCAAAGTCTTCGAAAGATTCTTAATGAAAGATCCTTATCTTTCGACTGATTATCACGAAAGATTCACAGTTCGAAAGATCTATATCTTTCGAATACTGATCTCGAAAGATTCACAATGAAAGATCCTTATCTTTCGAGATGAATCCTTATCTTTCGGACAACCAACTTTCAAAAAGATTCCAACTACGAAGGATACTTCTCAGACTTCGAAAGACTACTCGAAGGATGCTAATCTTTCGAGCTGTCTCCAATCGAAAGATGATCTTTCGAAATCGAAAGATATCCTTCGAAAGCTTACTGACACACTGACACGAAAGGACAGGTTGGTGAGAAAGGTGATAGGTTGGTGAGGTACTTTCGGCTGAAAGGATGGTCTGCCAACTACTTTTCACCAAACAATTTGACTTTCAAAAATTTTACCAAAATAGGCAACCTTATCCTCAAGTTCAGTCACCGGAGACAAACCGGAAGTATGGCCGGAAAGTTCAAAGTTTCACAAAAATGATTTTTATGTTACCCAAACCGACCCCGAACACTCCCGATAGGTTTAGTAGCCGTTTTTCAGTTTCAAAATGCAAGGAAACTACCAAAAACGAGTGCTAAACCAAGTGTCCAAACACACCAAAGAACTCGAACAAACCGGTTTTAAACAAGGTAAAGAGCGAGGCTCTGATACCACTTGTAGGTCCCTTTTCTCGGAGGATCGAGAACAACCTAAACCTTGTTATACTAACCCACTAGCGAGTGCGGAATCCAAGCTAGTAGGCAAACCGGGATGAAGCAAGAACAAACACAAGAACACACAAAGATCACCGATTAATACCACTGTATTAATACGTATGAAGGTTTACGGTTACAAGCACAATGTTTACAATCTGTTTGCAAACTCTCTAAAGTGTGTGTGTGTGTGTGTTTTTCAGCAGAGTTTCTCTAACTCTCTATGTGTGCATCTATCTAACACTAACACACTGCATGAGTATATATACCCATACACAGCAGGTCCTTTCCGAAGGATCCGATAGATGGTCCGAAGGATCATCTATCGATGACAACAAGCTCGAATGATCAACATGTACCTCGAAGGATCATCCTTCGAGGACTAATGGTCGAACCATATCTTTCGAGCACCCCGAAGGATCAACAGTATCCTTCGAGGCTATCCTTCGAGACAGACACTTATCTTTCTAACTGTTTGACCAAGTCAATTCGGAGGATGGTTGACTTAGTCAACTTACAGACTTAGGACATCGTTTACATACAGACCGAATACAGACAAAGTACAGACACAAGTGCACCAACACAAATCTGTCAAGTGGAATGAGTTCTTACCTCGATTCGAACCAAAATCGGACCTGCATCTGTTTCAATTGTTCAAAATCGAACTCCATTGAAGAAAAAATTGCTTAGATGAAGCGAATTTAGGGATAGGGTTTGTATTTTTGTTGTTGCATCTGATGAAAGATGAAGAGGGAAGGGTGTTAAATGTTAAAAAAACCAAACTTAATAAAACCTAATTCCTACCTACGTTCATCATAATGCCTTTCGCTAATTTACATATCGTTCCCAAACTTATAAATTTTTATATAAAACGAATAAAATTAATTCTATATTATTATATATATCAATTTACATCATGGTTTTGCGCCAGTCACTTTTTTAAAATTGATGTTTTAGCCACTTCAGTTTCTTTTCTTTAATTTCTATCCTTCTGTATCTATTTTGCAACATTATTATATATATCAATTTACATATTCTTTACTTTCTATCTTTGCAACATTGCATAACATATACAACTAGAAGGAGCATCCACCGCGTTGCGGTCGGGGTTCAACTTCATATCAGACGTTTGAGTAACCCAGTTTTAGAAAGTAAAATACATCAACCAAGGTAGGGTCTAAGAAGAGTAAGATGTCGATAGTCTTATCTCTACACCGTAAAAATAAAGAGTCTGCTTCCAGTGAGACCCCGCTCGATAGTATTTTTGCATTAAGTCTTGGACATAAGGCACAAAACACTCAGCAATTCGGACAAAACCAATTAGTGCATGTACCCCCTATCTTTCGGCTATCAACGTCACCACATGATGCATGATTAACCATCTCTCGCTTTTTAACATTATTTTTACGAAATTAGTAAAATAACGGAAATTAACAAACCCATGGTTGTTTCTTCAAAACAACCATACATATTTCAATACAAATGGTACAAACAATAATGCAAACACATATTACTACTTATTATTATAAATAATGCTTTGTACAACCATTGAATGCACAAAACACCAACATAGCATGGTGTACAACCTTTAATGCAACAAAATGTTGGAAATTAGAATATTATATAATTATATATTGGTTAGAAACAACATAACATTTACCACATATACATTTATAAGTTGAGGGAACATTTCATAACATATACAATTATGCATTCGTACTTTTCTGTTGAACCAACCTATTTTTAATTTAATTTTACTTTCAGTTTAAAATTACGCTTTCGTCATTCGTTTAAAATTACGTTTTTGCCCACAGCTCAAAATAAAACTATAATTTTGCCCCTAGCTCAAAATTACGCTTTTGCCCTCGGGTCAAAAACTCATTTTTAATTTTCTTCCCAGTTTAAAATTACGATTTTGCCCTCCGTTTAAAATTACGTTTTTGCCCCCAGTTCAAAATCAAATGTTGTTTTTTCTTCTAGCTCAAAATTACAATTCTGCCCTCAGCTCAAAATTACGTTTTTACCCACAGTTCAAGTATTTCAAGTTAAGGGAATAGTGCCAGGCAAGCTGCCTGGTACTTCCCTATTGGACCAACCCATTTTTTTATTTTATTCCTAGTTTAAAATTACGCTTTCGTACTTCGTTTAAAATTACGTTTTTGCCCCCAGCTCAAAATAAAATTATAATTTTGCCCCTAGCTCAAAATTACGCTTTTGCCCTCGGTTCAAAAACTCATTTTTAATTTTGTTCCCAATTTAAAATTACGGTTTCGCCCTCCATTTAAAATTACGTTTTTGCCCCCAATTCAAAATAAAATGTTGTTTTTCCTCTAGCTCAAAATTACGATTCTGCCTTCAGCTCAAAATTGAGTTTTTGCCCACAGTTCAAAATAAAATTATGTTTTCCCCTAGCTCAAAATTATGATTTTACTCTCAATTTAAAATTATAATTTCGCCTCCAGTCAAAATATAATTACGATTTTACCCTCTGTACAGACATACATGCTATGAGAGAGAAATATTCAGCTTATTGCCCCGCAACGCGGGCGGGGCAAAAACTAGTTTATATAAATTTGTAAAGTTATACATAAAAAGTCCAATCCGATTAATCCCTAGGCGGTACCTCACCGTCCGACTAGCGCATAGCGTCTAATGATTCTTACAATACTAGGCTCGGGAATCGAACTGGCAACCTCACACATGGCCTAGTTCAAATCTTTCATTGCCTATATCCACCTCAAAATGACACAAGTGAGAAAGTGAATTAGGTGGAGTCCTACCACTAGGCCACGAGTGGAGAGACATAGTCTGACATTGTCTTAATCCCATTATTCTTGGTTGATTCATAAAATAAACTATTTTTATAAATATATGCCTAACATATCGAATCATCGACGTCTGACCCGACCTGACCCGAATCGAATCACCGATGTCCGACCCGAACATATCACCTCGAAACAACGCGATAGAAATTTTTTTTTAGGTCTGGTACCTTCCGACCCCCGGTGGAAATTTTCAAGCTTCGCCACTGGCTTTATGGTTATATAACTTTACGTATTTTGACATATAGCCCCTCTATCTTTCACTAGTTTTTATTTATTCCTAAAGAGTAAACTGCCATTTTGGTCCCTGTGGTTTGGTCACTTTTGCCACTTTAGTCCAAAACTCAAACGTTTTGCATCTGGGTCCCTGTGGTTTCAGTTTTAGTGCCATTTTGGTCCAAAAATGAAATCAGGTCATATTTGTCTTATAAAATCCTGCTATTTTGTCATTTTCCACAGCGGCAAAATGATCATTTCATTTTTATAAATAAATACCATATTTTATAAGACAAATATGACCTGATTTCCCCTTGAGGAAAGTGACAAAATTGCAAGATTTTATAAGACAAATATGACCTGATTTCATTTTTGGACCAAAATGGCAATAAAACTGAAACCACAGGGACCCAGATGCAAAAATTTTAAGTTTTGGACTAAAGTGGCAAAAGTGACCAAACCACAGGGACCAAAATAGCAGTTTACTCATTCCTAAAACTTGTAAAACTTACATAAAAAAGTGTAAAATTAATGAGTACATGTTAACATTTAACCCCCATTATTTTCACTAGTTTACATTTGGTCATTAAGTTTATAAATCTTTACATAAAAAATATTTTTTTTTAATTTGTTTTGCAGTACATTCACCGTACCCGTATCTTGATTTTTGAGTTTTGCCGTTCCCCGTATCCGTATCGTCCCCGTACCCGTTTCCGTGTTAATTTTTTTTGAACGGCTGAAAAGGAACCGCGTGAATGTCGGGCCGGGTTCCGTGCTACATAGGATCTCATTTATGTCCACTTATATTGATTTTGAAATTACCGGTCACCTTCCAGGGTTTACTTGGACTAATTCAGCGTCAATAAGTTTATTTGTTCATTCAAAGATCTCATTTATATCCACATATATTGATTTTGAAATTACTGGGCACCTTCAAGAGTTTACTTGACTAATTCAGCGTCAATAAATGTGGGATTTGACTTATGTGTTTACGTGACTTTGCCTTTACATGGAATATAAATACTTGGAATACAAATGCTGGAATATAAATGTAATTTATCTTGTAAATTACAATCAATAGACAATTTTTACTCAACCAATATGACTCCTAGACTTTCGTTTTCTAGTTTCTCTTGTTGTCACATGTGCCTTCTTGTTGTTCTAGCCTTGTTTTGTTCATGCTCATCCAAACAAAACTCTGAACATGTATTATGCATTGACGCCGAGAGACAAGCACTTCTCCGGTTCAAGCATGGCTTGACTGATGAAACTCATCGACTTGCATCCTGGGTTGCCGAGAACAAAGATTGTTGCAACTGGTATGGGATTACTTGTGATAATTCTACAGGTCATGTTCATCGGGTTCATCTTCCTGGACATGGTGGTCATTGTCCTGCTTATTCAGTTAGTTACTTCACTGAAAAAGAATACACAGACGCATCAAAACAGAGATTGAAAGGGGATATAAGTAGATCCTTGTTGGACCTAAAGCAACTCAAGCATTTGGACTTGAGTTGCAATGATTTTAGAGGGATCCAGGTTCCTAAATTCATTGGTTCTCTTCCAAACCTTAAATATCTTAACCTTTCGAATTCCAAATTTGGTGGAACTATCCCTCCACAACTAGGGAATCTTTCAAACTTGAACGTCCTTTGTCTTGGAAGTTTTCACGAATTCAACGAGGAATCAACAAGCGTGATGAATATGCAGTGGTTGTCTGGTCTCGGTATGTTGCATCACCTGGATATGAGTGGTGTGGACCTTAGCGAGGCAGTTGATTGGCTTCAGGTGATCAATACCCTTCCTTCTTTGGTTGAACTACATTTATCTAGTTGTGCACTCTCAGATATTCATCCATATGTTCATCGTCTTAATCTAACGTCCCTTTCCTTACTTGATCTTTCTGGTAACTATTTTTATATATCCGTGCCGCCACAGTGGATATCTAGTATGACCAGTCTGGTTTCTTTAGATTTAAGTATGAGCTTTCTTGGCCCTCTTCCTAGCTTCCGCAATTTGACATCTCTTGAATTTCTTTATCTGAATGGTAACAATTTGATGAACTCCTCATTAGTATTAGAAGAATTGTCCAATAGTAACCTCATCTCATTAGGTATTAGTTCTTGTGGTATTTCAAGTTCACTTATCGATTCACTTCACAACTTAACCTCTCTTCTTAGCCTTGACCTTTCATACAATCAACTCACCAGGATAATACCTAAATCATTAGGTAACCTTTGTAATATAAGAGAGATTGATTTGTCACGTAATAGTTTTGGTAATATTACTCTAACATATCTTCTTAAAAGTTTTCTTGAATGCAAATCACCTACCTTAGAGTCATTGTCCTTGCGTGGGAACTATATAGATAGTATAATTCCTCTTACTATAGGACAATTATCTCTTCTAAGGATGTTAGATATTAGTCTAAACCAAGTTTCTGGTCCCATACCATACTCAATGGAGCGGTTATCTTCATTGGAGGTGTTGGATCTTTCAGATAACCGCATAAACGGCAGCCTTCCCAATTGGATTGGACGACTATCGTCATTGAAGGAGTTAATTCTTTCAAATAACCAACTAGATGGCAGCCTTCCTGATAGCCTTGGTCAACTTTCAAAGTTGAATTCTTTAGGTTTTTCTAACAATTCGTTGACGGGTGTTGTGACAAAATCTCACTTTGCAAAACTAGTGAGCTTGAATTATCTAGATGGAGCAGGAAACAACTTAACTTTCAGACCGCAAGTTGAAAGCTGGATTCCCGCTTTCCAGTTGCGGGAACTTTATTTGAACTCTTGGGTTTTAGGGCCTGACTTTCCATTGTGGTTGCAATCACAAAAGAAATTAACGGAACTGGACGTAAGTAACACACACATTTCATCACCCATGCCGGAGTCATTTGTTGATTCATTTCCCAATCTTGCTTACTTAGATATGTCAGAAAATCGCATCCAAGGAAATATAACGTTGTTGGTTATCCCTGCAACACTTGAGGAAGTCAACTTAAGCTTCAATGAATTGCTAGGATCCCTACAACATTTATTGTGTTCCAATGGTGTCACAAAAATAAAGTTTCTTAACTTGGGAAATAATAATTTGTCTGGCGTCATTCCAGACTGCTGGGAAAAGTGGCTGAGTTTAGGAGTCTTAAACTTGGAGAATAACAATTTGTCTGGTGAGATTCCAAGAACATTGGGTTCTATACCTTCCTTAGAATTCTTAAGCATGCGCGGGAATAAGATCTCAGGACGTTTACCGTCTTCTCTTATGAAATTGATGAAATTAAAGGTCCTTCAACTTGGCAGAAATGAACTTACTGGGAGAATTCCAACATGGATTGGGACAAAACTCACTCTTTTGAGATTACTCAACTTTAGAGCTAACAATTTGGACGGAAGTATTCCTCATGAGATATGTTATCTTAAAGATGTTCAAATCTTGGATCTTGCTCATAATAATCTTGATGGAAATATTCCAAGTTGTTTTAACAACTTTAGCATCCTTTCCGGCATAGAAGCTACCCCAAGGGATCTTTTTGCTTTCAACTTTGGCCGTGGACCAGCTTATACTATTATTGGTGATTCATTGGTGACAAAGGGACGAGAAGACACATATAACACCATTCTTGGACTAGTGATGTTGCTGGACCTTTCGAGTAACAATCTCGTTGGGCATATTCCAAGTGAACTAACATCTCTGACAGAGTTAAGATCATTGAATTTATCAAGAAATCATTTGACCGGAAGGATCCCAGAGAAGATTGGTGGCATGAAGTCACTTGAATCATTTGATTTATCATTGAACAATCTTTATGGGGAACTTCCCATTAGCTTGTCAATGCTGAATTTCTTGAGTAGCTTCAACGTGTCCTACAACAATTTCAGTGGAAGAATTCCAACGAGTACTCAGCTCCAAAGCATGAAAGAGTCCAGCTTCTTAGGTAACAAACTTTGTGGAGCTCCACTAACTCAAAATAAAGGTTGTGTACCTCGTACTTCAACAACTGATACAAGCCGAGAAGAAAAAGAAGACGGCGGAGGAGATTGGGGGTTAATTATTAGCATAGTGGTTGGTTTTGTTACTGGATTTTGGATAATTTTGGGTCCATTGATAGTGAAGAGATCATGGAGGATAGCATATTTTAATTTCTTAAGTAGATGGAGCTATATGGTTTATAATGTTACGCGTAAGTATTGTTGTCACATGTTTTCTAAGTGATGAAAAAGAGTGGAGATGATGTAATAGGTTTCATGTTATAAGTCATAATAACGTTGTATACTTGTATTTAATAAAGTTTTAAGCTTGTATTCTGGAGAATATACAATGTTGTCTTGGTTGCTTTAGTAAAACCATATAACCAGTGAAGGTTTTATTTATTTATTCTTTTTCTAAATAACTAAAACACAAAGCCCTTTGAAAACATCTACTGTTTCCCTCTTTCATCCAAAGTAATAATATTGCTTTGTTTAAAGTTCGTAAAGGTTTCTTTGCTAAACCATATGTTTGGTTATCACGCTTAAAAATGACATAATACACTAGGGCTGGCAATAGGTAACCTGCTAAGACACATACAATAAAACTAATTACACATTAGCCAAAGGCGTGGTTTCACACTTTCGCTAAATACTCACAATTGTTCATAGGGTGTTAATGAAAACCTTGCAAGATATTTGATCATTTTAATCAATTCTTATAAGAGTTACCAAACATAAAATGATTCCTAAAAATTATGGTAAATATCATTATAAGTTAATGTTGAACAAATATGTTTTCAGTATACTGAGCGGGATGAAGTCGAATGCTTAGACTTGAATGAAAAACAATAAATATGTTCGTATAAGTTTTGCATCTGGCAGTTCAATTTCCATGAGTTTAACGTGAATGATGATCTTTTCGCAAATGATTCTGTTGAGCTGTTGAAACAGAGCGGTATCGATTTTAAGAAAAATAACGAAAACGGAATCGATGCGCGTAGATTTGGCGAGTTGTTGATATCTTCAGGGATTGTGCTGAATGATAGTGTGTATTGGGTAACATTTCACAGTGGATATGATTTCGGATATTTGTTGAAAGTGTTAACATGTCAGAATCTGCCTGATACGCAATCTGGATTTTTTAGTTTGATTAATATGTATTTTCCCACCATTTTCGATATTAAACATCTGATGAAGTTCCGCAACAGTCTTCATGGTGGGTTGAATAAGTTAGCTGAGTTATTGGAAGTCGAAAGGATTGGTGTTTGTCATCAAGCGGGTTCGGATAGTCTGCTTACCGCGTGTACTTTCAGGAAGTTGAAGGATAATTTCTTCAGCGGCTCGTTGGAGAAGTATGCTGGTGTCTTGTATGGTTTATGTAGGTCCCTCGGAGGATGAGGTCAAACCTTAACCTTGTTATGTGAAACACACTAGCAAGTGCGGAATCCAAGCTAGAGTGCAAACCGAGATGAAACAAGCACAAACACAAGACACACAATATTCACCGATTAACACCACTTGTATTAATACGTATGAAAGGTTCGGTTACAAGCTCAATGTCTACAAATCTGTTTTGCAAACTCTCTAAGTGTGTGTGTGTTCTCTGTGAAGTGTCTATCCTTATCTCTCTTGTCTCTAATGAAGTGAACACACTACATGGGTATTATATACCCAACACTGATCGTCTGGTCGAAGGATCAGATAGGCTGATCGAAGGATCATCTATCGATCTGAAACTTATCGAAGGATCTACATATACCTCGAAGGATGATCTATCGAGGTCCATTATCATCCAACGAAGGTTCATCTTTCGAGCTCATCGAAGGATCTAAACTATCCTTCGATGAGTCATCCTTCGACATAGACATGTTACAATCATGTTCTAACTGTTTGGCCAAGTCAAACCAGGAGGATGGTTGACTTGGTCAAACTTACAGGACTAACAAAGGACATCGTCTAATATCATACAGAATAAAGACAAAGTACAGACACAAGTGCACCAACAAACTCCCCCTTGGCTGTAGCTTTGTCTTGATCTTCGTGTTTTCAAGTCTCTGACGTCCTTTCAAGTCTTCAATGTCGGAGGATCTTCAAAGTCTTCACGTCTTGAAAGCAGAAAGTGTATCAACAAACTACCCGTAACATGTAGGAAGTGTGTTGACAAACTCCCCCTTAACATAAGCTCCCCCTTGAGTTATGCTCGTGAATAACTTGATCTTTATAGCTTGAGATCCTTGTGGTGTTGATGATGGTCAGCGGCAACTCGATCATCTTCATCATTTGAGAGCCTTCACGTCGTGTCTTCATTCCGAAGCTTGTCATCGACCATGTTCTCCTTGCCTTTAGAATCTGCACATGCAAGAAATCTAAACGCGTAATGAGAACAACTGCTTGGAATATAGTTTATATAAACAAATGACACACGAATGACCATGTCACAATCAAACACCGTCCGACATCGTACGATCGAAAATAAAATAGAAATAAAATCTTTTTGGCTTTTATAAAGTTTATATTAAAACACACCTAAAATCTTTTTGGTATTTTTGAATTTTTCGAATGTAAAGACTGAAAGCAGTAAATAAATATATACAGACATTCTTTTTGCGAGTTTCGAGGGTAAGAGAATCATATCAGTGTACGGTCATGCCAAAGTGCTCTTGTTGTTCAGTTAGTTAACATTAAGATAAGCATCCTATAACAATTATCGGTATTGTTGTCCACTTAAGCTCAACTTATCAGATGTAATCATGGCGAGGAGATACGTTAAGGTATGATTTATACTTACCGACCGGTGTTCATCCACATCACGACACATTCCCGTATCAAGGTATGCACGAGGGTTCATCTTACCGGTGAGTATACCGATTATCATCTGTTTGACCGTATATGATGTGAGATTCTCACTTATTTTGATTTGAAAACAAGCCCTATGTGATAGAATCACTTATTGATGAGGAACTTGATTTTCGATGCATGAGGGCACAGGAGTAAGTCCGTGAACAGGTCAGTACTTCCGTACAGCAGAGAGACGAACTTGACTCCCGGATAAATGTGATATATTATCACTTATTTGATATGGACATGTGATTGTTGATCACTTATGAGGTCGAATGCAGTATGTACACGTATGTATAGTATCATGGAAGATCTAGACTTGCGTCCCCGTTATTTTTTCGGTAAAAGATACAACCATGATACCCAGATGATAAGTAGCATAAAGACCGAATATCTCATAACCTCGGCAATCTATCAAACGAAATTTCGGTACTAAGACCGTATGCCAATGAATGGTTCCCACCTGGTCTTCAGTCGATTTAAGTTTATATCACCCTGCACACTTTAAAATGATTGTGAGCCTACCGATACATCTTATATAGAGTTGCTTATCGTTTTTCATTTAAGGTTTCAAGAGGTTTGGATAGACCACTGATGTACTATCATTTTCTCTTTTGCTCGCCAGGAAACTCATTTTTGTTTTTCTATTGTTTTTGTGTTTTTGAAATTTTTCGATGTTTTTGGATTTTCAGATTTTTGGATTTACTCCCCCTAAAATCAATAAACTAAGATAAGATTTAAAAACACAAAGGTATTTACAAAAATGATTTTCCGATGTTGGTTTTACTCTTGTTTTACCTCAATGTCGTTTACCAAAATTAAGTTTTAATCAGAAAAGATTTATTGAATTTTGGAAAAATCAGTTGGCACGTCGGTAAGCGGTGCGGACCATGACAACATTGACGAGTGTCATAGTGAAACAATCACGTGTAAGGTGATATTCGAGATCAACGTGTCAGGCCAAAGAGTGTTGTATGAGATGATATAATTCATAAAGCAGCTTAAAAATCAACAAGTATAGGAGAGATTAGAAATTTAAAAACCGTATCCTGCAACTGTTTCGTGCATTGCAAGGAATCTGAGCACTCTCCCAAACTGGATATCCACCTGGTGTGGACTTCAAAGTCGATTTTGTAGCTACTGAAAAATCTCTTCACAGCGACACGATCAAAAACCTTTGGTTCCGGCTGGTCTTCCACATTGCACCAGCGAAGGTCTTTGACTTTCCCTTTCAGAAATGGTGTGCGGATATTCAATCCATGCCAAGGCTTCTGCACACATTTCATTGTATTCTTTCCTGAGGACCCGATCAAAAACCATAACAACCAAATTTTGGCACGTTCTTCATTTGGTCGAATTTTGCAACTTCATTCAAACACATTCTTTCATCAGACATTTTTGTCTTCTTTTCTTTTTCCCTCTCTCCACCAATGGCAACAACATTCTCCTAGTTTGTAACAATATTTCGGAGCCTTATGTCGCCAATCTTGTGTATGGACGCTCCACTATCAACAATCCTAAGACTATCAATAGTTCCTCCTGGAACATCCTGCACACTCATTCAGAGATTAGTTGGAGAGGGGGACCCAAGCCTTCACAGACTTGGGTCGTCCGTCATCATCGAGAATTGTAACATCCATTTCCCGATGATTCGGAATTGATGTAACTCCCCCTGAAACAGTTACCGGTTTTGGTATCCAAATCTGTTTCTGTTTTTCATGTTTAACATCCGATTTAACAGATTTTGTTTGGATGACCTCCGGTTTTAAAACCTTTTCAGCTTCTTTTCTTTGTTTCTTTTTCTGTTTCTTTTCTCGTTGTTTAACAAGACGAGGGTCCTGTTTTGGTGAAACGGATCGTTTATGGTAATTGTTACCATGGGGGGCATCAACTTTTGACTTTCCCTTGGTGAGATATGGACAATTCTTAATGATGTGTCCATACTCACAGCATTCAAAGCATGATCTCCGCTCAACAAACCTCGGAGTATCATAACTGCAATAGCTGGATGATGAACTTCGTGATCTTGAGGTACTTGGTCCTACATCACAACCGTTTGTTTGTTGTGTATAGTTGTTTTGACTGTTTCTTTTCAAAATTTTACTTTGTTTAACAGAATCCTTGTTGGATTTGTTTTCAAACGTATCAATTTTATCAGTCCCTCTTGATTTCACGAGGTTTATCTTCCGAACCTTTTTCTTGTTTTCGCCCTGTTTGCCTTTTCCATTCTCTTGGGCGGCATGATTTTGTTCACAGGGATCATCAACCTTTGCTTTCAACTTATGAAGATATGGACAATTCCGAATTATGTGTCCAATTGTACCACATTCAAAACATGATCTTCGTTCAACAATCCCCGAAGTATCATGTGATCGTCTTGCCGATGATGAACTTTGTGATCCCGAGGTACTAGGTTTTGAACAGTCTGGTTCATTTCTTTTCAACACTGTTGCTTGTTTAACAAAATCTAAGTTAGATTTGTTCTCAAAAGTTTCGATTTTGTCCGTTCCCTTAGATTTCACAAAGTTCACATTCGTGTTTTTCTTTTGATTCGGCTTCCTTTGAGCTTGAGTCGTTGATTTTCCTTTGGGTTTGGCATGATTTTGCTGTTTTTGCACTGTTGGTAATTTCTTATTGCCAAATTGTTTTCGAATTTCGGCCTTTGGAATAGGAGGACATTGTGTTACTGTAACACGAGATCCTGTCTTTCCCAAAAACTTACTTGTCGAATTTTCAAAGACTTTACTTATTAAAGATTGATTAACATTCTTAATAGGAAAATCTTTGTCTGAATAGATTTTATCATCACCAACAAGAGTGTACAGCAAATTCACATTCTCCGACTCTTTTACAGACGATGACTCTATTGCAACAGTCTTAGCGGGTTTTGCAGGAGGATCACATAGAATGTAATTCTCGAGAGGTATGTCCCCATCTTTGACTTCCGCATCAGACTTTGCTGGGACAGCATCATCAGATTCATCATCAGAAGAATCAGCATCCTCAGTAATGATTGGAGGATCCTGATTCAGTTCAGCAGAAGACACACATGTATCTGCTGATACATCTGAATCGGATGATACCTCTTTCTTATATCCGAGTCCTGTTGCAAACTCCTTTACATCTAGAGGAACAGATGGTTCAAAGAACACTCTATCCTCCTCGTCAGGCATTGCATCATAATTGTGTCTCACTGGTGGTGGAACTTTCTTGTAGCCTATGCATGTGACATCCCGTTTTTCTTTCTGAACGTCAATGATGTGATCCAACACATAGCTAGAGCTCAAATAACTGTCTAGCTTAAGCTGGATCGCTTCACTTTCAGTTTTGACACAAGCCATCTCCTTTTGCATTATCTCAAGGCGAGATATATACAAATTAATGTCAGTTTGTAGTTTGTTTTCTGGAAACCATTTTAGTTAATTCGGTTTTATCTTTCTTCAAGTTCTCAATTACAGACTTAAACTCTTTTTCATGGTTCTCATAAAACATGTTGGCTTTAGTGCATTTTGAAAGATCCACGGTCAACTTCTGGTTGTGGATAAACGTCACATCATATTTCTCTTGCAAAACTTCGTGTTTGCTTTGCAATTCACACCACTTGGCATTCAATGAAACATGTTTGTCTTGCAAGTCAAACAAACTAGCTTGTAAAGCATCATGTTTGCCTTGCAACTCAGACATGTTTGCTTCTAAATCAGCACACTTAACTCTTAAGCTAGCACAATTATCACAATCTACAGCAGTGGGTTCATCGACACATACCTGACTGGAATCACTCTCAGGTGTTGGCCTTTCTGCATCAGAATTTATAACCTCACTTGATGATTCACATTCAGATCCATCCTCGCTTGAACTTGAAGTTGGATCACCCTCAACAGAAGTTGAAACCTCTTCATCTGAACTACTGTTATGTTCAGAACTGTCATTTCCTCCCGAGGATTCACCATTGCTGACATCTTTGACAATTTCAGCATACAATGCTGTTTTTGTCTGACTACTGTTCCTTGGATCAGGAGATGATGGTGCTTCAGTAGAAAGATGACATTGTGAGGCAACTGGTGGTAATGGATTTCCATACAAGTCTGTGGTGAGAGCTGGCTTAGGAACTTGTATCGGATTGCCATATAAATCTGTTGTCATTTTCGGTTCACTTTGCTTTTGATTAGTAACCGATGCCCATTGTTCTGCCGTAATTCGAGGTGGTGTGGGAGATTCGGCCCATGAGGGAGATAAACTTGTATTTGTATATTTTCCCCCATCCGGAGCCGGTGTACCCCACCATGAAGGAGTTGAACCTGTACTTGTGTATTTTCCACTATCTGGAGCCGGAGTTCCCCACCAACTCGGATTCATGTTGGATAAGAAAAATGAAGTCTATATGAATATCTCGAAAGGTGACAGCCAGCCGAAGGATCCCTTGATCGAAAGACAAGACAACACAAACTTGTTAAATCTAAACAGACCAAGATCGAAAGATACTACTTGTTCGAAGGATCAACAGTGTTCGAAAGATCACTGTTGAATTTCGAACAATGTTTTCGAAAGATTCTCCAAACGAAGGATCCTTATCTTTCGAATAAGAAACTGTAGATTAAAAGATATATCCTTCGAAAAGATTCCTTGGATCGAAAGATAATTCACAGACTTCGAAGGATGTTCGAAGGATGATTATCTGTCGAACCTCCTTTGATCGAAAGATGATCTTTCGACTTCGAAGGATATCTTTCGATGTGAACTGACACAGCTGACACAAAGGTGACAGGTTGGTGAAAAGGTGATGGGTTGGTAGAGATCTTTCGGCAGAAAGGTATGGTCAGACCATACTTTTTCACCAACTCAGATTTGACTAATAAAATATTGCTTAAAATGGAAAGATCTTATCCAGAAACCGGTTACCGGAGTAAGCCGGAATTTTGGCCGGAAATCACCAAGTTTCTTAAAAACAAGTTTTAAGTTACCCAACCCGTTCTTTAACACACCCGGTTAGTTTAGAACACGTTTTTACGTCAAGAAATGCGAGAAAAACACTAAAAACGGGTGCTAAACCATGTGTTCAAACACTCCAAAGTCTTGTAAAAACTCGGTTTTAAGAAGGAAAAGAGCCAAAGCTCTGATACCACTTGTAGGTCCCTCGGAGGATGAGGTCAAACCTTAACCTTGTTATGTGAAACACACTAGCAAGTGCGGAATCCAAGCTAGAGTGCAAACCGAGATGAAACAAGCACAAACACAAGACACACAATATTCACCGATTAACACCACTTGTATTAATACGTATGAAAGGTTCGGTTACAAGCTCAATGTCTACAAATCTGTTTTGCAAACTCTCTAAGTGTGTGTGTGTTCTCTGTGAAGTGTCTATCCTTATCTCTCTTGTCTCTAATGAAGTGAACACACTACATGGGTATATATACCCAACACTGATCGTCTGGTCGAAGGATCAGATAGGCTGATCGAAGGATCATCTATCGATCTGGAACTTATCGAAGGATCTACATATACCTCGAAGGATGATCTATCGAGGTCCATCATCATCCAACGAAGGTTCATCTTTCGAGCTCATCGAAGGATCTAAACTATCCTTCGATGAGTCATCCTTCGACATAGACATGTTACAATCATGTTCTAACTGTTTGGCCAAGTCAAACCAGGAGGATGGTTGACTTGGTCAAACTTACAGGACTAACAAAGGACATCGTCTAATATCATACAGAATAAAGACAAAGTACAGACACAAGTGCACCAAGAGTTTAGGTGTCGATAATTGACGACAATGGTAGAGGAAATAAGCAACAATTTGTTAAAAAAGATATCGATATGTTGGTTTTGTTTGTTCCCTGTTTGCGATATATTCATGGTTTACATTTTTTTATGATCTAATACTAATAAAAGAGTAACTTTAATGCCACATGGCATTTTCTTATATCAAAGGATTTCACCAAAATGCCATATGGCAATTTATCATGCTACCTCAACCATATAATAAATAATAATAAATTAATATAAAGACTATTAAATGATTGAAGTTAATATATATTAGAAATAATCTTATATTCATGAATATAGCTCTTCAATATTCTTAATTCTTAATAACTAATATTAATTATCTACTTACCTATACTTTAGTATAATATCTTTACTTTAGTAAATAAAAACATACTTATCAAAAGAAGATGAAATAACCAAAAATTTATATACCCATCACTATTTGACGTAACCAAAAATTTAAAACCTCATCACGTTTATAATTTGTTATTACCGTTTTCACAAATGTTAAACATATGTATAAACAATATATATATGTATATGTGTGTGTGTGTTTAATATATAATCTTAGATCATTAACTAATTCCATTCTATCTTCTACTTTGATAACACTTTTTAAAATTAGAAAATATTAATTTGAAACAAAATATACTAATTATTTTGTATTCAAAAACAACATTCTTACTTCGTAAACGCATCATTTAAAATGAGTAGTGTTATATTTTCTTTAATTTTGTATGTATAGTTCATATTAGGGTTATTTGTATTCATATCAAAATTTATATTAATTATGTGTGATGCAAGAAATAATATGAAATATAAAAAATAATTTAAAACTTATAATCGTGATGTCCTTCAAACGCAACAAACCTCAACAATAATATATATTTTAAAAAAAAACTCATTTAAGTTTATATAAATAGAAAACACATTTATTTCCCTAAAGAACTCGATCAACTCCATGATTATTTTAAAGACTTTCATTTTCTATCCTCAAACTCATGTAATACATGGGTCTATAAACTAGTTTATAATAAAAAGATGCAGCTGGTATTTGATGTCTATTGGTTTTGTTTGTCATTCATATCCAGGTATGGTTTCTTGATGTCCAAGATGGACTTGAGTGTTTGGACAAAGAAAACTATTTTACAATGTTTATACGTATGACATTGTGTGTTGAACTTTATGTATAAGGTTATCACACCCCTCAAATCGAAAAGCCTTATTTTGCTCCACCCTGGTCAGGCTATGTAGTCTTTACTGGACTCACGCTGGCTTCAGAGTTTAGTTTTTTTTAGGTGTTCCGCTGGCAAAACTACACCAGCTCGGCTCGAAAAAAGCTCGATACATCTTGAACCGAGTAAAGTTTTAGATGTCGAGCTTAATAAACCCGTGAGGTTAAACGAGCCAAATATAATAGTTTTATATGTCGAGCTTAATAAACCCGTGTAAGAAAGCAAGCTCAATCTCTTTTCTCTCTTTAACAAAAGAGAACAACTAGTGGTGTATATGGTTCGGTTTAAAACCGAAATTTGTCCAAACCGATCTTCAATATGGTTTCATGATCGTTCTATTTCGTATACTTTCGGCCGGCCAGTTTCAAAAAGTTCGAACGAGCCGAGCAAAACAAGCTCGAGCCCGAACCTAAAAACAAGCTCGTTTACTAAACGAGTCCGAGCCCGAGCTTCGCTTATCGAACTCGAACCGGCTCGCGAGCCTAAACGAGCTTTCTGTTTATATATATTTTTATTAATATATATTAAACATATATTTATATAATAATAATTACCATTTATATAAATATAAAAAATAACTAAATTATATGCACAATAATAATTATAATTAATATAAATTAACATTGTTGCTGCAAAAATCGCGATTACTCGGTGATTAATCGCCGACTAGTCGCTAGTCGGCCTCCTACTGAGTAATTTTTCACTAATCAGTAAAAAAATCGCTAGTCGGTCAAAGCCGCCCTAGTCGGCCCGTTTGAAATCCTTACAAAACAGGCCCAAGATTACAACTTTAGCCCATTCTCCTTATCCCTTACCCTAATATGACGAAAAATTTGAGTCGGAGAAAGAGGATGAAGTAGACGAGGAGATTGAATACGAGTCGGATGGTGTCGAAATCATTGAACACTCCGGGGATGACGATTACATTTGAGCTATTTGTTAATGTTTGAATTTTAAGTACTGAGACTTGTTATGTTATGACTTATATGTAAGTTTAGTTTGTATTTTGAACTACTTTTACCTTTTTAAGTATTATATTGATACACATCCATGAAGAATTTTCAAGCTCAGCTCGGGCTCGAAAAGGCTCGGCTCGTTTCGAGCTTTTTCTCGAGCCGATCTCAAGCCGCTCGGCTCGTTTGCACCCCTATGGATGTGTGAGTATATATAAACATTGATGTGTCATAAAACATACACTTTTATCCGTTGTATTTTGTATAATTTAGAATTAAATTAGAGTCATTTTTATTAGTGTTATTGTATATTTTATTATTCTATATTGTTACAGGTCTTGGTGCGAAAAATGAATCATAAACGTGCTCAAATAAATGAATGAAGAACCGGGAGTTAAAAGATCAAGGGACCAGCTTATACTATTATTGGTGATTCATTGGTGACAAAGGGACGAGAAGACACTTCTTGGACTAGTGATGTTGCTGGACCTTTCGAGTAACAATCTCGTTGGGCATATTCCAAGTGAACTAACATCTCTGACAGAGTTAAGATCATTGAATTTATCAAGAAATCATTTAACCGGAAGGATCCCAGAGAAGATTGGTGGCATGAAGTCACTTGAATCATTTGATTTATCATTGAACAATCTTTATGGGGAACTTCCCATTAGCTTGTCAATGCTGAATTTCTTGAGTAGCTTCAATGTGTCCTACAACAATTTAAGCGGAAGAATTCCAATGAGTACTCAGCTCCAAAGCATGAAAGAGTCCAGCTTCTTAGGTAACAAACCGTGACTACCCCACATTTCCACTATCTGATACCAATTGTAGGTCCAGTTTCCGGATCCAACCCGTGATTTTCGTGTTCATGTTCAAAGATGGAAGAGATAAGAGAGGATAAACATAACAAACTTTGTATTAATCCGGTAGTAAACATTACAAGTCGGCCCGGTTACATGACAACCGAACTAATACCAAAGAAGTATACATCCGGGGAGAAACCAAGTGGTGATTTCTCCCGGTGAGGTCTCAGACCTCCATTCTCTCTCTAGCACACACTTGTGCTCTCACTCTTATGTTGCAAATGACAAAGTGTTGGTATTTATACCAAAACAAACACTGCAGGTCGAAGGATCAGACTGACTGGTCGAAACATCATCCTTCGATCAGACAGTCTTCGAAAGATACTCACATACCTCGAATGATATCCTTCGATATCCTTCGAGGTCCATCCTTCGATGGGTATCTTTCGAGCTCATCGAAGGATATTCATAATCCTTCGATGCCTTATCCTTCGACACCAATAACAACACAGCAACTTTGTCTAGCAACACACACACACAGTCAAACCAACAACCCTCTCGTTTGACCACTTCAAACGAGCGGGTCTATACACGTTCGTTTGACCGTTTCACTAACTATTACAAATTCAGCATAAAATAATAACTAATCTATTCGACAAGCATCGGACACAAAATCTGCATCAACAAATTCCCCCTTGTCCGTTGCTGTCGAATGCTGAAAATGCAATTGCAATCAATCTTCAGCCAAGTATTCATCTTCTCTGTGTAGACAAATTCCCCCTTGACCGATGATCCAGGTAAGTAGCATCCTGATGCTCATTGTATAAGATTTCCCCCTCAAAGTACGCGTATCCGTGTTGAGTGTTGTGCAATTTCCTCAAAAGGATCAATTGACCGATCTTCCGCTGATCTTCCAAAACTCCAACCGGCATATGATAAAGGTTCCATTCTTAAACAACTGCATCAAGTCTTGATCTTCAAGTGTCTGTGCAAAACATTCCACGCTGAACCGTTTGAATCACCAGAAGATCATAAACTCTACCACCTGAGATTGCGTTTAGAATTTTACCGAAGAAATTCAACAAATGAAAAAATTTTATCCCCCCATTTCTTTGGTAAGATCTCTAAACCTTAACAGATTCTTTCCACTTCAAAGAAACTGTCGTCAAATGTTCACCAATTCCCTCCACCAAGCGGAACTGTTGTGTTTGGCCCATAATAGTCACGTTACCATGTTTGTCATTGCATCGGTAACCGTGACTACCCCACATTTTCAAACATCAAGTCTTCATCATCTCTTGTGTTCATCATGCTGCATCACCCCGCGTGTTCCCAAATCCCGTACGAATTTTGATGTTGAAACTTTGAAGCCCGGTATGAATAATCCTTGCGAACACCCGACCCGACTCCAAGTGAATTAAATGATTAACCCCAACACACTGTCTGAGTTCATAAAATTCCACAACACCTGGATCCTTCGAAACATCTGCATCAAACGAAAGATAAACACCAAGACAGCTTCGAAAGATGATCTTTCGAAGTCTTTCGAGCACATGTCACATATCTTTCGAGCATCTTTCGAGCACATGTCACAGATCTTTCGAACACCTTTCGAAGTTGGACATGGCTGATCCTTCGTACACTTCAGAATTGATCCTTCGAAGTCTTTTTGATCCTTCGAAGAACTGATGATCTTTCGAGCACTCCTGTTCATCTTTCGAATCTCCTTGTTCGAAGGATGATCTTTCGAGATCGAAAGATATCTTTCGATGGTTCTGACACAAGGACAGAAAGTACGACAGGTTGGTGAAAAGTTGATGTGGTAGGTGACCAACTTTCGCACATTTCGAAGCATGAAAATTTGAATTTTGAATTTTGTTTCATCCTTCGAAAAACTGTTCAATCTTTCGAGGACAAACAGCATCTTTCGAAACTTGAAGCTGTCAAGAACATCATGAACACGGAGGACTGTTCATCTGCAGATCTGACCGAAAACACTTTGTATACAGTTTTTGATGATGGAAACTTGAAGATTTAGGAGAAAAACATAAAACCCAACACCCGGTTTAGCACAGATCTGGATATCCGGGTCCAGATCTGGGTTTTTCTCATTTTCACCTTTTTACATCTTGAACAAAAACCCATAAAAATCACAGATCTAGAGCACATGTGACTTAGTAAACGGTTAGTTTTACTAAATCGGGCACCATGGCTCTGATACCAATTGTAGGTCCAGTTTCCGGATCCAACCCGTGATTTTCGTGTTCATGTTCAAAGATGGAAGAGATAAGAGAGGATAAACATAACAAACTTTGTATTAATCCGGTAGTAAACATTACAAGTCGGCCCGGTTACATGACAACCGAACTAATACCAAAGAAGTATACATCCGGGGAGAAACCAAGTGGTGATTTCTCCCGGTGAGGTCTCAGACCTCCATTCTCTCTCTAGCACACACTTGTGCTCTCACTCTTATGTTGCAAATGACAAAGTGTTGGTATTTATACCAAAACAAACACTGCAGGTCGAAGGATCAGACTGACTGGTCGAAACATCATCCTTCGATCAGACAGTCTTCGAAAGATACTCACATACCTCGAATGATATCCTTCGATATCCTTCGAGGTCCATCCTTCGATGGGTATCTTTCGAGCTCATCGAAGGATATTCATAATCCTTCGATGCCTTATCCTTCGACACCAATAACAACACAGCAACTTTGTCTAGCAACACACACACACAGTCAAACCAACAACCCTCTCGTTTGACCGCTTCAAACGAGCGGGTCTATACACGTTCGTTTGACCGTTTCACTAACTATTACAAATTCAGCATAAAATAATAACTAATCTATTCGACAAGCATCGGACACAAAATCTGCATCAACACTTTGTGGAGCTCCACTAACTCAAAATAAAGGTTGTGTACCTCGTACTTCAACAACTGATACAAGCCAAGAAGTAAAAGAAGACGACGGAGGAGATTGGGGGTTAATTATTAGCATAGTGGTTGGTTTTGTTACTGGATTTTGGATAATTTTGGGTCCATTGATAGTGAAGAGATCATGGAGGATAGCATATTTTAATTTCTTAAGTAGATTGAGCTATATGGTTTATTATGTTACGCGTAAGTATTGTTGTCACATGTTTTCTAAGTGATGAAAAAGAGTGGAGATGTTGTAATAGGTTTCATGTTATAAGTCATAATAACGTTGTATACTTGTATTTAATAAAGTTTTAAGCTTGTATTCTGGACGAATATACAATCTTGTCTTGATTGCTTTAGTAAAACCATATAACCAGTGAAGGTTTTATTTTTTTTCTAAATAACTAAAACACAAAGCCCTTTGAAAACATCTACTGTTTCCCTCTTTCATCCAAAGTAATAATATTGCTTTGTTTAAAGTTCGTAAAGGTTTCTTTGCTAAACCATATGTTTGGTTATTACGCTTAAAAATGACATAATACACTAGGGCTGGCAATAGGTAACCTGCTAAGACACATACAATAAAACTAATTACACATTAGCCAAAGGCGTGGTTTCGCACTTTCGCTAAATACTCACAATTGTTCATAGGGTGTTAATGAAAACCTTGCATGATATTTGATTTTAATCAATTCTTATAAGAGTTACCAAACATAAAATGATGAGAAAAATACCCGGATAGTCCCTGTGGTTTCGTCTTTTTTCACCTATAGTCCCCAACTTTCTAAAATTACGTTTCTAAAATTACCTGAATAGTCCCCAAGTTTTCATTTTTTGTTCCCGGATAGTCCCTCTGTTAAGAGGATGTGAAATGACAAAAATACCCTTTCCTTAAAAGGCAAACCATAGGGACTATCCGGGCATCTTCTTCATTTTTATTTATAAAACCCCACCACCACACTTCATCTTCAACCTTCACCCACCATCACCCTCCTCCACCCTCCACCATCGCCGGTTTCCGGTCATCCAGTGCCTCCGGCCGGCTGCCGGTCATCCTGAACAGAGCCGACAGCCGTGCAAACCACCAACACCCAACACCACTTACAGTCACCACCGCCACCCCTTTCTCTCTCTCTAAACCCGCCATTCAAAACCACCTACATTCCCACTGCCACCGCTTATGGCAGTCATCACCATCTTTATTTATCATAAGATTATCATCCTATTTCTCAACAATGGACTTACAATCAGAATCAAGACCTGCCCTTTGACTTTGGGAGTCAAACATATAACTTTTACATGCAATCAAACTTCATGTTAATTTAACACAAAACATTTCTATCAAATATTTCATCAACAAACAAAACTGAAAAATAAAGCAGCTCTAATTTAACACAACAATCATTCAATTTCCAGAATCAAAAACAAGAACCCATATATGTAAACAAACAATAAATCAAAAACTACTCACGCTTGATTGAAATCATCAATCCTAGACACCCAAAAGGAGGATAAGTGTAGAATAATAAAAAAGCGACCGATCCACCACAAATTCTTCGACATTTTCTGAATCAAACGAGCATATTATCTTGCAAATGCCATATAAGTAAATCTTGAAACCTGAATTGGGTTACAAAACGTGTTGTGGACGCAATGAGGATAGAAAAGAAACAGGAAAAGGGATATTGAAACCCTAATTTTGGGAAAGATTGCGAAGAGGGTTTTCGTGTTTTTGAGTTTTGAGGTGAAGTAAGATCTGGGATGATGATGGGATTGCAAGGAAAGGTGAAGAATTTTATAAAGAGAAAAATGCCCGGATAGTCCAGACCCGACAGCCGTGCAAATAAAAATGAAGCAGCCGGCCGGAGGGACTGGATGACCGGCAGCCGGCGATGGTGGAGGGTGGAGGAGGGTGATGGTGGGTGGAGGTTGAAAATGAAGTGTGGTGGTGGGGTTTTATAAATAAAAATGAAGAAGATGCCCGGATAGTCCCTATGGTTTGGCCTTTTAAGGGAAGGGTATTTTTGTCATTTCACATCCTCTTAACAGAGAAAACAAACTGAAGTTAGACCCAGGGACTATCCGGGAACAAAAAATGAAAACTTGGGGACTATTCAGGTAATTTTAGAAAGTTGGGGACTATAGGTGAAAAAAGGCGAAACCACAGGGACTATCCGGGCATTTTTCTCTAAAATGATTCCTAAAAATTATGGTAAATATTATTGTTAATGTTGAACAAATATGTTTTTCAGTATACTGAGCGGGATGAAAAACAATAAATATGTTCGTATAAGTTTTGCATATGGCAGTTCAATTTCCGTGAGTTTAACGTGAATGACGATGTTTTTGCAAATGATTCTGTTGAGCTGTTGAAACAGAGCGGTATCGATTTTAAGAAAAATAACGAAAACGGAATCGATGCGCGTAGATTTGGCGAGTTGTTGATATCTTCAGGGATTGTGCTGAATGATAGTGTGTATTGGGTAACATTTCACAGTGGATATGATTTCGGATATTTGTTGAAAGTGTTAACATGTCAGAATCTGCCTGATACACAATCTGGATTTTTTAGTTTGATTAATATGTATTTTCCCACCATTTTCGATATTAAACATCTGATGAAGTTCTGCAACAGTCTTCATGGTGGGTTGAATAAGTTAGCTGAGTTATTGGAAGTCGAAAGGATTGGTGTTTGTCATCAAGCGGGTTCGGATAGTCTGCTTACTGCGTGTACTTTCAGGAAGTTGAAGGATAATTTCTTCAGCGGCTCGTTGGAGAAGTATGCTGGTGTCTTGTATGGTTTAGGTGTCGATAATTGACGACAATGGTAGAGGAAATAAGCAACGATTTGTTAAAAAAGATATCGATATGTTGGTTTTGTTTGTTCTTGTTTGCGATATATTCATGGTTTACATTTTTTTATGATTTATAATAAAAAGATGCAGCTGGTATTTGATGTCTATTGGTTTTGTTGGATAAACGAGTTGAGTTAGCTTGTTGGGATTGGTTGTTTGTGAGGGATGTCGAAAGGACTCATAACACTACTTCATAAATTTAAGGATTCGAGTTAAAAACTAACCCCAAAATAGTTGTTACCGGAGCCCTTCGGTTTCAACTATCTTTAACCTGTGTTGTGTTTGATCTGCTGTTCTGCTTGTAAGTTTCTTACAAAGGAAATTTTATGACTATTCTTTCATTGACTTAGGGCATGTTTGGCTAAGCTTCTTGAAAACAACTTATTGACTTATTGTCTTTTTGGAAAAGTCACTTTTCCTCTCACATACAACCTGGTTGCCAAACATCATTTTAGAGCTTATGACTTTTTAAAAAGCCAATAAGTCAATAAGTTGTTTCAAAAAGCTTAGCCAAACATGCCCTTAAAAAGATTAATTGGTTTCGCACCTCGCTTTTTAATGCATCTTTTATTCTTTATTAGTAAAATAATAAAATCATCCCTGATGGTCAGGGCCGGCGCATGTGTGTAATTAGGTGAAAGTGTGAAACAATGGCCAGTGCCACTAGGGCGGCAATTCTTGACACAACCCGTTAACCGGACCTGAATTCGACACGAAAAACACAGGTTTGGGTCGACTAACATGACCCGTTTAAAAATACGGGTCGGGTTCAGGTTGACCCACATTAAAAACGGGTTGAGTACAGGTTGACCCATTAACCCGTTTAACTATTTAGAAATGTTGTTTATATTTTTTATTTTTGTTTTTTTTTCGATTTTTATTTTACATAGTTATAATAATGTTAGTTTTGACATATTATATTATTTATTTGTCACACTCATACTCATCATTAAACTTGTTATCGATAACCCGCTAAACTCATCAACTCGTTTATAAATCGTCAACTACTTGTATGACTCATTTAAAAATATGGATTAAACGGGTCAGGTTGAGGTTGACCCTATGGGTCGGGTTAGGGTTGAAATCTTCAGGTTAAACATCAACTCGACACGATTGACACCCCTAAATGCCACTAAATTAATAAGGCCTCCATTTAAGAAAAAAGAATACACAATATAAATAGTAACTATGAAAAATTTGATTACTAAAGGGTTTTTGTTTCATGCTGCTAAAATCTTTTATTTGTAAAGCATAAATATTTGATATTTTTTAATAAAATTTGACAGCAAGTTTCATTCCACTTGTTTGTAGTTGGTTTCTATTTCTCATCCGACAGAAATATATTTAATTTAATACCAAATTATTTGTCTACTAATAAACTAAGAATAAATTTTCATGTTTTCTTGTTAATAAATAGAAGTACCATTTAAGTCAAAATATTAAGTAACATGGTTTTTATTAACAAGAGAACTATTCATTTATGTTGCAATTATATAAGTTTCTTCTTAATAATTTTTATGTCAAATAGAAATCAATATTACTAACTCAATACAAATGAAAAAACCCCTGATTTTTACTTCGCTTAGCGCCATCAAAAAGGTTTAAACGGTCCTGATGGTTGTCAAGTTTGCTTGTGACAAAAAAAAATCATATGAACACGTGACGTTTTGATTTTGTTGTCATTTCATCCAAATCACAAACCCAGTTAAAATGTATTGTTACTTAGGGGGCTTTTTGGACATTTTACCCATCTATTTTTATGTTTTCTAGTTTTTCAACTTTAAATAAAAACAATAAAATTATTTATAATATATGCATACACACACACACATTCTCTTTCTTCTCTCCACCGTTCACCACAAATCGAACCACCAGAACCACTACCATTTACCCCACTCAAAAAACCCTAGCCGCAACAACCAACAATGTCCCCACCATCCACGGTCGCAAATTGCCACTACCATTATGCCTAGGGAGGAGCATTTGTTACCGGTACCCACTTTCCCGTTTTTCGGTACCGGTCACCCTTACACACGAAATTCCACTCTCCTCTGTCTCGCTCAAGTGAATTGGTTTCGAGAGCATTCCGCCATTTTTTACGAGTAAAGCACCAGTAAATACCGGTACCGAATCCGTATATTCGGTACCGGTACCCACTTTTCCCGTATTTCAGTACCGAACGGGTACCGTGCTCATCCCTAATTATGCTACCAACTTACACCCAAATTCGAAACCACACCACTCCTCACCATCCACCGGCTACCACCAACCAAAAACCCTAACCATCGCCACCTAAGAAAACTACCACTACCACCGTCATTCCCATCAGCAACCACCGTTAACAACCACCCAAGCCCTAAATGCATTGTCATCACACCTACCTTCTCGTAAATCGACTAAACCATCTTCAACCTCAAATGTGTGACTAGGGCTGTAAATAAACCGAACAAGGCCTAGTTCGTGTTCGTTCATTAGG
This sequence comes from Helianthus annuus, assembly GCF_002127325.2. Taxonomy (NCBI): domain Eukaryota; kingdom Viridiplantae; phylum Streptophyta; class Magnoliopsida; order Asterales; family Asteraceae; genus Helianthus; species Helianthus annuus. The sequence goes on from NC_035436.2 coordinate 12,772,385, forward strand.
GAATGAACGGTTCATGAACGCTTAACGAATGAGATTTCTTGTTCATGTTCGTTCATTAAGGAAATAAACATGTTAATGAACACTTACAATGTAAATGAACGCAAACAAATGTTTATGAGCATAAATGAATACAAACGAATGTTATATATTTATTTTAAAATAAAAATATGTATTTTTTTTATCAGAAAAAATCCACCAAAAATAAATAGGTACTTAACAAAATTATCCGAACATAGTCTCCATAATCATTATAAACATAATTAACACAAAACTTATGAAGTTTGTCAAGTTTTAACACAAACTGAAATTAAAATGGTCAAATGAAGGATGTTAGTGGTTGCGTAAGATATAATTGTGGTTTCGTGTTTTTAAGAACTAAAACCAATAAAATTCAATATAACCATATAAAACCTTTAAACGAATGGACACAAATAAACACATTATCGAACGTTCATGAACATAAACAAACGAACGCAACCTCTATCCATGTTCGGTTTTTAACTTATTGAAAGGAATTTCTTGTTCATGTTTGTTCATTTATTTAACAAACAAACATAAACGAACGGTTCACGAACCGTTCGTTGAACTTTCGGTTTGTTTACAACCGTTCGGCTAATTCTTTACCTCCTGTTTCAAAATCGACCGTCTACCGCCTCAATTGAAGCCGCGATCTTCTTTGATTTTTTTGTGTAGTAATAATAAAAAGTCAGCTGAGTGGTGGAAGTTTCAATTCATCATTAAGATTTGGGGTTTTGTAGATGTTTTAACACACAAATTTGATTACTAAGAAGAATGATTTGAACAACAATGGTGTAAAAAAAAAGTAACCAAAAACTAAACTACGAGTGAAGGCTGTAAAACTGGTTGCAAATCACTACAAATGTCAACAGTAGAATGATTATTATATGTTTTGAACACGGATTTAAGACTAGTTTCAATATGCCCCTCCAGCTTCCACTTGTTCCCCACTCTAGTCTTTCAAAGTCTCATTAATGATCCTCCATCTTTAACCCTGTCACCTACAAAACCATAAATATATTTCAAATATCTCTCTCACTAGAATATATGCTATTCAGTGAGTTTATAACATTATATATTTTAACAAAAAACCTGCATCGCTTGTTGTTGCTTCAGTATTGGCCCTTCTCCTTTTGGGAGCAAATGTAATATGCTGTTCTTCTTGAAATAGAATTGCATCTGGATCAATCCTTCTTTTGTATCCGATAATACGAAGACCTTTCAACAATGAAATGCTATCGGGAAGATGACTTATAGGAGTACTCATTAGATCTAGTGCATACAAACTTTCTAAATCTCCTAGGTTCTCTGGTAGTTTCTCAAGTCCAGAACAATTAGAAAGGTAAAGCTCCTTGAGATGCTTTAGCTTACAAATGCTGGGTGGAACATCTCTTATCTTGGTTGATGTTAGATCTAGTCTATTCAAACTTTCTAAATCTCCTAGGTTCTGCGGTAGTTTCTCAAGTCCAGAACAATTAGAAAGGTAAAGATATTTCAGATGCTTTAGCTTACAGATGCTGGATGGAACATCTCTTATCTTGGTTGATGTTAGATACAGTACATTCAAACTTTCTAAATCTCCTAGGTTCTCTGGTAGTTTCTCAAGTCCAGAACAATTAGAAAGGTAAAGCTCCTTGAGATGCTTTAGCTTACAAATGCTGGGTGGAACATCTCTTATCTTGGTTGATCTTAGATACAGTACATTCAAACTTTCTAAATCTCCTAGGTTCTCTGGTAGTTTCTCAAGTCCAGAACAATTAGAAAGGCCAAGATATTTGAGATGCTTTAGCTTACAGATGCTGGATGGAAAATCTCTTATCTTGGTTGATGTTAGATCTAGTCTATCCAAACTTTCTAAATCTCCTAGGTTCTCTGGTAGTTTCTCAAGACTAGAACAATAAGAAAGGTTAAGAAATTTGAGATGCTTTAGCTTACAGATGCTGGGTGGAATATCTCTTATCTTGGTTGATGTTAGAACTAGTGTATCCAAACTTTCTAAATCTCCTAGGTTCTCTGGTAGTTTCTCAAGACTAGAACAATAAGAAAGGTTAAGAAATTTGAGATGCTTTAGCTTACAGATGCTGGGTGGAATATCTCTTATCTTGGTTGATGTTAGAACTAGTGTATCCAAACTTTCTAAATCTCCTAGGTTCTCTCGTAGTTTCTCAAGACTAGAACAATAAGAAAGGTTAAGAAATTTGAGATGCTTTAGCTTACAGATGCTGGGTGGAATATCTCTTATCTTGGTTGATGTTAGATCTAGTTTGCTCAATGAATCTATTTGACCAACATCCTCTGGTAACTTACAAACTTTACAACTACCTAGAAAGAGAGTTTTAAGATGTTTCAACTTACAAATGCTATCCGGGAGATGTTTAATTTTTGAATGTGATAAATCTAGCTCTTCTAAACACTCCAACTGGCCAATGTCCTCAGGCAATTCCTCTATGCCACAACATACAAGCTTAAGTAATCTTAAATGTTGTAAACTACAGATGCTTCCTGGAAGACTTTTGAGTTTGTCGCAACTTTCGAAGGATAGCATCACAAGTTTATGTAGATTTCCAATTGATGAAGGCAGGTTTTCTATATCATTGTCATCAAAACTAAGCTCTTGCAGATTACTGTTGGAGTGACACAGGATTATATCCTCAAATTCCTTTATATGTAAGCCACTTACATGAAGAAACTCAAGTGATTCCAAATCCTTGATAAACAAAACAGATTTCAACCTCGTACAATGACTGAGGTTTAGGTACGTAAGCCTTTTTAAACATCGAACTGGCACATGAAGTTCTACCAAATCACCACAAAGTGAAAGATCTAACCTCACAAGATTCGGAGTCAACCCAAGGTCAAGGGTCCTCACCTTTGAGGATCTGAGTATAATGGATTTGAGCTTCGTAAGAACCTGATGTCACACCAAAAAAGAATGTAATATACTAATAACTGATCAATAATAAATTAAAATTATTAATCAACCATCCTACCTTTCCCCCAACCCAAAGTTGTTTGATTCTGCTGTCGGACATGTGAAGCTCAACAAGATTATTTGCTTGAAAGGTTTTGGGTAAACACCAATGAGGGTAATAGTTCCACTTCAAGTATCGTAATGAATTTGGGAAGTATTGACTAACTTCATCAATATTCACATGGACATAACGATCTTCATAACTATGATCTACAAAAAGGCATTTGAGTTTCTTCAGATTTCCAAGACCTTTCAAAACAATACCAGGGGTGACGTTTAGACGTATACACCTTGTCGCTTCAGAACCCTATAATTCAAGAATTGTTCATGTCAAAAGTAAAGCAAATTGTGTTTATCTCATCTCTATGTTACAAGTAAACCTCATTCTTACCAAGTCATTATCCAATAGATCTTCAATTTCTTCCTGGATCCATAATCTGCTATGTTTGTAGGGCTCATCTAGGTGCAAACGACGTACGATATTTTTGCCCATTTCTTCAATATGGTCATGCATGCTCAAGCAAGAGCCAAAACCATAATCATGAAAAGTTATTAGAGATCTCTGCTCAAGAACTCTTAAACCAATTCTAGCCTGAAATCCACAACTTTCAAGCATACGTATTGCTTCATTTTTCTTCCACCACTTCAATATGCATGCAACGTCTAGGAATATTTCCTTGTAATCATCCTCCAAACTTTCATAGCATAATTCCAGTTTTTCAAGAGTCTCTTTCAACGGAATTCTTTTGAGTCTTGCTAATGCAGATTCCCATTCAAGCTTGTCTTTACCAAACAGAAATGAACCCAAAACTTTGATTGTCAAGGGAAGGCCAACAGCATATTGTACAACTTGTTGTGATTCTTTTTCATACTCTTGAATTGGAAGATCTTTCCCAAATGCGTGCCTACTGAAGAGGCCAATCGCTTCCTCATGTGATAATAGGCTGACATCACGAATCCATTCCACTCTATGTGCTATCAACACTTGCTCGTCTCTTGTTGTTATGATAATTCTACTTCCAGGCTTGAACCAATTAAGATCACCAGCTAATGCCTCAAGCTGCTCTTGATGATCCACATCATCTAAAACCACTAGAACTTTTCTACCACGCAGCTTTGTTTTCAACATGTTTTTGCCGTCATGGACACTACCTACGTTGTTTCCTTGACCATTTAGCAAATCTGAAAGGATCTTTCTTTGCAATGACAACAAACCAGACAACAACGATGCTTTTGAAACTTCCCTGACATTCTCAACAAAGCTTTTAGCTTCAAAGTGAACTGATATTCTATCAAACACAGCTCTCGCTAGTGTAGTCTTACCAGCGCCTCCCATCCCCTTGATCCCTATCATGCGAACATCGTTCGACGTGATATCTAAAGACTTCTCAAGGTCCTTTAGTCGGGGTTCCATGCCTACTAATTTATCATCAAGGTCCACATTAATGGATCGTAACTCAAGTGAAATCCGCTCAATTATTAACTTGATGACTTTGGCTTCATGCCTATGAATTATTGAAGATTCAGTTAGCTAACTCAAGAACCCACACAAAAAATTATATTTCAGGTCAATATACAGAAGTGTAAGACATATAGTAACAATATTCGAGCTTTCCTCGAAATAAGAAAGAAACTAAAAAAGAATGAATATTTCCAGAGAAATGATAAAGAAAATTACCCATCAGCAGTGTTCCTTAAATCCCAACCGGACAGATTGGCTGCTTCTTTTAGAGCTACTATCCATTTCCCCATCTCTATATTGGAATGTTTGGCAAGGGCTTCTCCAATTGGCCCACGTTGTTTGCGAACTTCAGAGGGATCCACATCGTAAAAAACAGGGTAAGCAATCTGGTCGTTCGACTTTTGGCATTCCATAATCTTTACAAGTTCGTTTAAGCACCAAGACGAAGATGCATATTTCTTTGAGAAAACTATGATGAACAACTTGGACTCCTCAATAGATTTCAAAAGTTGCTCATTGATGCTTTTTCCTTGTTTAAGTCTCTCATCGTCCTTGAAAGTGTGAATGCCGTGTCGCTGAAGAGCATCATAAAGGTGATCCACAAAGTTCTTACGAGTGTCTTCACCACTGAAACTCAAAAACACATCATACTGATAGCTCCTCTTAACGAATGATGCAGAAGAAGACGACGCCATTGGAGGTATGTTTTGTCGAAGTTGACTGCAAAGAAACACAGATCACACTGTTAAGCCACAAGAGTGTGTCTTATGATAAAGATTAAGCTGGTTATCACACCTTGGAAGTGCTATATATTAACGTCAACATTGAGTCACAAGCATTTCATTATAACTTATAAGCATAATATGGGCCTATATGATATTTTTTTTGTACGACAAATTTGGATCACTGACGGACCACTAGAGTATCATCGTGCCACCAGCGGAACCACTCGATCATATCCATCTCCACTAGACAATAATGCCTATACACCAATTTAGGAGGAAACCCAATAAATCTGGGAAAACCCCCCTTTGGGAATCGAACTCATGACCTAATGGTCATAAGCCTTATTCCACCCCAAGATACCACTAGGCTATAATGCCATGGGTGGCCTAGATGATATTAAACTGTTCTATAATGTCAGCTTAAGGAACTGGTAATTTACACTTACAAGAATATTTTAGGAATCTAGAATTTATAAGGGGTTTTTATATATTCTTTCTTAAAAAGATTATTAGTTTATTACACTAAGCTAACTGAGGTGGGTTAGATACTTTTACAGTTAACTTTATAGGTTGGTTTTGTTGCAACAAACACCTCACATGTCTGTAATAAGTTATGTAAAAGTTTGACTTTCTCAAAGTCAAACTGCATTTTAGTTTTACATTTAGAATGGCGTGTCTTGGGAGCTAATGATACCCAAATGATGTCTTTGACCGTTTGATGTTTGATATACGACAATATGATATTCAATCAAAGGTTTGATCAGATTTAAAACAAAGATTTGACTTTCTTACACAAGTCAAAATATAGTAATAAACTTAAAACCATGGGGCTTTGATTTCAAATCTTAGACAAACAATGCATCTTATGACTATTTATCAAAAATTGGAACTAAAGTTGACAATTTAACAAATTCTGGTATAACATCTTCTTTACCGTTAGATCAAACCCGATCAACTTCCATCATAGCGATTTAACACTAAAATAAAGATACGAACTAAATAATAGAAACAAACTGGTGACGTTTGAAGCACCATTATCCAAAGTCTGTGGATCGATGGACTTAAAATACAGATAAACCATCACTATTTTAATAATTTAAAGATTAAAAAAATAAACAAAACAAAACTGAACTTAAAACAACACCCAGATACTCAGACCAGAAACCTTTGTTTGTTAGTTTCAAGTATGTTGAGTTGAGCTAGTAATTTCCACTTGAAAGTATTATTTAGGAATCCAACATTTATAAGGGGTTTTAATAAAAACATTATCACACAAAGCTAACTGAGTTATAACAAATTGATAATATTTTGAGTGGTTAGATATTTATACAGTTAAACTTACAAGTTGGTTTTATTTCAACAAACACCTCAAATGTCTCTAAAAAGTTATGAAATTCGTCTAATAAGAAAGCAAAGCACAAGAGAAATGCAAAAGTTTGACTTTCTTAAAGTCAAACCAATCGCACATAGTTACAGAATGGTGATCTTGGGACCTAATGATATGTCTGTCTATATGATTTCAAAATGATGTCTTTGACCGTTTAATGTTTGATATACGACATTCACTCAAGCGTTTGATGAGATTTAGAACCAAGATTTGACTTTCTTAAAAAAGTCAAAGGGTATGTTTGGCATGGAGTTTTTAGGAGCTTTTATGAGCTTGTAGCTTTCAGCTTTTAAGAAAAAACTCATTCTCAATAAAAAGTCTTGTTTGGTTGAAGGAGCTTTAAGCCTTTAGGTTAGGAGCTTTAAGCTTTTGGTTGAACGCTACTACTAGTAGCGTTTAGAAGGAGCTACAAGCTTTTAGGGAAAAATGACTATTTTAACCTCTAAAAATAAGGAACTATTTAATGCACCAACTTTCTAAAATTTTAGTTATGTCCATTTTGGTAATTTTATACATTTTATTAAAAGCTCCAGCTACTGTACCAAACACCAAATATATCTAAAAAGTTACAGTTACTAGTTACTAGCTACCAGCTACAGCTACCAGCTTCCAGCCACCAGCTACTTTTGCCAAACATACCCAAAATATAGTAATAAATAAAATTCAAACCTTTGACAAACAAAGGAAAGCATGTTATGACCTGCATATATGTCTCAGAAATTGGGTTTAACAATTCACATGGTGTATACATTTATATCAGAAAGAAATTGTGGTACAACATCTTCTTATTTACCCCTTAGGGTATAAGGAGTGGTTAAACACTTTAAAGTATGTTGAGTTGAGCTAGTAATTTCCACTACATTGAGTCAATAGAAGGAACTAGTAATTTCCACTTGAAAGTATTATTTAGGAATCCAACATTTATAAGGGGTTTTAATAAAAAGATTATCACACAAAGGTAACTGAGTTGTAACAAATTGATAATATTTTGACTGGTTAGATATTTATACAGTTAACTAACTTTACAAGTTGGTTTTGTTGCAACAAACACCTCAAATGTCTCTAAAAAGTTATGAAATTCGTGTAATAAGAAAGCAAAGCACAAGAGAAATGCAAAAGTTTGACTTTCTTAAAGTCAAACCAATCGCACATAGTTACAGAATGGTGATCTTGGGACCTAATGATATGTCAGTCTATATGATTTCAAATGACGTCTTTGACCGTTTAATGTTTGATGATACTCGACATTCACTCAAGCGTTTGATGAGATTTAGAACCAAGATTTGACTTTCTTAAAAAAGTCAAAATATAGTAATAAATAAACTTCAAACCTTTGACAAACAAAGGAAAGCATGTTATGACCTGCATATATGTCTCAGAAATTGGGTATAACAATTCACATGGTCTATACATTTATATCAGAAAGAAATTGTGGTACAACATCTTCTCATTTACCCCTTAATCAACCCCGATCTACTTTCTGATTCAACACTAAAAATTAAGATGGGAAATAAATAATAACAAGAAATTGGTGACGATGTTTGAAGCACCATTATCCAAAGTCTGTAGATCGATCGATCGATGGACTTAAAATACAGATAAACCATCACTACTTTAATAATTTAAAGTAAAAAAACTAACCTTGAAATATATAGTTGCTCAAAAGAAACAGCACCCAGATACTCAGACCAGAGACCTTTGTTTGTGAGTTTCAACTATGTTGAGGTTAAAGATGTTGAGGGTGATAAGTTTTGATCCAATTAATTATAACTGCTCTTCTCTCTAGTTTATTACCAAGAAATCATGCCGCAACTTCCCCGATATCTTCTTTATTATCACACGCGGATTCAAGGAGCCTCTTGTCTTCCTTTTTCACTTTTATGCACCCCACCCACCTAGATTCCAAAGCAACCCTATAATAATGGTGGGTTACTTTACTTTTAATTAAATTAAATTAAACTAGGGTTAAGACCCACCCACGTTGCGGCGCGGGTACATCGTAAATATTGAATGAATTAGTCCAAACGTTATATGATGCATTAACCATATGAAAACACACATTTCGACGTATCCAGTTGAACTCAGTGTAACCTATATAAGCATTGTGACTGGATCAAACGTAAAGTAAATGGAATTCATATCGAACAATCATAACGTATTATATGTGACCCAACTCATACATAGAAAACGTAACGGGTATGAAGGAAAATATGCACATGTAATCGAAATGGATTAATTAGAGCTTTCAGAAAAAGAGGAGAAAAAGAAACCATAATTTGACTCCACTCGGTTCGAAAAAAAACTTTACGAAACATACATAAAATAAACACGAAAACATATTATATTTGACCTGAATCATTCCCAACAAAATACGTCGACACGTAGAACAACTTGAATTTATACCAAAACGTACATAAAAATATGCATGTAAAAATGGTTTCATTAAACGAAAACGTATTATATTTGACCTGACTCGTCTATACAAAAAGTTTACTTCGGAATGTAGAACAAATCATATTTATACATACCCATACATAAATTTTGCACGTAAAAAATAGTTTTTAAGTAAAGGAAGTATAGGGGTAAACCGAAACAAAATATTAGTAAAAAAATTAATAGGTTAAAAACGTTTTTAAAATTGTGCCAAGTAGCACCAATGCCACAACGACATCGACTTTCAACATCGTAAAATTAAAATAGATAAAATGATAAAAATTACACTGAACGAAAAGGAGACTAAAATCGTGGAACCACGCACACCCGTTACAGTGTCTGAATGCGAAGAAGTTAACCAGAAACGTAAAACGTACAAAATAATAACTTCGTCGATCTAGGACCCGCCCGTTGCGGGGAAGTTTTCAAAAGGGAAAAAATGGACGCGTTGCGACGGGTCTGTATATGAAAAAATAGAGCAAAAACATTGAACCTCACATGCACGCTACGACATATTAACTCGCAAAATTTAGAACAAAACGTAAAACGAAAACTTGTGAAAGACAAAAAGTATGGGGGACCAAATTTGTAAATAATAAAGTGTTGTGTTAAATTACAAAAGATGAAAAAGTTTGAGTTAAAAGTAAAATTTTCAAATGGTTAAAATGTAAAAGAAAAAAACTTTAAGGTTGAAAATGAAAAATCAAGTTTTTTTAGTGAATTTCAGTGATTGTCCTTTATCTTTATACCCATTTTCAGGCGTTGTCCTTTATGTTTAAAATTGACGAGTTTTGTCCTTTATATTTTCATATCACACATGTTTTGTCCTTTAGGCCTAACCCAGTTAGTTTTTTCAGTTAAATTTGGTCATATGCTTTGCAAATGAGGACATTTTTGTTAATTTAAAGGTAAATTCAATGGCAGATTTACAGCTCAAAGTTTCTGCAACCTTTGAATTGACAAAAATACCCTCATGTGCAAAGCACATGACCAAATTTAACTGAAAAAACTAATTGGGTTAGGCCTAAAGGACAAAACGTGTATGATATGAAAACATAAAGGAAAATTGGTTTTTAATAAACCAACTTTTGTCCTGTTGGTAAATAATAATCTTACCTACGTAATTGGCATACAATAATCCTACCTATCAACATGTTGGTACTCAATGAACTTCCGTTAATTTTTTTTAACTGAAGTTAGTTTTTAAGTTTTATTTATTACACAAACAGTCCATGTAGTTGTAATTTACTAGTTTTAACTATTTTATAAAACAAAAAAACCACAAGGGACTGTAATTTACTAGTTTTAAAATAGTTAAAACTAGTAAATTACAACTACATGGACTGTTTGTGTAATAAATAAAACTTAAAAACTAACTTCAGTTAAAAAAAATTAACGGAAGTTCATTGAGTACCAACATGTTGATAGGTAGGATTATTGTATACCAATTACGTAGGTAAGATTATTATTTACCAACGGGACAAAAGTTGGTTTATTAAAAACCAATTTTCCAAACATAAAGGACAAAACTCGTCAATTTTAAACATAAAGGACAGTGCCTGAAAATAGGTATAAAGATAAAGGACAATCCTTGAAATTCACTCTTTTTTTTTTTGAAAAGTCTCCAAGCATGGGGTATGACATGTTAACTCGCAAAATTTAGAACAAAAAGTAAAATGAAAAACTTGCGAAAGACAAAGTATGGGGGACCAGAGTTGTAAATAATAAAGTGTTGTGTTAAATTACAAAAGATGAAAAAGTTTGAGTTAAAAGTAAAAATTTCAAATGGTTAAAATGTAAAAGAAAAAAACTTTAAGATTGAAAATGAAAAATCAAGTTTTTTTTTTTTTTTTTTGAAAAAGTCTCCAAGCATGGGTACAAGTCATTATGCACAAGAAAGTTGCTAATTTATATATAATTAACTGATAATCAATTTTTATGTAAATAGTTATATTAAATTAAGACTTTTTAATTTGTTTTTAAGCAAATATTGCCATATTTTAACAATTTGTAATAAAAAACTTGGAAAGGTCACGGTTTTACATAATTTTAAATTACGATTTTTTTAAACTAAGACATACTTTTTGTCATAATTTTAGGATTTATCTTCACAATGTGTTTATTACCTTTTGCTGTGTAAAACCGAGTTGCCTCACTAACTTTTTTTTCTTTTTGTATCATTTATAATTAAAGTTTAATATATATATGAGTGCACTGGGCATGTTTTGCATATATTAAATTAAAAAAACTATAAATTAGCAACCTTTTTGTGCATATATGTCTTGTACCTAATGCTTTGGGTGTTTTTAAAAAAAAATTGATATTTTCACTTTTCACCCAAAGGTATTTTCTAAATTACTTATAACCCAAAACTATTTGTTTTCTTTACTTTTAACCCAAAACTTTTTATCTTTTACTATCTATTCTCACATTTTTTTTTACTTTCAACTTTAGTCTTTTATAGTTTTCATTTTTCGCAAATTTTTCGCTTTATGCTTCGTTCTAAATTTTGTGGGTTAACACATCGCAACGTGCGTACGTGGTGTAACGTTTTTACGTTTCGTTCTAAATTTTGTGTACATCGTCTGTTGTTTTTCCCGTTTCACAGGTTCAACATAACGCGTGGGTCCTAAATCGACTTAGTTATAACTAAAGAATCCCCGCCGCAATTGCGGCAGGTCGTAATACTAGTTAGGAGAAATTTTGTAACGAGTATGTAGAGACTGGCCCCACGCCAGGCTTTATAGCCATGCCAGAGGGACAACACCGCTGCCCAAGCTGGCCCGGTGTGGCTAAGGCCATGGGGTATGGGGCTTGGGTTGGGGCGTGGGTTGGGGTAAAACGCCCAAGGCACCACCCCGGGTGGGCTTGGGTTGGGGTGTGGCCCCCTGGGGCTTGGCTTTCAAGTCGGGCGTGGGGCGGTATGGCCAAGCGAGCTGGCGGAATTTCATTTGATCACCCCGCCACGTCAGGCGGCTATTTCAAATTTTGAATTTAAAAATTCAAACGGTTTCCCATACCACCAAACCGCCACCCCGGTCTCCCAACAACCTCTATATATTTGTAACCCCCAACCCAGGGTCCCCCCATCCCACGAACAGAAACCCCACCGGCTACCCAGTCTTGAACCCGCTACCCCACTGGTCCCCCCATCCGACGAACCCAACACCGCTTTGGCATCCTGGACACATGAAGAAGAAATGGCACTCGTCATTAGCGTCGTCGACGCTATGAAGGGGCGGCCACCGGGCCAAGCAAAATATTGGACGGAAGCATTCGTGGCCTACCGACATAACGTCGGTAACGACCGCCACAACCTCAACGCGTGCCAACATAAATGGCGCGAGCTACGGCCGAAGCTCGAGCGTTTCAAGGCTTACTACGAAGCCGTTCCCGGTGGCGAGTTAAGCCACGAGGACTGGGTGGCGGAGGCGAACATAGAGTTTCGAGGCAAGGAAAACAAGGCGTTCGACAAGATCAACTTTTTTGAAATTTTTTTAACGCTCTAGGTTTGTTTATTTTGTAATTTTTAGAAATTATATAACTTTTAGGATTATGTAATTTTTAAAATTTTAATGAAGTTGTAGGTTTTTTTTATAAATGTTGTGTGATTTTTTATAATTTTTTTGTATTTTTTTAACTATTCTGCCACGCGGTGCACCCAACCCAAGCCCAACCCATGCCCCGCCATACCCCGCGGACACGTAACCAGACAGTGGGGGGCTCCCTTTTAACATGTCAGCAAATGCCCCAACCCAAGCCCAACCCCCGCCCCACCATATCCCACGGTCTAAAGTGACTTTGATTTGGTTCCCACATCCCAAACCCAAGCCCACACCCCGTGATCGTATTATCAGTGCTCTTCTTTTTCTTACCAATTACAAGAAAATCATGCCGCAACTTCCGCGATATCTTCTTTATTGACCAATTATCACAAGCGGATTCAATCTTTGCTTGGAGCCACTTATCTTCCTTTTTAACTTTTATGCACCCCACCTAGTGCATGTTTGGCTTTCCTTAAAAGTCCTTTTTGAAGGTGTTTGGCTTTCCTTATTTTAGGCAAAAGTCCTTTGTTTTGGGCAAAAGTCAGGATTTCCTGACTTTTTTTTTCCAAAAGTCCTTTTGAATAAGTTGAAAATAAGCTAAGCCAAACATGCCTCTAAATTACAAAGCAACCCAATAATAATGGTGGGTTACTTTTAATTAAATTAAATTAACAACTAATCATTTTCAATCATCTATATTTATATAGTTATACTAGGTTGTAACCCCATGTATTACACGAGTTGAATAAATGAATTTTATATACTAAATAATAACACAATATGTCTTTAAAAACCTTTTTATTGCACGGTTTGAATAAATATAATTTTATATGTTAAATAATAAGAAGTTATATCTATAAGAACCATATTGTACGGGTTGAATAAATATAATTTTATATACCAAATAAAAAAGTTATATCTTTAAAACCGCTTGTTTTACACAAGTTGAATAAATGTAATATTGTTTACCAAATAATAAAATAATACATCTTTAAGAAACCTCATTTATTACACGGGTTGAATAAATGTAATTTTATATACTAAATAATAAAAAAAGTTACATCTTAAAAAATATGTGTATTACACGGGTTGAATAAATGTAATTTCCTTTACTAAATAATAAAAAAATATATATCCTTAAAAAAACCCGTGTATTGTACGAATTGAATAAATCTAATTTTATATATCAAATAATTAAAAGTTATATCTTAAAAACCCTCCTCTATTACACGGGTCGAATAAATGTAATTTTGTATAGTAAATAATAAAAAGGTATATCTATAAAACCCACGTGTATTACACGGGTTTAATAAATCTAATTTTATATACCAATAATAAAAAAGTCATATCTTTCAATATACTAATGGATAATACTCGATACCCGATGGATATGGTGATTGTGAAGATGGTTCTTGAAAAGAAGATATGCTATTTAAGAAGCAAATCAACATATATTTGAGTAATAAAATGTTGGTACCAATTCCGACAAATCGATTTAAAAATTATGTAATAAAATTGATATACAAATTTTTTTAGTAATGAAAATAAAAATATTTCATATATTAATACAAAATTTGGTTTTCGTGATAAATAATTTGTTTTATTTAAAAATATCTTAAATTAACAATTTAAGTTTTAAAATCATATTTTATTAGAAAAATAGAAGAATGGTATTCAAAATTTAAAGTAGGATGGAATTTAATATTAGCTTATTATCCCTTTATTTATTTAATTAATATAAGATAAGTTTGAAAGTTAGGCGAGAAATCATAAAATAAATGCTTACAATGAATGATAGGTGTTACACATTAATGTTTTATTATAGAGTATAGTATAAATGTATATTTATATTGATATAAATAGATTATTATATTGTAGTAAAATTTGTTAACAAAGTCTCAATAAATATAACCCCTTATTTAAAACTTGTAAATGTAACGAAGTCTCAATAAATTTAACCATTTATTTAAAACTTGTAAATGTAGAATGATAAATAATATTAGTTAATTTTATTTAAGTTTTGTAAAATTCATTTGATACCAAACTAAACAAAACGTTCAAATATATAGTTAATATCAAGAGTAAATTACGATTTTGGCCCTGTGGTGATATCACTTTTACCCTTTTAACCAAAAACGAATCTTTTAACATCTGAGCCCACAACGTCTTTTTTTTCTAACCCTTTTGGTAAACCAAAAGGGTTAGAAAAAAAGAGTTAGGGTCCAAAAGGGTTAGAAAAAAAGACGTTGAAAGCTTAGATGTTAAAAAATTCCTTTTGGGGGTAAAAGGGTAAAGTGATATAACTACAGGGGCCAAAATCGTAATTTACTCTAATATCAAATTAGATAACTAAGTTTGAATTTGAAGTAAATAGATAAATATAAAAGTAATAATTAAATTAAATAATATTTAGTTGGAGGATTATCTATAATTAATTAGAAGAGGTTAAACTAAAATTATAATTATCTATAAGGTATGGCTTAATATGATGACAAGTATTCTCAAAGTAGTTTCTTTTATTATATGTATAGATTAAATTACGATTATGTAATTTGTCTGTAAGCAAATACTAACATATTTTAATTATTTATAATAAACTTGGGAAGGTTACGCTTTTACAAAATTTTAAATTACGATTATTTTAAACTATACTTTTTGTTGTAATTTTAGAATTTACCAAATCGATTAGCGTCGGGTTCAACCCGGGTTGAGAAAAATAAAAACGTTTTTTTGTGTCGGATCCAAACCGATTATAGGGTACACGAACTAACGGGTTGGGTTAGGTCCAAACCGGTTTGGGCCAAACAAGAATATTTTTAGTGAAGTGGGTCGGGTTATAAACCAGTTGACAGGGCCCAAACTGGTTTTTTATACCTTTAGCCACAACCAATTCAAATTTCTGGTCAACTTGGGCCACATTCACTGGACTTGAGTCCACTAATGATTGGCCTATTAGGTTGGGCCTATATAAAAGAACTTCCTCTCACATTGTTGTTATCGTCGCGACCCAGTAACTGAAGATTCAATCCCAACCCCTTTTTTAAGGATGGATAGATTATAAAAACCTGCTTTATGAGAAGCTTTAATTTGATGAGTAATAATCTTATTGAAGTTTATTTCCTACCTATTAATTTGCAAAAATAGTAATCTTTTACATATTCTATCTCTAAAAAATACAATAACTTCTGTTACTAGTTGAAGGGGTATGGTCCCAGATCTCGCGCCAGCATCGACCGCGAGTGACCATTACCCTTATCAAAACCCCCACCAGCTAACAACCTACTTGTGCCCATGCGAGAACGCGTCGGCACAAGGGTTGAATCCAATCTATCTAGTAACGAAGGAGGACTTACATGGAACATGAGAACGGTAGAGTGATGCGACATAGCATCACATCTGGAGTATGAAAACGAAAGTGTTCACAGCGATGCGGCCTCGCACCACATCCAGCGAACACTTCTATCAATACAAAGAAAGCCTTACCTTACGCACAGAAGGAGATGAACGTAACGGTGCGGTTGACACCGCTCCATACGGGCATTTTCGTCACGACAAGGGATGCAGGCAAGACGACGATGCGGCTAGCACCTTATCTCGCGTATTCCTTGATCACAAGTAGGAGACGCGGTAACTTCAGATGTTACCGCACGTAGCGATGCGGCTTGCACCGCATCCTATGCATTCAACAAGTGGGACTGACACCACAGTGCAAGTGGCACCAATGGCAGTTTCCTGTCAGAGCTACGTAAGCAATGGACTGACGTGGCATAACCTCCATAACCGACAAGCCTGACACACCTGCAAAGGTGCAGCACGTCGTCAGTCCATCCATCATCATCCTCCTTCACTCCTCGGCTATAAATACCAACCCCAAACCAGGTTTGAGGTATCTCTTCACAACTCTCTCACTACTACTACTATCTTACTTTGCTTCCCAAGCAAACTACTGATTCTCACGCCGGAGAGTGGTAACAAGGAGCACCCCCCACCCCATCCTCCTTGTTACGAGTCACGGCTTGTTTCCTTGTGCAGGAGATCAACCACCGGTGATCCAGCCAGCGATCCTCGAGAGGAAGGGATTAACCCTTCTTGACGAGACCAGTGTGTCAACCCTGCCCGGTTAACCATTGTTTCATCATTGGCGCCCACCGCTACTCTTAGCATTTTCTAAACCATCCTTTTTCCTCTCTCACGATCATTACTGATCACCAAAACAACACTGCGGATAACCAAAATCCTCCAATCCCAAACCCGGTAGGGGTCAATGCCTCGACCTCCCAACCCGGACACATCGGCACGTCCACACAAAGGAGCCCCTCCTTTATGTTCGGACATGACTTATCACAGTTCCCATCTGTGATCCCACCAGGCATGACCATTCATGCCTGGTACGAGCAGCAGGCAGCCACGCTGACCGCAGCATACAACCGCGCTTGTACTGAAGCGAATATACGAGCTGGGCTCCCCCCAGCACCGCACACCCCTGTTGAGCGTATTTTACAATACGACGGCAGGATACATTCACGCCCGGCTTCAAGAAGCCGGCGTGAAGAACGGGGATCGTCTTACTGTTCGGTCCACACCCTCAACGAGGACGATTCCTCATACGGGTCCCACACCAGAGGACCGGTACATACCCGCCTTGGCCCCCATGGCGAGGACGGGAGGCGATCAACCTCCAGACCCGGCCCAGGCATTCAGAGCCGATTGGGCCCACAACCATACACCGAAGGGTACGGTCATACCGACCCTGACGACCATAGCCACCGCGGTGATTCGCATGACACCAGTAGCAGACCGGGAGGACGCAACTATGTTCCTCCCAGTCACCCCCGGCAACACATACCTTAGGGCGGCAAAGCGCCCTGCGAACGAGCCATACAGGCCAAAGGCAGCGGCCGAAAATTCCAAGTTCGACACGCGGATTGCCAACGCCCATGTCACCACGACAAAGTTCCCATTCAACGTTGGGAAATACAGTGGTTCGACCGACCCGGACGACCACATGAACATCTTCATGGGCGCGGGCATCAACGGCTAGTGGGATAAACCCACTTGGTGTAATTTTTCCCCCAGACCCTTACGGGCCTGGCCAGAGCATGGTTCGATTCTTTGCCAGTGGGATCACTGGATTCATTCGAGGACTTGCGTACCAAGTTCCTCGCCCATTTTTGCCAGCAGCGACGCCACGAACGAGATTCGTTGGACGTCATGAACATCTGGCGAAGGGACGACGAATCGCTCGAAGCATTCGTCGTCCGATATAATAAAGAGTGCCTGGAGATAGGTGACGTGGCAGACCAGATGGCACGAAACCACTTCATCCGGGCCGTCAAAGACAGAGAGATGATCATGACCATCTCTGGCAAGGAGGGCTTGCCTAAAAAATGGGAAGATGTCATGACCGCGGTCAAGACATACGCCCAGACACAGCGGTCACTTGAACCGCATGTGACAAAGGCAAAGCCCCAAGCCGAAACATCCCACCAAGGGTCCAAGCGTAACAATAAACGCAACCGGGACGTTGGAAATCGCGATATTTCCAAACCATACTTCCCGCGAACCAACACGTTCGACCCAAAGAACTACAACCCCGCCCGAGACAGTCGGGCGTCAAAAAAAGAATCTCGGGACCGCAACTGGACCGAGATCACCATGTCTCCAAGTGAGGTCCTCCTTGCGGACCCACAGTTCTTGCGACCGGCCCAACCAATGAAGTCCAAGAAAAATCAGGACCTCACACTCTACTGTGAGTACCACAAGGACTCGGGCCACACCACCAACAACTGCATCAGTCTCCGACAGTCTCCGACTGGAGATTGAGCGCGCCTTAAAGGAGGGGAAACTGCAACATCTTTTGCCAGGTGGGCAAAAACCCACCAAGAGCATTACCCCTCATGGCGAAGGTACCTCCTCCGGGAAGAGAACCATGCACGTGGCTTCCACCCACATGATCCACGGAGGCAAGGGCAGGCCACGAAAAGCGGCAAGAAGGCCGGAATGTGACTGGAAAGACGAGCAAGTCGTCTTTCCAAAAGTCCGAGGCGGACCGCGCGATAGGCGCGCCGTCGTCATTTCAGGCCAACTGGCACACTACTGCACCGAGCGTCTATTCATCGACCCGGGCAGTACATCTGATATAATCTACGAACAATGCTTCAACCAGTTCGACCAGGAGGACAAAGATCGGTTGCAAGCAGTAGATTACCCGTTAACCGGGTTCGCAGGGGAAACTGTCTTTCCCCTAGGCCAGATTACTTTCCCTGTGCGTCTTTCCAGCGGAAACCGCACAAGTACAGAAGAGGTAAACTTCATGGTTTTACCTCACACCTCCAGATATGACGTACTCCTCGGGAGAGAATCCCAAGGAGATTTCAATATGATTACGTCGGTCCCCCACTCTGCGGTTGGTTTCCCAACCGAATTGGGGGTCGCGATAATCTACGCCCGCAGGGACGTCATGATGTCGGACGAAGTACGTCCGACCAAGGTCGCAAGGCCCACTCCCAACGACCAACCAGAAAAATGGGTTCTCAACGCGAGATACCCAGAACAAAAGGTCACATTGGGTCACGCCTTATCCCCGACCACAAAAGCGCAACTGAAGCATCTTCTCTTCAGGAACCAGGACATCTTCGCGTGGACACCCGCAGACATGACCGGGGTCCCACGTGATATTGCGCAACATCATTTGAATACCTTGCCAGGTATTAAGCCAGTGATCCAAGGCCAACGCCACCTTGGGTCAGCTAAAAATCAGGCGATGCAAGAGCAGATCGAAGAACTGCTCTCCGCAGGCATCCTGCGGGAAGTCAAATACCAGACGTGGTTATCCAATCCAGTCATGGTAGAAAAACCGTCCGGGGGCTGGCGCATGTGCGTCGATTACAAAGACCTTAACAAAGCCTGCCCCAAGGACTGTTACGCGCTTCCAGAAATCGACGAAAAAGTCGATAATCTCGCACCATTCAGGTGGAAGTGTTTCCTCGATTGCTACAAAGGGTACCATCAAGTACAAATGGCAATCGAGGATGAAGACAAAACGGCATTCCGGACTCCCACCGGAAATTACTGCTACACAAAGATGCCGTTTGGGTTGCGCAACGCGGGCTCAACCTACCAAAAGTTGATGAACGACACTTTCCGCGGCCAAATAAGCAAAAGTGTCGAAATCTACATGGACGACCTGGTCGTCATGAGCATGGAAGAGGATACCATGCTCACAGATATTGAAAGAACATTCCAAACTCTGCGCAGCGTTAACATAAAGCTCAATCCAGGAAAATGCTCGTTTGGAATGCAAGAAGGCAAATTCCTTGGGTTCATCGTCACTAAAGATGGATTCAAGGTAAACCCGGAGAAAGTCCAGGCGATCGAGCGCATGCCATCGCCTTCATCGATGAAGGATATGCAACGACTAGCCGGCAGGCTAGCGGCACTTAACAGATTCTTAGCTAACCACGCAGCTAAGTCTTATCCGTTCATCAAGACCCTGCGGAGCTGTTCAAAGAAAGAACAATTCCAGTGGACCGCAGAGGCTGAACAGGCCTTCCGGGAAATGAAGGAGTGTTTGATACAACTCCCAACTTTAACCGCACCACGCAAAGATGAGCCACTCATATTATACCTATCCGCCGCGGATAACGCGGTGGGTGCGGTATTAATAGTGGAGCGAAAGGGGGTTCAAACACCCATCTATTACATCAGCAAGATGCTCAATGACCCAGAGACGAGATACTCAATAATGGAGAAATTGGTGCTAGCATTAGTGCACGCTTCAAGACGGTTGCGACGCTACTTCGTAAACCATGTCATCACAGTGCTAACCAATTACAGGATCGGCCCGATCCTATCCAAACCCGACATCTCTAGGAGATTAGCGAAATGGGCAATCGAGCTGGGCGCGCACACGATACACTATAAACCGCGCCCCGCGATTAAAGGCCAGATCTTAGCTGATTTCGCCGCCGAAGTACCGGTGAATCGCATCCAAGAATGCGAAGAAGCACAAACTCCTGCACCAACGCCACCCTCCTCAGAGACATGGGCACTCTTCACAGATGGTGCCTCCAACGACGAAGGTGCGGGTGCAGGTCTGCGACTCGTCAGCCCTGACGGCCAAGAGCTTACATATGCAATCCGCCTCGAATTCAAAAGCACAAATAACGAGGCAGAATATGAGGCTCTGTTAGCGGGGCTACGTTTAGCAGTCAAAATCGGCGTGCAACATCTGGAAGCACACGTCGACTCTTTGTTAGTTGCAGGCCAAGTACGCGGCGACTATGCCGCAAAGGGGGATATCATGATCCTCTACCTCGAGCAAGTCCTGCAACTAAAATCCAAATTCGCTTCGTTCAATATTCGCCATATTAATCGAAGCGAAAACAAGTCCGCAGATGCACTATCGAAACTCGCATCTACCAGCTTCCAACACTTGGCAAAGGAGATACGCATCGAAATCCTGCAAAATCCTTCGGTACCCCTGCGCCAAGTCAACGTCATTCAATACGGTTCAACATCATGGATGACACCTATTATCGCATATCTACAGTCAGGTGTGACTCCCGAAAGCAAATCAGAAGCACACAAACTACAATACAAAGCGTGCCATTATCAAATGGGAGACGGTATCTTATACCGCAAATCATACCTCGGGCCACTACTACGATGCGTCAACCCCCAGGATGCCACATACCTCATGCGAGAGATACACGAGGGCATATGTGGCATACATGCTGGACCACGCATGGTAGTGGCCAAAATCATGAATGCCGGGTATTACTGGCCCGGCATGCACCTGGACGCCGTCAAAGAGTTGCGCAAGTGCATCGACTATCAACGTCATGCTCCAAAAACCTTGCGGCCAAAAAACAACTTAGTCCCCGTCACAACCGCATGGCCCTTTCAGAAATGGGCAATTGACGTTGTGGGACCTTTCCCTGACGCTCCAGGTGCGGTTAAATTTATCATAGTAGCGGTTGATTACTTCACAAAATGGGTGGAAGCAAAACCGCTCGCCTCAACCACTGCTATGATAACAAGGAAGTTCATTTGGGAACACATCATCTGCCGTTTCGGTTTACCAATGTGCATTGTCACCGACAACGGCACCAACTTCGCTGCCGACGAATTCCAAAAATGGCTAAAAGAACTACATATTGAGCACATATTCTCATCAGTCGCACACCCGCAAGGGAACGGCCAAGTCGAGAGTATCAATAAAAGCCTAGTCGAAGGGATCAAGGCACGGTTGGGAACGGCCAGGCGTGGCTGGGTCGATGAACTCCCAAGTATCTTATGGGCTCACCGTACAAGCCCAAAAACAAGCAATGGGGAAACACCCTTCAGCCTAGTCTACGGTTCAGAAGCGGTGATCCCCGCAGAAGTAGGTCTCCCCTCTCCTAAAATGTTGGCTATTGA
The DNA here is from genome assembly GCF_002127325.2 of Helianthus annuus. Lineage (NCBI taxonomy): Eukaryota > Viridiplantae > Streptophyta > Magnoliopsida > Asterales > Asteraceae > Helianthus > Helianthus annuus. The sequence continues at coordinate 12,794,346 of NC_035436.2, forward strand.
AAAACTAGACAACAACATGGAACACAGGATCGATTTGGACCTCTTGGAAGAAAGGCGCGAAAACGCTGCCATCAACGAGGCCAAATATAAATCCAAACTTGAAAAGTACTACAACGCGCGCGTCCGCATTTGTACTTTCAACCCAGGAGACTACGTCCTACGCGACAATGAGGCATCTAATGCCGAGCGCCCAGGCAAACTCGCCCCCAAGTGGGAAGGACCCTACCTCATCAAAGAGGTCTTAGGGAAAGGCGCGTACAAATTGCAAACACTAGAAGGCGAACCTATCGCACGCACATGGAATGCACAACAGCTTCGACGCTGTTATATGTAAGCCATGTTCTTACGTTTCTCTATGTAACCTATCGGGCCGTAGGCCATTTGCAAATAAATAAATAAGCAATTTTATACGTTATTGTTCGTTATTACTATTACAAATGCGTGTTCCACTTTGCGGTATCCCAAAAACAGATTGGCAAAATCTTCATTCGCGATACCCATACAAAGTGGTAACCACACACAAATATTGTAATAGGCCAGCAAAAGGCAAAAAGACTTGCATATTTATCCGGCCGGATAAACAAGTTTTTGTTAGACAACACAATTCCTGAGCCCAAAAAGGCAAACAATGGAATTGACACGGACTCATACGACAAAGGTATGGAGTACACTTGACCCCATTCACAAATGGGTAGAGTTCCGGATATATAAGCTTTTACAAAGCTTACACAATTCTAAAACCCTAACGCGGTAAATAACAGAATTGACGCGTCCTCATACGACAAAAAGTAGGGAGTCTACTTGACCCCATTCACAAATGGGTTTCCGCATACATACGTTCAAACATGCAAGAATTGAAAACACTTGTACACATTGAACAAAAAACTTTATATTCAAAAAATTCAAACACCCACACGGTGCTTAATGGATTTACATAAAGTTCCTAATATATACAAGAGGAAAACAAGAAGGGGGCACACTTGCCAACCTAAACCCTATTTCGTACCGCTGGTACCAGCGTCGTCTCCAGCACCACCAGCGGGATCCTCCTCTTCCGCATCGGCATAGAGCATCCGCAGCCGATCTACATAATCCGCAGCCTCTAAACAGTCGTCCAACTTCTCCACACAGGAGAGAGGCGTATGATAAAAAGAGGCTACGACCGCTTTCAGGCGACCTTCGGTATCCACATCACGGAACCCGGATCCCTTATCAGTATAACCGCCTGCGGATAATACATTGATATGCCCAATGCAGCGGTTATAACCAGCTTTAAAGCCAGCATCGCGCGCACGTTCCTTAACCAGGTCCAAACCAGATGCGGTCTCAGGGGCATTCATGATAGCCTCAACAATCTGCAATAAAAGGATCATAAGTCTCGGATATTAGTCCAAGCAAATCTAAAGAAAAGGGATACTTACACGCGCGATACCGTGAGCCCGCAACCACTCACGGTCAGCCTCCAGCTGGTTAAAAGAGGACACCAAGGCATCCTTGGCCTCAGCAGCGGCGTCAGCCCGCTTCTCCGCAACAGACACGCGGGCAGTAAGGTCTGTAACCGCGACCTTCCGGGCCTGAACCTCAGCCTGTCAAAAAATAGTAAACAGTTTACACGATAAACATTTACGAAACACGGAAGAAAGTAACACAGTTAAAGAAACATACCTGCAGGCTGGCAACAACTTTGCCAAAACGAAAGCGCTCCGCATTCGCCTCTTCAAGAGCCTTAGAAGCAGGGCCCTCCCTCTCTTCAGCCTCCTCAAGGGCTTTCGCGGCATGAGCCCCGGCTTCTTTGGCCTCTTCAAGCGCCTTCAGAGAGTCGGCCTTCGCCTGCAGCGCTTTAACAGAAATGGCCTCAGCCGCAGCTTTCTCCTGCCTCAAGGTAGCGTTCGCTGCCTTGGCATTTGTCAACTCCTGCCGAGCATGAAACAGAATGTCATTCTGTTTAGCCCAAGATGCATTCCACTTCTTGCGCTCATTGGACATTTTTTCATTCCAACTCTTGCGCTCATCAGCAAGAAGTTTAGCAAGGGTACCCACCTGTTTCAGCTGGGCAGCGGCAGCCCATTCAAAAGTCTGTTTCTGCTTCTCAAAAGCAGCTCTATCTTTCTCAAGCTGCTCCGCACCCACACGAGCAGCCTGGACCAGTTTTTCCGCTTCTGCCCGCATGCGAGCAACATCTTCCTCGCGCCGGCCCAGCACTTTATAATCTTCCAAAATGGCATTTGCCACAATGGAAGTCCCTACCAGCATTGTTGAGAGCTGGTTTATACGCAGCTCTCGGGGTGCGGCACGGGCGCGCTCGACTTCAAAAGTGGTGCCCAGACCACCCAAAATCTCCTTGCATGCCGCAGGGTCATTAGAAATATCGTCCCCCTGCATAACAGTCCAGGGGGGTCGGTGATACACCATACTGCGACCCTGGGAGTATGTGCGGTAGTAATACTCCAATTCAGACTCCCCAGGCTGAATTGGAGGCCCATCATAACCCGCACCACGAGCAGACGAGCCGCTACCCTTCTCACCAGCAGGAGACTTCTGCGGCTCAGCATCCTGCTGCCGCACCTCAGCATCAGACTTCTGCTTACCGGCATCAGAAAACCTCAAGTCCAATCCATCACCCTCATTAGGAGAGATCAGATTGTCCGAAGAATCTACAGTGTCAAAAATCCGGTCAGCAGTCGTTTCCACCGTCTTCTCCAAGGGGGGATCGCGAACCGGCCCAACCAAAGGGACCGTAGGCTCCTGGGGCACGACAGTCTCCTTCGATACCCCCGCACCTGCAGCAGCGGTATGCGGAGGAGACGCAGGGAAGTTAAAGAAAGAATACCCCGCATCTCGGGATTCTGCAACACAAAGAGCATTAATGATTATTCCCACCTATTGTACATACAAAACAAGGAAAAGGGATATACTTACCAGCAGCAACTGCAGGTTTCCTTTGCGCCGGAGCAACTCTCTTGGTCTGCAGTCTCCGACGTTTCGGTTCACCACCACCAGCAGCCTTCTGCTCTGGTCCCCTTTTCTCTCCAACAACGGGGGGAACCACAGCAGTTCCACCCGCAGCCGCACCACTACCTATAACACCCAAACCCTCAAGGGTGTCAGATACTACGACGTAATCGGTATATCCCCGAGAACAAGATCGATAGGTACCTGCGGCTTCAGAAACTGAAGAAGGGGCAGCTGAGCCTTCAGCACTCCCCTTGCCACGACCCCGCACGGTCTTCTTCACCGTTTTCTTCTCCACAGTCTTTTTGGGGACACGTTTCTCAAACTTCCCCAAATCCGCAAGGATACCTGGATTGACACAATCAACAAAACCAGTCAAAAAGATAAACTGAAAAAATTAATGTCACATACGACATACCTCTTGCGTCTCCCGGAACCGGGGCATCCAGCACCGCACGCGACGGTACGCGGAAGTTGCTAAGAATTTCAAGGTTGAAGCCTTTCTTCAGCTCAACCGCAATCAGTTCAACCTGGCCCTTGAAATCGGGCTCAAACATTCTCCACAAGCCAACCGCATCCGCTGATACATGCATGCAGGTTACTACAAAGGCTTAGGAAGTAAGGAAAATAACAAAGTGTAAAGAGCTTACCACCACCCTTTTCCCGCAAAACGGGCCTTTCCTTCCTATCTGGTCTCGAGAGCATCATCCGCAATATCCACAGTTGATCATTATCCAACTTCTTGAGTTCAATAGGCCGCAGCCTAGAGAACCAGTCCACGGTCTTTGCGGTAGCAACAGGAATATCTTCATCAGAAACTCCAACGTTGACATTCCTGAAAGACATGGTAGCATAGACCGCACAGGCTTTCACATAGAAGAACCTCTTCTTCCAGCCTGTCACACCCTTAGGGGGCGTCATCAACTTCAAGCTCCCATGCCGTTGAGTAAACGAGAAAAAACCGGTGTTCACCGTCAACTGGTAGAACCGCCGGAAATTTTCCACTGTAACGGGCAAGCCATGGGCACGGAATGTATATTCAAAGTTCCTAATTCGGAACATTCCAAAGGGACTAAGTTGGGAGATATGGAGATGATAATACTCCAATACCTCCGCAACAAACACCGTCACCGGCAACCTAAGGTTGCCGTCGTTGAAAAAATCAGCCCACAAGGTTATATAACCGACCGGAGCATCGGCACCGGTGTCCCCCACTTGTGGGTAGGTAGCATCCCAATCTTTGGCCATCTGCACAGTGGCCATCAGGAGTTTAAAACCACCCTTCGACCACTTCAACACCGGTAACCCACCACCGGGAACGTCAACGTCATCATCTTCGTCTTCATCAGCCGATACTACCGGCTGTTCAGGGTTTTCACCCTCCACATTGTGTGGATTTGATGGTTCAGCCATCAGAAAATATCAGAGATATGAAAGAACGTGAGTAGAAAAACAAAGAACCCTCACTGGAACTTCAAGGAATTTCGTCGGAGAAGACAAAGAACAAGGTTTCTCTCACCGGCAAATTTTTGAAACTTCAAACAAGTGAGGGGAAACCACGAACGGTTTCCCCTTATATACCCATCGCAATTAATGCGGAGGGAGAAAACAAATCATCACGTTCAAAAAGAGCGAATCGTATCGTATGACACCACGTGTCGAGCGCCGTTTCCGCTGACGGTTATCACGCGCGCGTGGCCGCCCACGCGCCTGACACAAGAGACGTTTACACTCTTCGCTACAGTGCATTTAATGCCTCGGGCAGTGCAAACGTCCTTTCATTTCAGCACATGCCAGGAAGATCTCACCAACTTCCACCAACTCACACGTGAGATCAGCCACGTATGCAACAAAAAGCGACTACATTATCCAATTATAAGCGGCATGCGGTTTCTCTGGTATACCGCACCATAACCCATACCGCATGTCGTTTTTTAACATACCCCTAAAAATAGGTAAAAATATATATCTCTACACTATAAGGGGGTATAATACCTATCCGCACTACCCACGAGCACACGTGGAATATGCGGACATGACACACACGAGCCCGTTCAGGTGTGTCAGATGCTCAGAACCAGCGTTGTCCGTTGGACTGAACCGCATCTCAGACACAGGGGAACCGCATTGCCTTCATTCTCTTCAAGCTTCAAATCCCTCCTGTCCGGTTCACAACCGCAGAGGGTACATGAACACCTTCTTTAACAAAAGGAAGGAAGGGAATGCACGCGAACGCACATCAGCAACCCTGTCTCCTGATCCTTCAAGAGCTACATCCGAGCCACACCCGCTTCGAGCAAATATGGTAATGCAAAACCACAGACACTCACGAGGAGCTACGGACATAACCATAGCTTCCGCAGAGTGGTTGCTACGGAAGAGCCAAGCTCAATCCACATCACCGAGCAATGCTACTGCAAGGCAAACGCGGTATTGGAGCGGGAAGGTAAGTGGTTCCAAAACGAACGCAGATAAGCGCTCTAACCGAGCCCTCGTCGAACAACAAGCGTCCGAACAGCGGTAACAAGTCTGCTTATGACTTTGTTTGCCCGACTATGGGCCGCATAGAATAAACAATGGTGGGCATACCCTTGCCTATGACCATGTTTATTTACCCATAGTACGAATATACATTGTTCGACCAAACATGGCCAACAATGACGCAACGAGGTAACCGCAAAGAACGTGCGGTTACTAGAGAGCTATGACGACAAACACGAAAACCAACAAAAAAGGGATCGTCGTCTCATAACTAGATGCTGAACATAGAGCTTGAGCAAAGCACTTGCAAGCATCAACAACTTTTGATCCCAGTCTCAAAGATTGGTCCAAAAGTTTCTTTTCTTCTTCATGCACCAATTCAACAATTGATATGAAGAAAAGACCACCTTTAAAGGATGGGAAACCTCCACATACCTTCAAACCACCATCTCAGAGGTTGGTTCGAAGTTTGTGCAGCATTACTAACAAGGTCTCCAAGAGACCTTCGGCACAACAACAGGTGGCAAGCCACCTGGTGACATAAATCGGCTGAGAATCTCGCATCAGACGAAGATTCCTTCACCGGTACGGAAGAGGCGTCAGATGACCCTTCCAGACCTCCAGCTTGATTTACATACAGAAAAGACCACACATGGTCTAGGATCTTCTCCAGACTCCAAACTACCTTCCAAACACCATAGTCCAGTACTCCTCCCACATACAACTTGTATGTGGCAGCAACACTAGACTGGGGGGACTTGAAGGGGTATGGTCCCAGATCTCGCGCCAGCATCGACCGCGAGTGACCATTACCCTTATCAAAACCCCCACCAGCTAACAACCTACTTGTGCCCATGCGAGAACGCGTCGGCACAAGGGTTGAATCCAATCTATCTAGTAACGAAGGAGGACTTACATGGAACATGAGAACGGTAGAGTGATGCGACATAGCATCACATCTGGTGTATGAAAACGAAAGTGTTCACAGTGATGCGGCCTCGCACCACATCCAGCGAACACTTCTATCAATACAAAGAAAGCCTTACCTTAGGCACAGAAGGAGATGAACGTAACGGTGCGGTTGACACCAACCCGATGGTCGGTTGTTGGCTCGGTGGCTCCCAAATTTTCCAGTTTCCAATTATGGTCCACTCTGGTCTTTAAACCATGGCACACCAACGCAACAAGTTTATAGAACTTCAAATTTCTAGCTAGATTTAAGCAAAAATGAGGTATTTTTGTGCTGAGATGACATATACCAGCGCTTTCCTATACTATTTGTTATATATTAGAGTATGTAAAGCAGCCATTTTAAGCAAGTTCTATTGCCATTAAGGGGCAAAAAATGGGCAGATTAGACAAGTGGCCATGATAAGAGTGATTGCTGGATGCCCAAAGGGCCAATAACTAGTTCAGAAGGAAAAGAGGGATGTACTACTTTATGATTGCTATTGTGCAACCGCCAGCTCAGTTATCTGTACCAAAGAACAAAAATCTCACAGTTAGAAACATCATGTGGCCATTTCAATCCATTTATATGAAAATTGAAAACGAGTCATTTCAGATGGTATTTATTCCATAACATGTAGAATGGGTTAGGCAGGGCAAAGGTCGTCTGACGTCCAAGTTTAATACTCAAACTTATGTAACGTTCTAAACCATTATGTTTTAAAGCTATTACTTTTATAATTTAGTTTTTAACATAGTTGATATTTATATAAATATATTTACAGAACTTGTAAAATTGGATAAAAAAACAACCAGACCTAACCTGCTTTGACCCACACATGAAAGTTATCCGTTTGATATGAACCCATTTTGACCCATTAACAACCAAACAAGCCCACTTGTTTTGGATAGTCCAATACACCATATGCGGCAAGATGGCTAGGTAACGCGTCAAAAACAGGTCAATTTTAGTATCGCCGAATCAAATGGGTTAGGTTGGGTTGACACAAACCCGTATCTGTAATTTCTTTTGACTTTTTGCAATGATGAGTGTCAATTACAATAACAATCTAATCTTTAATTGCAACAATTAGGAAGTTGTATACATTAAAGCTCTTTCTTCGGATTTGGGCCGGTTGAGATAAAACACAACACGAATCGACCCATTTTAAGTAGATGCATGCAGGTTGATTTGAGAAATGTAGAATAGGTGTTAAAAAATTTCAAAAAAGAAAAGAAGAAAGATTTGGACATGTAATACAAACATGATTGCAAAATGGATAAAAAAAATACGAACCGTGGCCTCTTTTGCGCTTAAGGCTCCTCAAATTCTTGAGGATATAGCTAATAACCTTCTTTAACAAAGCTTTTTTATTGTCTTTAAAGTTCCAAAGTTCGTTAACTTCATATCTACCACTGGGGTTGTATTCATTCAGTTCCATAAATGCAGCAACCACTGCATCAAAGATTCCAATACCCCATTCTACCTTAAGAGTTTTTAGCTTTTTATCATTTTCATTAATTACTTCCTGCATTGTGCACAAGACTTTACTCTTAAAACTTTTACACAGGCATATAGACTTAAACTGTATTTATAAAGTTCGAAGCAGCATACCTTATGTTAATAAGATATGGCAACAACTTTTACCGGATGCCACGCTGGATTTTTCAGTTCCTCTTGCCACATAGAGCATAACTCAGAGGCCTTGATTTGAGCTTCTTCAGAGCCATACTTCACCTTGCAGGCATCAAGGAAGGCTTTCGAATCGATTTCTCCCATTCTCTTCACCCCTATATTAGTATGTCCACTAAACATACCCTTCATGCCCTTAAACACCTTAATCAACTCTTTGCGTACTTCTTGCAACTCATAGTTACTTTCGCGTTCCTTAACCACAAGAGTTTGATTCATATCCTCCAAATCACCCATTTCCTCTACCTTTTCTTCCAGCTCATCGTTCAACTTTTTTATCTGCCCCTGAACCGCGGTATCATCTTCATCGGCCATAAGTTTTATCACCTTCACTTTCCCTTTTAATTCCACAATTTCCATCTCTAGTTTCTGTTTGGCATCTAGCTGTCTCTCTAACTCAAGTACTATCTTCAACGCCTCCTCCTTCTCTCTCTGTGATATAATTGTAGTAAATCATAATTGTAAATTAAAAAGTACCAAGAGTAGAGGTGGCTAAATGGGGTCTCATCAAACGGGTAACTTTAGGCAAAATTGTAAATTACCCTTTGCTCTTCAATCAGCCTTAAGAGATCCTCATCGCCTTTTTTCTGCTCTATGGAGGCCATATTCAGAGAACTCTTTCCCATGTCAATCTGGATTCATAAACAGAATATAAATAACACATATGATAATAGAAAAATGTGGATATATATATATATATATAGGATAATGCTAGATAAAAAACCCTAAAATTCTTAGAAAACTCTGGAAACCCAAATGGGAAGCCATTTTTACCCAACCTCCCGACATTTTTTTTTTTTGAAAAAAATTACACATGTAATATACATGTTTTAGAGTGTTTTGGGCCAAAAAAAACAAAAAAGCGCCGAAGGGATTTTTTTTAAAAAAATAAACAAATTTCAGCTCCTAACACGTGTTAAGCAAAAAAAAACATAATTTCGCTGAAAATTGCTGAAACTTGTTTTTTTTTTTTTTAAAATATTCCTTCGGCGCTTTTTTGATTTTTTTGGCCCAAAAGTCTTAAAAACATGTATATTACATGTGTTATTTTTTTCAAAAAAAAAAAAATGTCGGGAGCTTGGGTTTTCTCGGGTTTTTTATATATATAGGGTTTTCTATCTAGCCCTACCCTATATATATATATATATATATATATATATATATATATATATATATATATATATATATATATATATATATGTGTGTGTGTGTGTGTGTGTGTATGGTGTTTGTGTATAATAATCACCTTTCTTTTCTCCTCATCTAATCTTTGTTTCTCACGTTTGTCCACCTCAGCATGGGCCCTTTCTCGTTCATCTAATAATGCATTGACACGCTCCTGTTCAAGGACCTGCAGTTTTCTTCTCTCTGAAGAAGAACAATACTTCCATGTTAGCAAAACCTCAACCTTGTAAAAATGGAACTCCACGCAAATAGGTATTCATTTAACAGGATTATTGCATAAAAAGGTAACGTCGTTTTATCTAATTTCTGTGTTGGGTAACCATGTTTATATTCTTTCAAAAATACCCTCAAAAGCGTTAAAAATATTGGTAGAAAGATCTCAAACATGATGATGTGTAGTAATTTTCTGACTTGGCACTCGGGCCAAAATTTTGTTACCTATTTTATGCAAAAGTGACAAAGAAATGCACGAGAGAACACAAATATAATGCATAGCAAACTTGTCTGTTTGGGAAAGTACATAGAGAAAAGAAGAGGGAGTAACAAACCTTCGCGGAAATCTTGTTGCATGTTATTTATTTCTTCCATCGTCCTACTTAAAGACATGGTTTTCTGATTACACTTGCTTTGCAACTAATCAAGATTTTCATTCCTCATGTCGATCTCAGACTCGCTAATTCAATCAATGGTCGTTTTCTGGTTTTTGCAACTTCCGATACCGTCTTCAGATCCCTGTTCATGCGAAGGTAGTCTCCTATTGGCCCTTGTGATTCAAAATCATTTGCACGAGCTAGCCATGCATAAATACTACTTGAACCAGACGGATTTTCAGCTCCAAAAGCTTTCCCAAACTCTATACCATTTTTCAAACCAATCAAACTGTTGTTGAACGTCACAAACGCTTTTGTTGGGCCCTTATCTGATTTGCAGCGGTAAGTTTGATCGGATTTGCAGTGGTAACATTATCATATCGTTGCTCCATATTAACAAAGAACAACCACGTTTGACAATAGTGAATGATTACAAGTAAGTAGGGACAATTGGATGAATAATTGTTGTTGGTGCACTTGTGTCTATACTTTGTCTGTATTTAGTCACGATGTAAACGATGTCCATGTCAGTCCTGTAAGTTGACCAAGTCAACCGTCCTCCTGGTTTGACTTGGCCAAACAATCAGATATTGGTTGTAACTTGTCTGTCTCGAAGGATGAGTGATCGAAGGATAATGTAGATCCTTCGATCTCATCGAAAGATATGCTACGAAAGTTACTGTTGGACTTCGAAGGATATACAATCCTTCGAAGTATTTGAAGATCTTTCGATGGCTTTGTGATCGAAAGATGATCCTTCGTGACATCTATCGGATCCTTCGGTCAGACATGCTGGGCTGGGTATATATATACCCATGCAGTGTATGTTAGAAGATAGAGATGCACATAGAAAGATAGAGAGACTTTGAGAGCATTCTGTCCAAAAAAACACACACACACTTGAGAGTTTGCAAGTTAGATTTGTAAACATTGTGCTTGTAACCGGAACCTTCATACGTATTAATACAGTGGTGTTAATCGGTGAAAAAAAAAAATCTTGTAGGTCCCTCTCGGAGGATGACGAACCTAAACCTTGTTATACAAACCCACTAGCGAGTGCGGAATCCAAGCTAGCAAGCAAACCGGGATGAAGCAAGTAGAAAGACAAACACACAAGGTTCACCGATTAACACCACTGTATTAATACGTATGAAGGTTCCGGTTACAAGCACAATGTTTACAAATCTAACTTGCAAACTCTCAAGTGTGTGTGTGTTTTTTTGGACAGAATGCTCTCAAAGTCTCTCTATCTTTCTATGTGCATCTCTATCTTCTAACATACACTGCATGGGTATATATATACCCAGCCCAGCATGTCTGACCGAAGGATCCGATAGATGTCACGAAGGATCATCTATCGATCACAAAGCCATCGAAAGATCTTCAAATACTTCGAAGGATTGTATATCCTTCGAAGTCCAACAGTAACTTTCGTAGCATATCTTTCGATGAGATCGAAGGATCTACATTATCCTTCGATCACTCATCCTTCGAGACAGACAAGTTACAACCAATATCTGATTGTTTGGCCAAGTCAAACCAGGAGGACGGTTGACTTGGTCAACTTACAGGACTGACATGGACATCGTTTACATCGTGACTAAATACAGACAAAGTACAGACACAAGTGCACCAACAAACTCCCCCTTGGCTGTAGCTTTGTCTTGATCTTCGACGTTTGCAGATTTGTCTTGATCTTGATCATCTTTGATCATCATGTCTTCAAGACTCTGATGTCCTTTCGAGTCTTCAATGTCGGAGGATCTTTAAAGTCTTCACGTCTTGAAAGCAGAGAGTGTATCAACAAACTACCCGTATCATGTAGGAAGTGTGTTGACAAACTCCCCCTTAACATAAGCTCCCCCTTGAGTTATGCTCGTGAATGACTTGATCTTTATGAAATGAGATCCTTGTGGTGTTGATGATAACCAGCGGCAACTCGATCATCTTCATCTTTTGAGCGCCTTCTCGTCGTGTCTTCATTCCAAAGCTTGTCATCGACCATGTTCTTCTAGCCTTTAGAATCTGCACATGCAAGAAATCTAAACGCGTAATGAGAACAACTGCTTGGAATAGTTAGTATAACCAAATGACACACGAATGACCATGTCACTATCAAACACCGTCCGACAGTTCGAAAGTTTAATAAATTTCTCAATTTCAGATTTAACTTTCAAAACTTGTTATACAAACCCACTCGCTAGTGGGTTTGTATCTACTCAACAAGACATGGTGAATAGGTTTGCTGACGCTTTACCTCCAAAATGGAGTTCTTTTATTGAGTTGTTGAAGCACACTGGAACTCTAGACACGGTTAACATCTACGAGTTCATTCAGAAGCTAGAACATAAAAATGATGAAGAAATCAGGAAAGCAAAGCGAGCTCCCGCTCCTCAGAATACAGAAATGTACCTTCCAGGCTTCGATGCTTTAGCAAGATCCGCTGTAGCTCAGCAACAGCAACCTAAACTGCAAACTGCATTTGTGTCCAACACAAGTTCTCTTCCGTTTCCTCAATCAACTGCTGCTCCGGCTTTTGATCCAAGGTCTTACATTCCTGTCCCAACACAGCCACAAGTCCAACCTCCACAACAACAACAACAGGCTCACTATACAAGCAATCCTCAACCTCAAAACCCTAACACAATCCGAGTCGATAATTCAAACCTTTCACACCTCAGCATTGAAGTTGCTAAGGAGCACATGGAAATTATTAATACAATGGTCAGTGCTTACTGTGGTTTGGTAGCAGGTCAGCTTGGAAACATCAACATGACCAATGAAGATTATCAACAGATCGACAAGGAAGAAATGGAGTTGATGGATATTAAGTGGGCTTTTGCAAGTGCAGTTAGAAGGGCAAAAGACTTCATGGCTCGTACTGGTAGAACTTCGTTGGAAGGAAAGAAAGATACGAAGTATGGGTTTGATATCAACGCCGTTACATGCTTCAACTGTGGTAATAAAGGGCACTTCAAACGTGAGTGCACTCTACCAACAAAACATGGCAATCACAACCCTTTCAGAAACCAGACGAATACTACAAATGTGAATGCCCAGCAAGAAAACCGTGAGAGGAGGATGGTGGCAGTTAATAACAATCAGGGCCAGCCTGGAACTTCAAATCCCAATCGGGCTTTGGCTGTTCAAGCTGATGAGGGATGTGACTGGTCTGTGCAATTTGGTGATGATGATCAGAGAAGTGGAACAACTTGTTATGCAAAGATCATCGAGCATGTTCATAAAGAAGAGTCCTCTGGAAGTGATGACAGTTCTGGTTATTCTGGAAGTTCTGATGAAGAAGGCTCTGTTTCTGGGGATAATCACTCAGAGTCTGATGTGAAGGAGGAAGGAGGTGATGATATTCAAGATCTACTGAATGAAGCTGATGAGCTTAAATGTCAGAAATCAATTCTGATTAGGAAGGCGGCTACTGCATCAAAGGAAATGGAGAAGTTATTTTCTGAAGATGGAGCTTTTTCTTTTCAAACTGCCTTTATGGCAAACGGTTCAGCCTCTTCTAGTCAGGTAAATTCTGAACCTCCTGCTCCTAGTGTTTGTAAATCATGTGCTGATATGAAGCTTGAATCAGAAAAGCTTCATAGTCATAATCAGAATTTGGTTATTGAACTGTCAAAATGCAAAGAGGCGAACATGGCTTTAACACGGAATGAAAAAGAATTTAAATCTGTAATAGAAACATTAAAGAAAAATGTGTCCGAGGTTAACAAAGTAGTTTACCACAAGCAAGTAAGTATAAATGAATATATTAACATTGTGGAAGAAACTAAGAAGCAATTAGCCATTGCCCAATGCGAGCATGATGCGATCAAACAAAAATTGGATAGTTATTCTAACTCCCAATTTGTGCTTGATCACATCATTGATGTTCAACAACCGAAGGGAAATCAGAAAGGCATAGGGTATAAGAAATGTCCGCCCCCTTTGATGAACAATTATACCAAGATGCCTGATGAGGAGGAAATGCCTCGGTATGAACCCAGTGTGCCTCTAGATGTTGAGGAATTTGCTGCTGGCCTAGGGTTCAAACTGGACAATTCTTCAAACACATCTTCTGAGCAACAAGAAACTTCATCATCCATGAAGCAAAGTCCTCCAATTATCGAGGACTATGAGACATCGGATGATGAATCAGAAGTGGATGTAGGTGAACAGGATAAATCACTTAACAAGATGAAAGGAGTAGTTATTCCACGAGAGAATCACATTCTTTGTGATCCTGATACTCCTGATGTTCCATATGTTAAGAAGCAAGTGATTGATCCTGTCAAGGTTGATAAGACATGTGTGTCTACTGTTAAAAGCAGTAACGTGTTGTATACATTGGTTGGAGATAATAAAATCTACTCAGATCATGTTTTCCCAATTAAAAATGTAAATAAATCTTTGATTGACAAAGTCTTTGAAGACAACACAAACAAATTTTTGGGAAAAACACTTCCGGGAATTGTTGTAACACAATGTGATCCAATTCCTAAGGCTGAGATTAGAAAACAGTTTGGTAATAAAAAATCCTCAACCACTCAACAACCTACTGCTTCTAATGGTAAACAACCAGTCAAACGAGCTCAAAAGCATAAAGTCTCTCAGGTGAAGTCTGAAACAAAAGGAGCTCGATTTCAAAAGAAAGCAAAAGATGTCAAATTCGTGTCATCCAAGGGTACTGATAAGATTGAAACTTTTGAGAACAAATCTAACACTGATTTTGTAAAACAAGTCACAATCTTAAAACGTAACAGTGATAACAATTACACTCAACGCACAAATGGGTGTGATGAAAAGGCTAGTACCTCGGGTTCCACGAGTTCGACATCTTGTGGTCAATCAAGTTCTCCAAAATTTGTTGAAAGGAGAACATGTTTTAAATGTGGAGAAATTGGGCACATCATCAAAAACTGCCCAAATGCTCCAAAGAATAAATTTGTTGAGAAAGCTCCACCTGAAACAGTTCATCCTCAACGTCGGTCAGTTTCACCTAAACATGATAAACGAACGGTAAAAGAACAAGAAACTAAACAACGACGTAAGAACATGAAAACTGTTGAAAAAGCTTTAAAATCTGAGATTAAAACAGTTCAAAGGGAACCAAGTGTGTCACAACCTGTAAAACCAGAATCTTCAAAAACTGGTAGGCAAAAACGAACTTGGTTACCTAAGGCGGGTGACAATTCAGGGGGAGCAGTTGTTCTTGAAAACCATCAAGAGATTGATATCATGTTTCGTGGTGCTCAGGGACGACCCAAGACCACTAAGGCTTGGGTCCCCATTCTCAACTGATGTTTGAATGACATGTGCAGGATGTTCTAGGAGGAACTATTAATAGTCACTGGATTGTTGATAGTGGAGCATCCAGGCACACGACTGGCGACTTACGGCTCCTATACGACGTGAGAAACATTAGAGGAGGGTATGTTGCTTTTGCGGGAGACAAAGGCGGATTCATCACTGGAGAGGGAAGCATTTCAAATGGAATCGTGTGCTTCGATAAGATCAATTATGTTAAGCAAATTGATCACAATGTTCTCAGTGTGTCGCAAATCTGCGATAAGAAATTCACCGTGCATTTTGATGATGCCGGCTGCTATGTGCTGAAACCTGGATTCAAAATTCCACAAGAATGGATTCTCTTATCGGCTCCGAGAGTTAATGATCTTTATATTCTCGACATGAGCCAAGCGATTACAACATCTGCACAAGTCACTTGCTTTGTCTCAAAAGCCACGGAAAAGGAGTCTATATCTTGGCACAGAAGAATGGGACACATTCACTTGAGAAAGATGAACCATTTGGTGAAAAATAATCTTGTGAATGGTGTGCCTGTGAGAAGTTTTCATTTACAAGATATCTGTGTCTCGTGCCAAAAAGGAAAGCAAACAAAGAAGGCTCACCCTTTGAAGAAAATCAACACTGTCAGCATGCCTCTCGAACGTCTTCATATGGACCTTTTTGGACCTATAAAGCACAAGACAACGTTCGGTGATGCCTATTGTCTAGTTGTTACTGATGATTATTCTAGATTTTCTTGGGTATCCTTCATGGCACACAAGAGTCAAACTCCTGGCATCCTCAAGGATCTGCTTACAATGTTGGAGAATCTCTATTCGTTGAAAGTGAAAAGGATCCGAAGTGACAATGGAACAGAATTCAAGAATCAAGTTATGGATGAGTTTTGTACTTCTAAAGGCATTCTTCATGAGTACAGTTCTCGTTATACTCCACAACAAAATGGTGTCGCGGAGAGGAAGAATCGAACAATTATAGAAACTGCAAGAACAATGTTAGTAGAGTCGGAACTCCCTATTCAATTCTGGGGGGAGGCTGTATCGGCTGCATGCTACACGTTAAACAGAGTTCTTACAGTAAAGAGACATGGCAAGACTTGCTTCGAACTCCTTCAGAAAAGGAAACCGGATCTTTCTTACCTAGAACCGTTTGGTGCTCCATGTACTATGATTGAACCGGATGGAAAGTTTGGAGCAAGAGCTATCGAGGGTTTCTTCCTTGGATATGCTACTCCGAATTTTCGTGTTTGGAATCTAGCTACCAAAAAGATTGAGCTATGGAGTGAAGTGAGGGTTCAAAGGTACACGAGTCCTGTTAGGGCTCCGGGTGATCCGTGGATGTTCGATTATGATGGGCTATTTGACTCCTTTAATCTGCCAACCTTTGACGAAGAGTCAGCAGCGGCTAGGATGTTGTTGGAAAGTGACAACGCTGCTGTCTCGCCTTTGGTTAGACCTATTGTTGTTGACCCTCAAGCTTCTTCGTCTGTCAACAATATGGTTCAAAATGAGGTTTATGAAGATGCTGCTGATTATAATGACTCTTCTGAAGATGATGAAT
Organism: Helianthus annuus; assembly: GCF_002127325.2. Lineage (NCBI taxonomy): Eukaryota > Viridiplantae > Streptophyta > Magnoliopsida > Asterales > Asteraceae > Helianthus > Helianthus annuus. Next base: position 12,811,059 of record NC_035436.2, read on the forward strand.
ATCATGATGCAGCTGCTCCTGTTCAAGGTGCCTCTGGTGATACACCTCATACGCAGAATGTAGACACTGCTGAAGGGAATGCATCCACCTCTACCCACATTCCGGGTGTGGAGTTGGTTGTTGATCTTAATCTTACCAATTGGGGTATCAATGCTCGTGTGCCAGATAATCCGGAAATGAGGATTCATGATACCCACCCCCAGCAGAATATTATAGGAGATGTCCATCGCGGTGTGCAGACGCGTAATCAGCTGAGAAACAACCGGAATGCTGGTTTGTATTCAGCTATAAGAGAATCTGGTCAACAAAATGACTGGTCCTTCGCGTGTTACGTGTCACAAGAAGAACCAAAATCGTGGAAAGAAGCATTGAAAGATAGTGCTTGGGTTGAAGCCATGCAGGAAGAATTACAGCAATTTCAAAAGCTTGGTGTTTGGAAGCTTGTTGAAAAACCTGAGAACTACAAGAAGATTGGCACTCGATGGGTCTTCAAATGCAAGAAAGACGACCGTAGAGTGGTTATTCGGAACAAAGCTCGTTTAGTCGTTCAAGGTTTTCGTCAGATTGAAGGGATCGACTACAACGAAGTGTATGCACCTGTTGCACGTCTGGAAACTATTCGGATCTTTCTGGCTTATGCGTCTTTCAAAGGATTCAAGATTTATCAGATGGACGTCAAAAGTGCATTTCTACATGGTGTGGTTGAAGAAGAGGTATATGTCGAACAGCCTCCAGGTTTTGAAGATCCTGTCCATCCCGATCGGGTTTGGTTGCTCAACAAAGCTCTCTATGGTCTTCATCAAGCGCCACGAGCTTGGTATGCAACCTTATCTACCTATCTGCTGGAGAATGGTTTTCGAAGAGGTCTTATCGATTGTACTCTCTTCATCAAAGAACAAGATGGAGATCTTCTTCTGGTTCAGGTATACGTTGATGATATTATTTTTGGTTCTACTAATGATGCTTTGTGTAGGAATTTCGAGCGCATTATGCAGGATAAGTTCGAGATGAGTGCTATGGGGGAAATGACCTTTTTCTTGGGCCTACAAGTGCAACAAACCGAGTCTGGGATATTCATCCATCAGACTAAATATGTTGGTGACATCTTGAGCCGGTTCCAGATGTCTGATGCAACGCCCATTGGTACCCCATTGCGACAAAATCACGGAATTACTCCAGACTTGAAGGGTGAAGCTGTTAGCCCCTCATACTATCGCGCGATGATCGGATCTCTTATGTACCTCACAGCATCAAGGCCAGACATAATGTACCCAACGTGCCTGCTTGCCAGATATCAAGTCAACCCGAAGGCCTCACATCTTGCAGCTGTAAAAAGGATTTTTCGTTATTTGAAGGGTTACCCGGACACCGGTCTATGGTACCCTAGGGATAATAACTTTGACTTGATCGCATTCAGTGATTCTGATCATGGCGGATGTAAAATCGACGGCAAATCCACAACGGCTGGATGTCAGTTTTTAGGAAATCGCCTAGTCACATGGCAGTGCAAGAAGCAGACGTGCGTCGCTACTTCAACATGCGAAGCTGAATACATTGCTGCCTCAAGTTGTTGCTCCCAAGTTCTTTGGATCCAACAACAATTGCGGGACTACGGTTTTGAATTCCTAACTACTCCTATTTACGTTGATAATTCTGCTGCATTACAGATCACTAGAAATCCTGTGCAGCACTCAAAGACCAAACACATCGAAATCAAATATCACTTCATACGTGATTACGTGATTGCTTTGAGAAAAGGCTAATCGATGTTGTTAAGGTCCACACCGATGACCAACGTGCCGACTTATTTACCAAAGCATTTGACAAATCAAGATTTGACTTTTTATTATTGGTAAACGGCATTAAGGTCAAGCAAGAGTAAACCAACATCGGAAAATCATTTTTGTAAATATCTTTGTGTCTTAAATTTATCTTAGTTTATTGATTTTAGGGGGAGTAAATCTGAAAATCTGAAAATCCAAAAACATCGAAAAATTTCAAAAACACAAAAACAATAGAAAAACAAAAATGAGTTTCCTGGCGAGCAAAAGAGAAAATGATAGTACATCAGTGGTCTATCCAAACCTCTTTAAACCTTAAATGAAAAACGATAAGCAGCTCTATATAAGATGTATCGGTAGGCTCACAATCATTTTAAAGTGTGCAGAGTGATATAAATCTTAATCGACTGAAGATCAGGTGGGAACCATTCATTGGCATATGGTCTTAGTACCGAAATTTCGTTTGATAGATTGCCGAGGTTCTGAGATATTCGGTCTTTATGCTGCTTATCATCTGGGTATCATGGTTGTATCTTTTACCGAAAAATAACGGGGACGCAAGTCTAGATCTTCCATGATACTATACATACGTGTACATATTACATACTGCATTCGACCTCAATAAGTGATAAACAATCACATGTCCATACCAAATAAGTGATAAAATATCACATTTATCCGGGTGTCAAGTTCGTCTCTCTGCTGTACGGAAGTACTGACCTGTTCACGGACTTGCTCCTGTGCCCTCATGCATATAAAAATCAAGTTCCTCATCAATAAGTGATTATATCACATAGGGCTTGTTTTCAAATCAAAATAAGTGAGTATCTCACAGCCTATACGTTCAAACAAATGATAATCGGTATACTCACCGGTAAGATGAATTTTCGTGCATACCTTGATACGGGAATGTGTCGTGATGTGGATGAACACCGGTCGGTAAGTATAAATCATACCTTAACGTATCCCCTCGCCATGATTACATCTGATAAGTTGAGCTTAAGTGGACAACAATACCGATAATTGTTATAGGATGCTTATTTTAATGTTAACTAATTGAATAACAAGAGTGTTTTGACATGACCGTACACTGATATGATTCTCTTACCCTCGAAACTCGCAAAAAGAATGTCTGTATATATTTATTTACCGCTTAACTTTTATTGTTTTATTTTAAACAGTTTCGTCGTTTGGTGCATATCAGTACGACATTAGCGGTGATGTCGTTTGATAACACTCAAAGGATATTAAAATTGTTGCCTTTTAATTTATTCAAAAATACCAAAAAGATTTTAGGTGAGTTTTAATATAAACTTTATAAAAAAAAAAACCAAAAAAAAAAACCAAAAAGATTTTTCTTCCACTTTATTTTCGATCGTACGATGTTGGAGCTCGAGTCTTCGTTACCTGAAACCTGAACGAAAACCGAATTGACTAAATCTTCATAAACGGTCGAAATTTGCAAGTTTTGAAAGTTAAATCTGAAATTGAGAAATTTATTAAACTTTCGAACTGTCGGACGGTGTTTGATAGTGACATGGTCATTCGTGTGTCATTTGGTTATACTAACTATTCCAAGCAGTTGTTCTCATTACGCGTTTAGATTTCTTGCATGTGCAGATTCTAAAGGCTAGAAGAACATGGTCGATGACAAGCTTTGGAATGAGTAACGAGAATGGTTCCCGCCAAGCCATATATATATATCAGTTAGTGTTAATGCACTTTTGGTGATAAGTGCAAGTCTTCCAATATTTAGGGTCTTTATTGTACAAATGTCAATAGTTAGTCCCAAGAAGTTCCTAGGGAGAGCTCTTGGTCAGAGTTTTATGGAAACTTAGTCCCAAGAAGTTCCTAGGGACAATTTGTCCCAAGAAGTTCCTAGGGACAGCTTGTCCAAGGTTTGCAAGGGTTTTTGTTTAGTCAGAGTTTTGTATAGTATTAGCTTTTGTCTGAGTTTTGTGGCAAAAGCTCTGAGCTTTGTGCTATTTGTTTTGTCTAGGCTTTCTAGTTAGTCTTGAAAGTCCGGGTTTCACCTTGTATATATACTTTAATATGGAATAGACAAGGTAACGATTTCTGTGTGAATTTCTGTGCCCTAATCATTGTGTTTTGTCTGGCGGCGCTTTGTGTGAGTGACGTCATTCATCTTCATCAAGAATACTCAGTGTATTCTTGATTTCTCTCTCAAATCCTTGCATTCTTGTGTTTCATCTACAGTGGTTGATCATCAGGTGGATTCCGCACACCTGTTGGTTGCTTTAGCTGAGTGAGATCTTGGATTAGGAGGCCTTACAAGTGGTATCAGAGCAGTGTGCTCATACTACTGTAGGTGTTCTTAGTTTGAAGGTTTTGGTGAGATTAGTTCATACTTTGATAGGGTTTAGTGAGATTTTAGTGTGTTTTTGTGTATTATTCATGATTCTTCATTCATTTCTAGTGTTTGGATGATGGATTTTGAGTAGTTTAGTGAGTTTTTAGTGTTTTCTTCATCTGGGTTTTACAGGGGTTTTTGTTCTTGTTCATACAAAGCTTTGAAGGAGATAAAGATTCTGAGTTTTGATCTTTGGAAGCTTGGTCCGTGGTTTACACTTTGTGTTTGTGTCTCCGGGGTATTATTGAACCAGTGTGTAGTCACATTGGGGAGATACTCCGAAGATTGGTTCTTCTGAGTTTTGAAACTGTCTGAGTTTTCAAATTCAGTCTGAGCTTTTCTCCTGGTCCGAGTTTTTCCTTTTATAGTTGTTAAGAGTCTGAGTTTTTGTTTAGTTTGGTCCGAATTTTTCTATTTTTAGGTAAATTGTGTCTGAGTTTTATCTTGTCTGAGTTTAGTTTGTATTTGGGTCCGAGTTCTTTCAAAATTTTCTTAGTCCGAGTTTGTTTAATTACTTGAGTCCGAGTTTTTTTTTAGAAAATATATAGTGTCCGAGTTTTTAAGTTTAGCTTTAAGTCCGAATTTTCTTTTGTCATTGAGTCCGAGGTTATTGTTTTCATTTATAAATATATAGTTAGTCCGAATTTTTATTTAGTTATACATAGTCCGAGTTATTTAGATATCATTGTTATTTAGTTATACATAGTCCGAGTTATTTAGATATCATTGTTATTTAGTTTTACATAGTCCGAGTTATTTAGATATCATTAGGTCCGAGCTTTAACTTATCCATCGAGTCCGAGTTTGTTCTTATGACTTAGGTCCGAGTTATTTAAGTGTTAAATTGAGTCCGAGTTTGGTTAATTACTTGAGTCCGAGTTTTTTAGAAAATATATAGTCCGAGGTATTTAGGTATATAGAGTCCGAGCATTTAGATTTTTAGGTCCGAGTTTGAGCTCCTGTTGAAGTCTGAGTTTAGTCTAATTTTTATTATAGGTCCGAATTTCTTGAACATCTTTATTTTGTCCGAGTTTTATTAGTATAGTTTTCTTTTATTATAAGTCCGAATTTAAGTTTAATACTTGGTCCGAGTTTAGTAGAGTTTCCTCTAGTGAGTCCGGATTTCTTAGTTGATTTTGGATTCCGAGTTTCTTCAGTGTGTCTGAGTTTCATATTTCCAAGGTCCGATTTTTTTTATTTATTAAGTCCGAGTTTTAGGTTTATATTAGGTGTCCGAATTTTTTTTAAGGCTTGGAGTCCGAATTTTTTCCATCAAATAGTTGGTCTGAGGTTAAATTTCTAGTGTTGTGTCTGATTTCCTTGTTTGTGTTCTATTTCAGGTTTCTGTGATCCGGGATTCACACTCTGATTAAGGCTCACTTCACTGCTTGGAAGTTCTCTGTTGTTTCCTAAAAATGGCAAACAACAATCTGACTACAATGGTGCAAAACCTCAAGCACAATGCTGAGGTAGGAAGTAACGACAAACCTCCTTTGTTGATCAACGAACTTGATTTTCCTGAGTGGAAGGAGCGTTTCGAAAGATATGTTCGAGCAAAAGACATCAAAATCTGGTTGTGCATCGTTAAAGGATGTGGAGCTACTCCAGTACGTACGTTGACGATTGATACGTACTTGGCGCTTACTGACGACCAGAAGAAGTTTTATGACTGTGAAGAAAAAGCTATGTCAATGATAACGATGGCAATGACACAGTCTATACTTCATACGTTTCGTAAGAGAAATAGCTCAAAGGAATTGTGGGATAGTATGATCCAGCGATATGAAGGAAACGAAATGTACAAGAAACGACGTCTCGAACGTTTGAAGACTCAATTCGTTGTGTTCAAGGCTTTGAAGAATGAATCATTTGATGACACTGTGAATCGATTTTATCATCTGCTGAGCGAACTTGATAGAAGTAAAGAGGGTATCTACACTGAATTCGAGAAGGTTGAGAAGTTTCTGAATTGTCTTTCGAGAGAATGGAATATGTACACCGCTTTGATCAGAGAGGGTGTTCTCTACGAAGAGCTTTCATTGGAAGAAGTTGTTCAGAAGCTGAGGGGTTACGCTTGGAATATGGAAGATCAAGCATCTGATTTCGAGAAGATCCAAGATCCTCAGTTATATAAGGCTTCGAAACCAACGGATAAGGGTAGTAATGGTGGTGTCGGTGTTGCTTTGTATTCGGAGAATGAAGGTCCTGCAAGTGAACACGCCTTCATAAGCAACACTGTCAGTTCAAGTGGAACAACCAATTCAAATCAAGGGATGTACTCTTCTAGTGGCGCTCAGAAATCTCAAGGAACAAGTGTGAACATTCCTAAGATAGATGCAAGCGGTTTGAAGTTGATTGAAGAAAATATGGGTCTGTTGGCGTCCTTCATGACTGCATACGAGAACTTCTGTCTTGGGAAACTCGTTGAACCGTCAAGTCTCGATGAAGACTTTGATCAGATAGATCAAGACGAGATGGAAGAACTTGATCTACAGCTCAATATGGCACTGTTAGTCCGTAGAGCGAAGAAATTTCTGCTGAAGACGGGTAGGAAGTTCATAGGAGGTCAGACAAAGACTCGAATGGGAGTCGACATGTCAAAGGTAAAGTGTTACAACTGCGGGATCTACGGGCATTTCGCACGTGATTGTCGAAAGCCGAAGATGGAAAGATCTGACAGAGACAACAACTCCCGAGGAAACAACTCAAGACCTCAAAACAATGCATCAAATGCTGCCTCCAACTCAAGTGCTCGTTCAAGTGGGTCTGAAAATCTTACACCTTCGACAAACAATGCTATGGTGGCTCAACCTCTACAAAATGTGACTGAGCCTTATGACTGGGGTTGTGCTTTGGAAGACATCTCAGGAGCTATTGTGTCACAAGCTTTTATAGCTGAAATTTTGAACGAAGAAGTGTATGAAGAGGTTGTTGAAGAGACAAGCATTGAGGAGCTTGCAGTTGTAGCTGAAGTGTTTGGGGAAGAGTTAGATTCGGGAAATGTTGCTGAGAATGAAAGTCCTTCGATCGAAGAGACCATTGAGAAGTCTAGCAAGACAGAAGATGGAGAAAAGGGAGAACGCTTTGAATTCAACATCTCCACAGCCGAAATGCAGCAATTTGCGGATGCAGAAGCTAAAAGGTTGGAAGAAAACTCCATAGAAAACGAGGCTTGTGCATTCATGGCTGGCATTGAGATAAAATCATCTTCTGTAGATAAGCGATGTGCTAGATGTGTTGAGTTTGTGACTAAGATAGATAGATATGCACTTCATAACACAAACTTAATTGCAGATTTAGAAAAATCCAGAGAAGTCATTGCTGTTTTATCTAATTTGGATAAAGAACACCGAATTAAGATAAAAGCGCTGAAAAATGATATCTCTGAATTTGAGAGACTGGTGGCTAAGGGTAATCTTAGAAATCAGGAATTAAAATCTGAACTTGAAATGAATCAAAATTGTGTTTTGGAAAAGAACAAAATCATTTTGGAAAAAGATAATCTGATTTTAGATTTACAACGAAAGATTGAAAAGTTCAGGGATTCATCCGAAGTGATGAACTTCTGTATTAACAGCCAACGTCTCAAAGAATCTGAGGAAGGAATGTTTGGCATTGGTTATAACAAGGTGCCTCCACCGATAAACCATAATTATACATCAATGCCAAGCATCGATCCTGAATTGGCAAACTTTGTGCCAACAACCCCTCTGACAGTTGAACCACAAAGTGAGTCAGAATCTGAGCCAGATGAAGTCACTGACTCAGATCAGTCGAAGAAGAGTGGAATTTCAAAGAAAAATGAGGTGAACCTTGAAAACATTGAAAATTTGATAAGCAACAAGATTTTGGAAATTTTCAATCAAGTTCAAAATGAAAAGTCAAAACCTAAGTCACGTGGGAAAACTAAAAATACTTTGAAAAATGTCCCTAAAATTGAGTTTGTTAAAGGGGAGGATTTTATCAAAGAAGAAGTAAAAATTGAAACAGGTTCCAACTCTCAGTTTGTGAACCAAATTTTGAAAAATTACACCAATGCCTCATCATCTTCGACCGATCATGAGGAACGTCCGAAGAACGCTGCGAAAATTCGCAAATGCTACAAGTGTCGTGGGAAAGGACACTTAGCAGCAGACTGTCCAGATGACAGGGGTAAATCACTTGTTGATCCTGATCAAAAGAAACCTTTTGTTGACAAGCCACAAAATGAATCAGTTAATGTTGAAAAGAAAAATGGTAAAAATCAAATGGTTGAGAAAAACAAAGTGATTAAACAAGAAGTAAAACCAGTTGTTAAACCAAATGTTAAATCACAACAAAATCAGGATCAAGAAGAGAAACCCGTTGTTATTAACCGTGGGGACAGATCAGAAAATGTACCTCAAAGACATGATACTCGTGAGAAAACCCCTCACAGACGACAAAATCATGTCACCTTTCAAGGAGTTGAGAATGACAATCTTTCTGGAGGTTCGAACAACAACTATGCTAGACCTCATGCACAGAACAGATTCGTGAATGATCGAAATGCGTCACCCCCCCCCCCCCCCCGATTTCCAAATCAAAGACCGCATTCGAATAATCATCCACGATCATTCTCAAGACACGAAGATGCTCCTAGATTTGGTAGGAATTTTGAGTCACCGAGGAATCAAAATTACTATTACCAAAACTATGGAAGCCGAGGGTATGGAAACTCTGGTTATACCAACAGATCGTCAACTCCGTATAATCCACGATTTGCGGGGACTCATTCCAACAATTTCCGAAATGGAAATGATGGACACAGAGGCGATGATGGTTATTTCAAAGAGTTTTCTTATATTGACGAATCAGGACGACCCAAGACCATCATGGCTTGGGTCCCACACTCTAACTAAATTTTTGTTGGCGAGTGTAGGAGCAGCTGAAGAGGGCTATCTATATTTGGTATATCGATAGTGGCTGTTCCAGACACATGACAGGAAATAAAGAATTATTGAACAATTTTAAACAATTTCGTGGTGGTTATGTGAATTTTGCCGGTGAAAAGGGTGGATATATCACTGGTGAAGGCTCTGTGTCAAATGGAAAAATCACGCTGCATAAAGTGAACTACGTTGAAGAATTGAAGCATAACTTGATGTCGGTTTCTCAAATCTGTGATAACAAGTACACGATGTTGTTCACTGATAAAGCTTGCTTCGTTTTGCGTCCGGGATTTGTTGTTCCTGAAGATTGGATCGTTATGAGGGCTCCAAGGGTGAATAACACATATGTCATGGATATGCGCCCGTTGGTTAACTCGTCTGCTCCAGTGACTTGTCTACTTTCAAAGGCGACTGAAGATCAATCATATCTCTGGCATAGGAGAATGGGCCACGTGCATCTGCGAAAAATGAACCACTTAGTGAAAAACAACTTGGTGTTGGGGGTTCCTTTACGTAGTTTCAATATGCACAACAAATGTGAATCATGTGAAAAAGGAAAAATCAAACGAAAGCCTCATAAACAGAAAACAGTTAACTCTATCCAAAAACCACTTGAATTGCTTCACATGGATCTTTTCGGCCCGATCCATGTTGCTAGCATTGGTGGGATGTCTTATTGCTTAGTTGTCACTGACGATTTCTCACGTTACTCATGGGTATTTTTCTTAAAAACTAAGGATCAAACTGCTGGTATTTTAAGAGACTTATTCAAACAACTTGAGAAAAACTGTTCACTTCCTATTAAGAAAATCCGAAGTGACAATGGCACTGAGTTTAAAAATCAGTCTATGGATGATTATGTCGGGAAATGGGAATAATTCATCAGTTCAGCGCTCCATATGTTCCTCAACAGAACGGAGTTGCAGAACGGAAGAATCGTACCCTGATTGAGGCGGCCCGCACTATGCTTTCTGAATCAAAATTGCCAATTTTCTTCTGGGCCGAGGCGGTAAACACTGCATGTTATGTGTTAAATCATGTGCTTACTGTCAAAAGAGAAGATAAAACGTGTTATGAATTGCTTGAAAACAGGAAACCGAACCTCTCTGGTTTTCAGCCTTTTGGGATTAAATGTGTTATTAAACGCACCAAAGATACTCCGAAAATGGGGGAAATTGGTGAAATTGGGTTCTTTTTGGGTTATGCCAATGAAACTCCAAACAAACGCGTTTATAACATCAAGAAGCGAATAGTGGAGATCGTGTTTGACATAACTCCTTTGAGTTTTGATCCTCCACCGTCCGAATTCGGTCCCAAAAGCGGATATGATTATGATAAATTGTTTGATTCGTTTGATCTTCCTGATGTTTCAGAAGAAGATTCGGAGGTTGTATACACACATCTTGTGAACAAAGATGAAGTGGATGCGAGCTGGAGAGCAAGTATTCCTACTAATGTGTCTTCGAATGTTCCAGTCGCTGATTCTTCGACCGTAAATGATGCTGTTGCTGAGCAGATCCCCAATGCAGCTGCTCAAACTACAAGTGGAGATCTATACGTTGACTTTTCAGCATATCCAAATGTTGATGCGTCTTCTGGTAATGATGGAGCTTCTAGTAGTAATGCACATGCTGAGGGGGAGATTCAATCGAATTTGGGAAACAATCTTCAAGCTCCGGCAATCCCAGTTCCAAGAACAAATATTCATCATCCTGTTGATAATATTATTTGGAATCCAAGTGCTGGAGTGCAAACGCGAAGGAGTATTTCAGAAATGCAATGTCTGTTCTCTGCTATCAAGAAAGAGGAAATCTACAATCTTAGCCTGCATGAATGTTTTATCTCTCAGATAGAGCCGAAGAACTATCAGATGGCTCTGAAGGATAATTCTTGGTGTGAGGCGATGCAAGAAGAGTTAGCTCAGTTCGACAAGTTAAAGGTGTGGAATTTGGTCGATCTTCCAAAAGGCCAACATGCAATCAACACGAAATGGGTTTTCAAGTGCAAGAAAGACGATAAGGGTGTCGTTGTCAGAAACAAAGCACGGTTGGTTGTTCAAGGCTTCAATCAGGAAGAAGGGATTGATTATACAGAAGTTTATGCACCGGTGGCAAGACTGGAAGCTATTCGTTTGTTTCTAGCCTTTGCTGCACACATGCGTATCAAAGTCTATCAGTTGGATGTGAAAAGCGCCTTCCTTTACGGGAAATTGCGTGAAACTGTGTATGTGTCCCAACCACCGGGTTTCGAAGCTCCAGGGTTAGACAACAAGGTCTATTTGTTGGACAAGGCTCTCTATGGTCTCCATCAGGCCCCTCGAGCTTGGTACGAGACGTTGTCAAAGCATCTTTTGGAGCATGGGTTCTCGCGTGGTGCAATCGACTCCACATTGTTCATTTTGAAGAAAGGGGGAGATTTTCTGATCGTGCAAATTTACGTTGATGACATAATCTTTGGTTCTTCAAATGAAGAATTGTGTCGTGAGTTTGAGACGGTGATGAAGTCAAAGTTTGAAATGAGCGCGATGGGCGAGTTATCATTCTTTTTAGGTCTTCAAGTGAGTCAAGAAAAAACCGGGACGTACGTGCATCAGACAAAGTATGTCCACAAGATTCTCAAAAGATTTGGATTGGAAGATAGCTTACCCTATGACACGCCTCTGCCGACAAATCTCAAGCTTTCACCCGATGATGAGAAAGATCCTGAAGTGGATCCGACTCTATATCGAGCAATGATAGGTTCATTGATGTATCTTACTGCCTCACGACCAGATATTATGTTCTCTGTTTGTTTGTGTGCTAGGTACCAATCAACTCCGAAGGAGTCGCACTTGAAAGCTGTCAAGTGTATTTTCAGATATCTGAAAGGAACGCCTAAGCTTGGATTGTGGTATCCAGCTGAAGGTGGTCTGGATTTGATGGCGTATGCTGACGCAGATTTCGGAGGGTGCCGGATGAACAGAAAGTCAACCTCTGGCGGCGCACAACTTCTTGGAAATCGTCTTGTCTCTTGGCAATGCAAAAAGCAGGTTGCCGTTTCTCTATCCACGTGCGAGGCCGAGTACATTGCTGCCTCAAGCTGTTGTGCTCAGGTCTTGTGGATTCAGCAGCAAATGAGGGACTACGGTTTGAATTTTACTCGAACTCCTATCCTTGTTGATAATAACTCTGCCATTTCCATAACAAACAATCCGGTAAATCACTCACGCACTAAGCACATAGATGTTAGGCATCATTTTATTCGCGACTGTGCTGAGAAGGGTTTAATAGAAGTGGTTAGGGTAGACACCTTGGATAATCTTACCGACCTGTTTACGAAAACATTCGATCGGGCTAGATTTGAAAATCTGGTCCGAATGATTGGCATGATCAACCCAGAGTAAAATGCTTTCCAAACTCGCATAGAAACTTTATTTTATCTTTTCTGTATAGTTCTTACTTCTTTCGAAAAATTGAAAAACTCCAAAAATATTTTACTTAGTTGTAGGATAAATTTTCAGAAAAATACAAAAACATTTGAAAAATCTAAAATGAAGTCGTGTTGAGATATAAGGGAAATGATAGTACATCGGTTAGTCGTATCTGGTGCAGGACTATGGCTATATACATATATAAAGGTAACCGTTAATTGTGACAGCTTCGTCATACGTTGCTTCGGTAGGTTTTACGCGTAAATAAGAACCTGTTTTTGGTATATAAACATAATAAACTGCGTAACTCGTGTGGCGCATCTCTCGGATATATGGTCTTGGTACCGTAATTTCGTTTGATAGATTGCCGAGGTTCTGAGATACGTGGTCTTTATGCTGTTTATCATCTGGGTATCATGGTTGTTTTTTTTACCGGAAAATAACGGGGACGCAAGTCTAGATCTTCCATGATACCATACATACGTGTAAATATCCTTAATTCTTGATGCATTCGACCCAAATAAGTGATAAACAATCACATGTCCCACAAAATCATGCGGGAGTCAAGTTTATCCTCAATAAGTGATTCTATCACAAATGACTTGCTCCTGTGCCCTTTGCATCTGAAAATCAAATAAGTGAGTATCTCACATTAGCTTATACGTCAAAAAAAAAAAAAAACAGATGATAAATGGTATACTCACCAGTAAGATGATCTCTCGCGCATACCTTGATACGGGAGTATATTCTGAGGTGGGTAAACATAGTTACTGTCAGCCTTTAAGACACTTAATTCCATATCTCGAAAATAGTGTTCGAAAGCGTGCTAAAACTTAAGTGGACCACAATACCGTTGAACGTCTTAAACTGTCAACATCATTCTAAAAGACTAAAACTAAAATGCTATGGTTCTTGTGTTGGGTACTGACAGTAAAACCGATATGATTCCTTTGCTCCGATTTCACAAAAAGATAATTAGTGTAAATATGTTCTTAGGTTTAACCTATTTAATTTAGTTCAAATTAAAAAAAAAAAACCACAAAAAGATTTTGCTTTCTTGTTTCTATGTGCGAGTTATCTTATTAAGAATACTCTAGGGTTGTGAAAATTGTTTAAATAAGTTATTAAATGTTGGTTGTTTAATATTTCAATTGTTTATTCTAGGGTATTGGAATTTATTTTTGGGATTCAGGTTTGGGACGATGTCTCCAGGGTCAAGTTTCTTAATTCTGGGTTAAGTGTTTCAGGTCTGGATCCCAGAATTAAATAAGTTATCACCGGTAAATTTCACAGTAAATCCTTGTGTAATTAGTTGATCATAACTTAAGACGTTCCTATCTATATCTTGTGTAAAAAACACACTTTGAATCCTGATTTTTTCTGCCCCTGAAATAACGTCTACCGGTCCTATTCCCCGAATAAAATAAAACTGATTTTCATTCGTTCTGGTTTCGACATCATTCATACATTTCATACGTTTAAACATATTAAGGTTTCCAGAAAAATGATGTTTGAGAGTCTTGCTTACGTACCACATTTCTGACCACAAACCTCCGTCTGTTCCGACTACTAGATACTCCATTATCTGATCCTTTCTTTGATCATCATCTTCATTCTCACGTTGTTGTTCCATACCGGTGTTAATGTCGATTCGTATCAACTGAGATTCTTCATCCTCTTCTTTCCTTTTGCAGTTGGAGATTTGGTGGCCAGGAATATTACAATAGTAACATCGCTTCATCAGCCACTTCCGTTCCCGTCTCTCGTCTGCACAGTGTTGACACGGTAATGTTGTGGAAGATGCCCGGGGATCTGAATACTCTGTTGCTCTGATACCACTTTGTTGGGCCCTTATCTGATTTGCAGCGGTAAGTTTGATCGGATTTGCAGTGGTAACATTATCATATCGTTGCTCCATATTAACAAAGAACAACCACGTTTGACAATAGTGAATGATTACAAGTAAGTAGGGACAATTGGATGAATAATTGTCTTGGTAACGAGAATGGTTCCCGCCAAGCCATATATATATATCAGTTAGGAAGCGGTTTAGTGTCCATTTCGGTTGAACAAATGGCGGGAATAACTGCCATTTGAAAGGGTATCAACCAACCGACACACCGGTTCATTATTCGAGTTACATCGTTTCACTACTTACATAATAACATAACTATTACATATCATAAATAAGAATTATGTTTATAATACTTCTAATACTTTTGCGGTTCTCTTTTCAGCATCCCATAACAGCTCAACCTCTTCAGGCTTGTATTTTGAGAATCTCTTGATCCAATATTCAGTGTTCTCAAAATCATTCGCACCGTCTGATTCTTTGACTATGTTGACCAGAATTCCAGTCCAAGGCCAGCAAAACAATTCGTTTTCTTCAGTGATTGGCGCTGCTACTTTCAGCGGCTTTTCAGCCTCATCTGCCAGTTCATTTTCTAAGTACAATGTTAGAGCAAGATGGTTCGCCTTTTGCTTTGCACTTCTGTTTGAAGAGCCTTTGCTTACTCCAGAAGCATGTTGATGCAAGTCTTTGTATTTGAAATTCTGTTTTTTCTTGCCAGCACAAAAAGGACACCTATAGATGCCACCGGAATACTTAACTTTAAGTTTTCCATTCCTCAGTTGTTCGTATGGCTTATCTTTGTAATCAGAAATCTCCGAATCACTAAACTCGGACTCTTCACCGGAACTGATATCCATCTACTCAGAAAACATACGCAAGACAATATGAAGATGTTAATTAAATGCATGTTGAGACATTAAGGGGGTGTAATTAAGGTAAAATGAAAATATCAGATATCCTAATTCCTAATTGATGATGCAATAAACGCAAGTACACAACCTTAAGTGCCAAAAAATATAGACCAACGGATCTCAAGCCTCTCAGAGGTCTCACATTTCCCTGAAAACTTCTGTTTAATACTTGAATATTGTGAATTTTAATTTACGAACAGTTACTATGATGATTCAGAATTTAGAGTCATGGATCACTAACATACATAACAGGTGTGAAATACGTAAAACTTGAATGATATGCAAATTTCGTGTTACATTTACTGTAAAACATGTATCAATTTCGCATTTATATAACATCCTCTCCATATACGACAGTTCTGTTTCTCATCATTTCATTCTTAGAAACTATAATCGATTCCTAAATGTGGATATAACGACAGAACAAACCCAAAATAACCAAAATGAAGGGAAAAAAAAGCAAAAATCAAGCCATATGACTTTGCCATTGGTCACACCAGTCATCTTTGTGTCACGCAAACATATTTAACAATTTTTCGCGTATCATATGACATCATACGGCCTATATGACACGGCAGTAGTGTCTAGATAGTGTGGCGGCGATGTTTATATAGCCTAGCCTTTCCTAAACACAACCTTAGTACTCCAAAAGGTCTAACATTTCTCTGAAAACTTTTGCTTAATATCATAAACACTATATATATACTCAAATATTGTGAAAATTTTAAAATTAATATATAAACAGTCACAAGCAGCATACTCTGAGGATTCATAATTTAGAGTCATGGATCTCTAAAATACATAACAGGGTAAGGATAGTGTAAAAAGGGCCTAAAGTGTGAGAAGTGTATTATAACACTATATATAATACTATATAACACCATATAAACACCGTATAACAATATGTAACACCATATAATACCATATAACACTATGTAACACTATATAACATTATATAACAAATATAACACTATACATCTATCATAGACATGCTATCAGACAACCTATAGTGTTATATTTGTTCTATAATGATATATAGTGTTACATAGTGTTATATGGTATTATATGGTGTTACATATTGTTATACGGTGTTTATATAGTGTTATATAGTATTATATATAGTGTTATAATACACTTCTCACACTTTGAGCACTTTTTACATGATCCTCTACCTATATAACATATGTTCAAACTTAAGTCAAATGCAAATTTAGAAACAAGTGTTCTAAATTTAAAACAACATCTTCTGTTCGTACACTAGTGTTGTTTATCATCATTTCATTGTTAGAAACTATAATCGAAACCTAAATGCGGGCTGGAACACACAATTCGAACATTTCAACTAGTATAACGAAAGAACAAACTACGAAAATGAATTTTAAAACAAAAATGAAGCTCGATCGAACAATTTGCAGAAAGCATATGATCCTTAACTGGAAAAGGATGCCTGCAAGATATTATTGAGGTGTAATTGCGAGTTGAGTGAGCATAAACCCTAGCGTACGGCAGCAAGTACGTAGATTGATCGTTGGAGAAGAAGAGAAAGCGTATGAACAATTGTTGATTTCAGTTTTGTTGGAGGGAGAGAGAATATACAGTAGGAGATTATTATGTCAAAATATTTACAATCATATTAAGACCACCCGTAGTGGGGCGTGATTTTAAAAAAAAATTGAAAAATAACGCCCCAAAACGCCCCCATCCCCATTACATGGGGCGTTTTAAGGCGTGTTTTTTTAAAAAAAATGGGTTTCGCGTTATAATTAAAACGCTATGTTGATATTTGCCAAACCAATCAGTGATGAGCATGTTCTGACAAGTATTGAGAACCCCACCTTTGCATGTGTGGAAAGATTGACTACCCAATCACCATTTGCCTTTTTTTTGCATGTGTCCAAAGTCTGACAACTTTCCATCAATTTGCTTTTTTTTTTTTAATGATTGGAAGGGGGCGTGATTTTAGGCATTATTCCCACTACACCACTTTTGTTATAATGCCCCATCGCTGACTAGGACGCCACGTGTCGGATAATGCCCCATGGTGGGGGCATTATAACACATTACCACTACACATGGTCTAAGTAAAAAAAAATATAATTATTATTAAGTACATTTAAAAGTCAATATTTACAGCTATGATATGATGTTAAGCAAATATATGATGTGACTGATTTAATAGTTGAAAAGACAGCAGAAATAATAACAATACATAAACGTATAAGACCATATTGTATGGTGAAGTTAGTCTCCAAAGAGACCACCTGTGATGTAAACGCCACCTCATCAAAGGTGGAGGATATGTACTTGATGACTACCCAACCCCACAATAAAAATCAATATAATATAATGTATAATAAAGGGGCAGAGAGAGAAGTCAGAGAGGCCCCACCACATTGGCTCGTCTCCAACGTCTTGGAGAGGCCGGCAGCGACGCGACGGAGCAACGAGGGCGGTGTGCGACAACCCGGAACAGAGGCGATGGGGGGAGACGAGGCCCATACCGGGCGGTCTAAGGGTGTAAGGGGCTCCTTCGGTGACCCCTTCGGTAACCCCACTTTACAGCTCAGCAATGGGCCGCCAGCCAACATTTGGTGTTCGGTGCGGGAAGAGAAGGTAGAGGAGAGAGAGTGGGTTAATTGTGAGTCTCACCCTCTTTCCACCAATCACAAATTTTTCCTTTTAAAAAAAAATTGTTTACCACTCTCTATGTATTTGAGTGCAAAATAAGAAGTAAAGTGGGAAGCTAACATGACATGATATTATTGCACCCCTTCCACCCAAACAACTTATTTTTTGTATCAATCAATTTAACTTTTTATTGTAAGTTTCTTCTTATTACTTATGTCTAAATTTTCTTTAAAATGTTTTTCCAACTTAAATTAAACTAGTGGGTAATAAATGTAGTTCGCAACAGGACAAACCGATTTTTAGTAAAATTTAAACAAAATCATAGGCACAACATTCCTTATTCATTAAACAAAAGTTGTCTTAGCTAGTAATTTAAAAAATAAAGTCGTTTTCTGATCGAAACCTATAAAAAATGAATATTGATACTGATACGGATCCGTATACGTGATGAGGCTAGAAACTCTATCGTGATGGAGTCCTGTATCCGGCCAACCGAATTCACAAAAACAACAAACGATAGTTTGGCAAAAAATTCTATTCATAAAAACTTAATCATCCATCCAAGCATTACAATTGGTTAAATAGGAAATAGAAACAACTAGAAAAAGATAAACAAGAAAAACGATAACTACTAAAATTCAAATAAAAGATAAACATGAAATTCAAAATAATCGGGATGGATGAGGCTAAAGAGGCAGCGGCCTCTAGCCACTTTTCGTCGGGCCGGGTTTTGCAATAACATCTTCGGGCGGTTCTTCCAATGGGTCCCGATCCGTATCATCCTCCCCTCTGAAAAAAGACTCGACCCCGAGTCATCTTCATCACCGGGAACATAGGGGGCTAAGTCAGCTACGTTAAAGGTGAAATGAAGCTTACAAAAATAATCAAAATGCAATTGAAAGTTAAATAAAACAAAAACCATAATTATCTTAATGTATATATCATAAGAATTGCACATTGCGACTTTACTTTACAAATTTAACGAAACGTAGATAAGTGCTTAAATAGTTTTTTTTTAATGGCTAAACTTGCACACCATGGGGATTAAACCCATGACCTTCTACTATTCTATACCTTATCTAACTAACCAACACCATTGTGCTATTCCCAATGGATAAGTGCTTAAATAGTTGCATTATCAAGTCTCTTTGGAAATTGATATAAAGCTAGAATGGAATTAGTCATGCCGAATCAATGGCCATTCTTGACTAAGATTAAGGGGTTGTTTGTTTACCTTTTAATGGGCTCTTAATGGTTCAGAACTCTTCCGTACTTAATGGTTCAGACTGATTGTTTCGTGAGTAAATGTCTGAATGGTTCAGACATTTGCCTCTGAATGGTTAAGCATTATTGATGTGGAAAAAGTAGTTCAACTAATTAAACTAAAATTACCCTAAATTAAGACTCAAGTAATAAAAATCTAGACTCTTTAACCTGACTAAACTACTCACCGGCAAGTGTACCGGTCGACTCTAGCACAGAAAAGTAAGTCCGGATGTCGAACCCATAAAGACTCTAATGAATTACGTTAACGACTAAACTTAGACTAGACACTGACACGACTAAACAAATGTTGTGTTTTAAAGGGGGGGGGTTTACTAAAATCCTAAAATTGTGATTAAATTGAGATTAAACTAAGACACGAACAAAGACTAGGGTTTTAATTCAGATGAGATTAAGGACTACCTAGACTTGAATCCAGTTTAACTATGAATGGACTTCTAACGGTTTTATTGTTGTATGGAGCCGGGATCGTAAAATACTAAACCTTAAGGTATTTCAATGCTAAGACTTCCCGACCCTTCTCAGGAAGAAACCTAGGAAACCCTACAAGGCTGTTATGAATACCGACTGTAAGATTTCCTCTCAGTCCTCTAACGACTCTAAAAGTGCCCTAATACGACTATCTACCTCTCAGCGCGACAATCTAAGGCAATTCTAGGTTCTGACTTGGTTTACTAGACACTAATGCATTTAGGGAACTAACGTCGATTTCTCTCAAAATCTAATTTAGCTGTATACTGCACCGCGACCTAATAACTAACTCGAGCCTCTCAGCGACAAGTTAAGCAGAATATTTATTTCTAATTGTCTTTTAATTACTGTTTCTAAGGCTATCGGCCGATTTACCCAAAGATCACCCGAACCCGCAAGGATGCAAATAATCAACACAGATCTATTATGTGAAAGACATCCACCAAAATCTATGTGAAACAGTAAACAATCCAGAATCAAAAGTAAATACGCACACGCACCAAATCAGAAAATCTAGAACACGTTACTTTCAGAAGTCAATCCATAATCAATCAATAAAAACCGTTAAAAGATCCAAACATAAATTAAACCATCATCGAATCTAGGTAGTATCTAAGGTTTAGCCAAGAAACATGATGTTCAAAATAAACAAAACAAGTTCAACACAAGAATTCATCGGAAAGTATTGAAAACGCGAAAGTAAAGAACACCGGGAGATAAAACCCGAACACTCTTCAGTCTCACGATCCAAGCTTCAACCGATTGATTCCCGCAAGCTAAATCACTCAAGAATACTCAAAATCACCTCCGAAATTCGTCCTAGGGTTTCTTGATTCGTAATTAGAGTTGTGTTCAGTTTTCTTGGAAATCCATCCTCAAAACCCTAATTTTTCCGGAGCTCAAGACCTTCGCGTGACACCTAGAGGGGGTCGCGTGACGCGGCACCTCCCTATTCAATTTTTATTAATTTTTTATTCAATTCAACTTCCAGCTTTCCCGACGCGCGTACGAGTCCCGGTTTTCTTCCAAACTGCTCGGTTTTACTCGTTTTTCATCACTTTAAGCTACGGGACCTGAAATCAAAGCTTAACGTCAGCAGTATCGAAGTTCTAACCTAAACTAGACTCTAAACGACTGAAAACTGACCGAAATATACACTATAAACATATGTACTTTGAAGTACATCAAACATCCCCACACTTACTCTTTTTTCGTCCTCGAAAAAGAATTATGCAACGGAATCATAGATAAATAATCACTCGGAACGAAAAACATAGATATACTTAATTAAAACCCAAAGCTTGCGTTAGCTGCGATTGCGAATATATTTGTCCACTTTAAACCCGAGCCCGATCATGAGCCCTTATCATGTAAATTAAATTTAATGCGGTCAGTTTACCTAGGGTCTCACGCTAGAATCTACAGTCTACCTACTCCCGCCTCAAGCTTATAGGACTAAGAGAACGATCATTTGACCAATTCCCAACCGTCTTATATCAAAACCAAGAGAGTTTCTAATCAAAATTTTTTCTTTTTTCAAATTTTTCCGCTTTTTTTTCTTTTTCATACGTGAGTCTAGACGATGCTTTCCCTAACCAAGAGGCAATCCGGCTGTAGAGTCGCTATCCCCAACCACAGATTACTTAAGTTTTGGTACTTTTTTCTCTTTTTGCACAGTCGATTTCACACACCCTAGTGGTAATCTTGCTGTAGAGTCGCTATCCCCAGCTCAGACTACATAGGAATGCATTACTTTCATTTAGTTTCTAGCTCACTTTTTATTCTATTTTTTTTTCACGATCAAAAACTCTAACGGTTTTAACTTATAACGGTGCCCCTTATACTATTATTGGAAGTTTTAGTTTCGCATATCTCCCAGGCGAAAACCCACTAGTAAACCGACAATTAAGGTATATTAGATCAAAGGGACTTAAAACCAAACCCGGGCCTATCAACATATCCCTAACTAGACGCAAGCTCGATTTATTTAACTCATATTATTATTATTCGAACCCGAGCAAAAATTTGTCTTTTCTATCATTTTCCGTTAAAAAATGCAAACTTCTTTTTATTCGAAAGATATTTTCTGATTTTTCAATTTTTTTGGATTTTTTCAATTTTTTTAATTTTTTTTGTATTTTTTATAATTAAGACTCAATTATTTACATGTATTCCCATCCCCACACTTAGAGATTGTATTGTCCCTAATGCAAGAATGAAAACACGACTCGACACTACCTAAAAACTACTAAATAAATAACGAACTAACTAAATAACTAGACGACGAAATAAATAAATAAAATACAACAACAACAAAAAGGGAAACGACTTAACTGAATATGTGAGACTGTCAAAGTGCCAGTCGTTTCCACATAAGCCCTCCAATACCGAACGTGCTCAGCAAACAATACCAAACTCTCTCTCACACGAACGGAAAGCGGCTCCACATCATCAACCTAAACATAAGTACCATACCATACATACCACTACCAAACATTTACCGTAGCATCAGCCGAAATTCAAACAGAAAATAAAAATATGTCCTACGGATACAACCACATCGAACTACTGAAACAACATAAATAAAATAAAAACATGAAAGGATATATATGCTGCTGCAGTCTGCTACATCACTCCTCCTCAGAATCTTCTTCCATCTGCTGCGTTCCCGAACCTCCAGCCTGCTGCCACCCTGTAGGTCCCTCGCGGAGGATGACGAACCTAAACCTTGTTATACTAACCCACTAGCGAGTGCGGAATCCAAGCTAGCAAGCAAACCGAGATGAAACAAGTATAAACACAAACACACAAAGGTTCACTGATTAACACCACTTGTATTAATGCGTATGAAAGGTTCCGGTTACAAGCACAATGTTTACAAATCAGTTTTGCAAACTCTCAAGGTGTGTGTGTGTTTCGGACAGAATGCTCTCAACTTTCTATCTCTCTATGTGTGCATCTGTCTATCAACATACACTGCATGGGTATATATACACCCAGCCCAGGTTGTCTTGTCCGAAGGATCTGATAGATGATCGAAGGATCATCTATCGATTACAAAGTCTTCGAAGGATCTGCATTAACCTCGAAGGATGATCTATCGAATCATCCATCAAAGGTTCATCTTTCGAGTTCATCGAAGGATCAACATTATCCTTCGATGAGCATCCTTCGAGCCAGACACAAGACAACCATATTTCTAACTGTTTGGCCAAGTCAAACTAGGAGGACAGTTGACTTGGTCAAACTTACATGACTAACAAGGACATCGTTTATAACGTGACCGAATACAAACAAAGTACAGACACAAGTGCACCAACAAACTCCCCCTTGGCTGTAGCTTTGTCTCGATCTTTGATGTTTGCAGATTTGTCTTGACCTTGATCATCCTTGATCTTCATGTCTTCAAGACTCTGATGTCCTTTCAAGTCTTCAATGTCGGAGGATCTTCAAAGTCTTCACGTCTTGAAAGCAGAGAGTGTATCAACAAACTACCCGTATCGTGTAGGAAGTGTGTTGACAAACTCCCCCTTAACATAAGCTCCCCCTTGAGTTATGCTCGTGAAACACTTGATCCTTATGAAGTGAGATCCTTGTGGTGTTGATGATGGTCAGCAGCTACTCGATCATTTTCATCACTTGAGTGCCTTCACGTCATGTCTTCATTCCAAAGCTTTGTCATCGACCATGTTCTCCTAGCCTTTAGAATCTGCACATGCAAGAAATCTAAACGCGTAATGAGAACAACTGCTTGGAATAGTTAGTATAAACAAATGACACACGTATGACCATGTTTCAATCAAACACCGTCCGACAGTTTGAAAGTTTAATAAATTTCTCAATTTTAGATTTAACTTTCAAAGCTTGCAAATTTCGACCGTTTATGAAGATTTAGTCAATTCGGTTTTCGTTCAGGTTTCAGGTAACGAAGACTCGAGCTCCAACATCGTACGATCGAAAATAAAGTAGAAATAAAATCTTTTTGGCTTTTACAAAGTTTATATTAAAACACACCTAAAATCTTTTTGGTATTTTTTTTTGAATAAATTAAAAGACAACAATTTTAATATCCTTTGAGTGTTATCAAACGACATCACCGCTAATGTCGTGCTGATATGCACCAAACGACGAAACTGTTTAAAATAAAACAATAAAAGTTAAGCAGTAAATAAATATATACAGACATTCTTTTTGCGAGTTTCGAGGGTAAGAGAATCATATCAGTGTACGGTCATGTCAAAACACTCTTGTTGTTCAGTTAGTTAACATTAAAATAAGCATCCTATAACAATTATCGGTATTGTTGTCCACTTGAGCTCAACTTATCAGATGTAATCATGGCGAGGGGATACGTTAAGGTTTGATTTATACTTACCGACCGGTGTTCATCCACATCACGACACATTCCCGTATCAAGGTATGCACGAGGATTCATCTTACCGGTGAGTATACCGATTATCATCTGTTTGAGCGTATAAGCTGTGAGATACTCACTTATTTTGATTTGAAAACAAGCCCTATGTGATATAATCACTTATTGATGAGGAACTTGATTTTCATATGCATGAGGGCACAGGAGCAAGTCCATGAACAGGTCAGTACTTCCGTACAGCAGAGAGACGAACTTGACTCCCGGATAAATGTGATATATTATCACTTATTTGTTTGGACATGTGATTGTTTATCACTTATTGAGGTCGAATGCAGTATGTAATATGTACACGTATGTATAGTATCATGGAAGATCTAGACTTGCGTCCCCGTTATTTTTCGGTAAAAGATACAACCATGATACCCAGATGATAAGCAGCATAAAGACCGAATATCTCAGAACCTCGGCAATCTATCAAACGAAATTTCGGTACTAAGACCATATGCCAATGAATGGTTCCCACCTGGTCTTCAGTCGATTTAAGTATATATCACCCTGAACATTTTAAAATGATTGTGAGCCTACCGATACATCTTATATAGAGCTGCTTATCGTTTTTCATTTAAGGTTTAAAGAGGTTTGGATAGACCACTGATGTACTATCATTTTCTCTTTTGCTCGCCAGGAAACTCATTTTTGTTTTTCTATTGTTTTTGTGTTTTTGAAATTTTTCGATGTTTTTGGATTTTCCGATTTTAGGATTTACTCCCCCTAAAATCAATAAACTAAGACAAATTTAAAAACACAAAGGTATTTACACAAATGATTTTCCGATGGTGGTTTACTCTTGCTTGACCTTAATGCCGTTTACCAATAATAAAAAGTCAAATCTTGATTTGTCAAATGCTTTGGTAAAAAGGTCGGCACGTTGGTCATCGGTGTGGACCTTAACAACATCGATTAGTCTTTTCTCAAAGCAATCACGTATGAAGTGATATTTGATTTCGATGTGTTTGGTCTTTGAGTGCTGCACAGGATTTCTAGTGATCTGTAATGCAGCAGAATTATCAACGTAAATAGGAGTAGTTAGGAATTCAAAACCGTAGTCCCGCAATTGTTGTTGGATCCAAAGAACTTGGGAGCAACAACTTGAGGCAGCAATGTATTCAGCTTCGCATGTTGAAGTAGCGACGCACGTCTGCTTCTTGCACTGCCATGTGACTAGGCGATTTCCTAAAAACTGACATCCAGCCGTTGTGGATTTGCCGTCGATTTTGCATCTGCCATGATCAGAATCACTGAATGCGACCAAGTCAAAGTTATTATCCCTAGGGTACCATAGACCGGTGTCAGGGTAACCCTTCAAATAACGAAAAATCCTTTTTACAGCTGCAAGATGTGAGGCCTTCGGGTTGACTTGATATCTGGCAAGCAGGCACGTTGGGTACATTATGTCTGGCCTTGATGCTGTGAGGTACATAAGAGATCCGATCATTGCGCGATAGTATGAGGGGCTAACAGCTTCACCCTTCAAGTCTGGAGTAATCCCGTGATTTTGTGGCAATGGGGTACCAATGGGCGTTGCATCGGACATCTGGAACCGGCTCAAGATGTCACCAACATATTTAGTCTGATGGATGAATATCCCAGACTCAGTTTGTTGTACTTGTAGGCCCAAGAAGAAGGTCATTTCCCCCATAGCACTCATCTCGAATTTATCCTGCATAATGCGCTCGAAATTCCTACACAAGACATCATTAGTTGAACCAAAAATAATATCATCAACGTATACCTGTACCAGAAGAAGATCTCCATCTTGTTCCTTGATGAAAAGAGTACAATCGATAAGACCTCTTCGAAAACCGTTCTCCAGCAGATAGGTGGATAAGATTGCATACCAAGCTCGTGGTGCTTGATGAAGACCATAGAGAGCTTTGTTGAGCAACCAAACCCGATCGGGATGGATAGGATCTTCAAAACCTGGAGGCTGTTCGACATACACCTCTTCTTCAACCACACCATGTAAAAATGCACTTTTGACGTCCATCTGGTAAACCTTGAATCCTTTGAATGAGGCATAAGCCAGAAAGATCCGAATGGCTTCCAGACGTGCAACAGGTGCATAGACTTCGTTGTAGTCGATTCCTTCTATCTGACGAAAACCTTGAACCACTAAACATGCTTTGTTTCGAATAACCACTCCACGGTCGTCTTTCTTGCATTTGAACACCCATCGAGTGCCAATTTTCTTGTAATTCTCAGGTCTTTCAACAAGCTTCCAAACACCAAGCTTTTGAAATTGCTGCAATTCTTCCTGCATAGCTTCAACCCAAGCACTATCTTTCAACGCTTCTTTCCACGATTTTGGTTCTTCTTGTGACACGTAACACGCGAAGGACCAGTCATTTTGTTGACCAGATTCTCTTATAGCTGAATACAAACCAGCATTCCGGTTGTTTCTCAGCTGATTACGCGTCTGCACACCACGATGGACATCTCCTATAATATTCTGCTGGGGGTGGGTATCATGAATCCTCATTTCAGGATTATCTGGCACACGAGCATTGATACCCAAGTTGTTAAGATTAAGATCAACAACCAACTCCACACCAGGAATGTGTGTAGAGGTGGATGCATTCCCTTCAGCAGTGTCTACATTCTGCATATGAGGTGTATCAACAGAAGCACCTTGAACAGGAGCAGCTGGAGCCGAAGATCCTTCAGCTGCATCATGATATTCATCATCTTCAGAAGATTCATTATAATCAGCAGCATCTTCATAAACCTCATCTTGAACCATATTGTTGACAGACGAAGAAGCTTGAGGGTCAACAACAATAGGTCTAACCAAAGGCGAGACAGCAGCGTTGTCACTTTCCAACAACATCCTAGCCGCTGCTGATTCTTCGTCAAAGGTTGGCAGATTGAAGGAGTCAAATAGCCCATCATAGTCGAACATCCACGGATCACCCGGAGCCCTAACAGGACTCGTGTACCTTTGAACCCTCACTTCACTCCATAGCTCAATCTTTTTGGTAGCCAGATTCCAAACACGAAAATTCGGAGTAGCATATCCAAGGAAGAAACCCTCGATAGCTCTTGCTCCAAACTTTCCATCCGGCTCAATCATAGTACATGGAGCACCAAACGGTTCTAGGTAAGAAAGATCCGGTTTCCTTTTCTGAAGGAGTTCGAAGCAAGTCTTGCCATGTCTCTTTACTGTAAGAACTCTGTTTAACGTGTAGCATGCAGCCGATACAGCCTCCACCCAGAATTGAATAGGGAGTTCCGACTCTACTAACATTGTTCTTGCAGTTTCTATAATCGTCCGATTCTTCCTCTCCGCGACACCATTTTGTTGTGGAGTATAACGAGAACTGTACTCA
Organism: Helianthus annuus; assembly: GCF_002127325.2. Classification (NCBI taxonomy): domain Eukaryota; kingdom Viridiplantae; phylum Streptophyta; class Magnoliopsida; order Asterales; family Asteraceae; genus Helianthus; species Helianthus annuus. The sequence goes on from NC_035436.2 coordinate 12,838,434, forward strand.
TGAAGAATGCCTTTAGAAGTACAAAACTCATCCATAACTTGATTCTTGAATTCGGTTCCATTGTCGCTTCAGATCCTCTTTACTTTCAACGAATAGAGATTCTCCAACATTGTAAGAAGATCCTTGAGGATGCCAGGAGTTTGACTCTTGTGTGCCATGAAGGATACCCAAGAAAATCTAGAATAATCATCAGTAACAACTAGACAATAAGCATCTCCGAATGTTGTCTTGTGCTTCATAGGTCCAAAAAGATCCATATGAAGACGTTCGAGAGGCATGCTGACAGTGTTGATTTTCTTCAAAGGGTGAGACTTCTTTGTTTGCTTCCCCTTTTGGCACGAGACACAGATATCTTGTAAATGAAAACTTCTCACAGGCACACCATTCACAAGATTATTTTTCACCAAATGGTTCATCTTTCTCAAGTGAATGTGTCCCATTCTTCTGTGCCAAGATATAGACTCCTTTTCCGTGGCTTTTGAGACAAAGCAAGTGACTTGTGCAGATGTTGTAATCGCTTGGCTCATGTCGAGAATATAAAGATCATTAACTCTCGGAGCCGATAAGAGAATTCATTCTTGTGGAATTTTGAATCCAGGTTTCAGCACATAGCAGCCGGCATCATCAAAATGCACGGTGAATTTTTTATCGCAGATTTGCGACACACTGAGAAGATTATGATCAATTTGCTTAACATAATTGATCTTATCAAAGCACACGATGCCATTGGAGATACTTCCCTCTCCAGTGATGAATCCGCCTTTGTCTCCGGCAAATGCGACATACCCTCCTCTAATGTTTCTCACGTCGTATAGGAGCCGTAAATCGCCAGTCATGTGCCCGGATGCTCCACTATCAACAATCCAATGACTATTAACAGTTCCTCCTAGAACATCCTGCACATGTCATTTAAAATCATCAGTTGAGAATGGGGACCCAAGCCTTAGTGGTCTTGGGTCGTCCCTGAGCATCACGAAACGTGATATCAATCTCTTGATGGTTTTCAAGAACAACTGCTCCCCTTGAATTGTCACCCGCCTTAGGTAACCAAGTTCGTTTTTGCCTACCAGTTTTTTAAGATTCTGGTTTTACAGGTTGTGACACACTTGGTTCCCTTTGAACTGTTTTAACTTCAGATTTTAAAGCCTTTTCAACAGTTTTCATGTTCTTACGTCGTTGTTTAGTTTCTTGTTCTTTTACAGTTCGTTTATCATGTTTAGGTGAAACTGACCGACGTTGAAGATGAACTGTTTTAGGTGGAGCTTTCTCAACAAATTTACTCTTTGGAGCATTTGGGCAGTTTTTGATGATGTGCCCAATTTCTCCACATTTAAAACATGTTCTCCTTTCAACAAATTTAGGAGAACTTGATTGACCACAAGATGTCGAACTCGTGGAACCCGAGGTACTAGCCTTTTCATCACACCCATTTGTGCGTTGAGTGTAATTGTTATCACTGTTACGTTTTAAGATTGTGACTTGTTTTACAAAATCAGTGTTAGATTTGTTCTCAAAAGTTTCAATCTTATCAGTACCCTTGGATGACACGAATTTGACATCTTTTGCTTTCTTTTGAAATCGAGCTCCTTTTGTTTCAGACTTCATCTGAGAGACTTTATGCTTTTGAGCTCGTTTGACTGGTTGTTTACCATTAGAAGCAGTAGGTTGTTGAGTGGTTGAAGATTTTTGATTACCAAACTGTTTTCTAATCTCAGCATTAGGAATTGGATCACATTGTGTTACAACAATTCCCGGAAGTGTTTTTCCCAAAAATTTGTTTGTGTTGTCTTCAAAGACTTTGTCAATCAAAGATTTATTTACATTTTTAATTGGGAAAACATGATCTGAGTAGATTTTATTATCTCCAACCAATGTATACAACACGTTACTGCTTTTAACAGTAGACACACATGTCTTATCAACTTTGACAGGATCAATCACTTGCTTCTTAACAGATGGAACATCAGGAGTATCAGGATCACAAAGGATGTGATTCTCTCGTGGAATAACTACTCCTTTCATCTTGTTAAGTGATTTATCCTGATCACTTACAGCCACTTCTGATTCATCATCCGATGTCTCATAGTCCTCGATAATTGGAGGACTTTGCTTCATGGATGATGACGTTTCGTGTTCCTTAGAGGCTGTGTTTGAAGAATTGTCCGGTTTGAACCCTAGGCCAGTAGCAAATTCCTCAACATCAAGAGGCACACTGGGTTCATACCGAGGCATTTCCTCCTCATCAGGCATCTTGGTATAATTGTTCATCAAGGGGGGCGGACATTTCTTATACCCTATGCCTTTCTGATTTCCCTTCGGTTGTTGAACATCGATGATGTGATCAAGCACAAATTGGGAGTTAGAATAACTCTCCAATTTTTGTTTGATCGCATCATGCTCGCATTGGGCAATGGCTAATTGCTTCTTAGTTTCTTCCACAATGTTAATGTATTCATTTATACTTACTTGCTTGTGGTAAACTACTTTGTTAACCTCGGACACATTTTTCTTTAATGTTTCTATTACAGATTTAAATTCTTTTTCATTCCGAGTTAAAGCCATGTTCGCCTCTTTGCATTTCCACAGTTCAATAACTAAATTCTGATTATGACTATGAAGCTTTTCTGATTCAAGCTTCATATCAGCACATGATTTACAAACACTAGGGGCAGGAGGTTCAGAATTTACCTGACTGGAAGAGGCTGAGAAGTTTGCCATAAAGGCAGTTTGAAAAGAAAAAGCTCCATCTTCAGAAAATAACTTCTCCATTTCCTTTGATGCAGTAGCAGCCTTCCTAATCAGAATTGATTTCTGACATTTAAGCTCATCAGCTTCATTCAGTAGATCTTGAATATCATCAACTCCTTCCTCCTTCACATCAGACTCTGAGTGATTATCCCCAGAAACAGAGCCTTCTTCATCAGAACTTCCAGAATAACCAGAACTGTCATCACTTCTAGAGGACTCTTCTTTATGAACATGCTCGATGATCTTTGCATAACAAGCTGTTCCACTTCTCTGATCATCTTCACCAAACTGCACTGACCAGTCACATCCCTCATCAGCTTGAACAGCCAAAGCCCGATTGGGATTTGAAGTTCCAGACTGGCCCTGATTGTTATTAACTGCCACCATCCTCCTTTCACGGTTTTCTTGTTGGGCATTTACATTTGTAGTACTCGTCTGGTTTCTGAAAGGGTTGTGATTGCCTTGTTTTGTTGGTCGAGTGCACTCACGTTTGAAGTGCCCTTTATTACCACAATTAAAGCATGTAACAGCGTTGATATCAAACCCATACTTCGTATCTTTCTTTCCTTCCAACGAAGTTCTACCAGTACGAGCCATGAAGTCTTTGGCCCTTCTAACTGCACTTGCAAAAGCCCACTTAATATCCATCAACTCCATTTCTTCCTTGTCGATCTGTTGATAATCTTCATTGGTCATGTTGATGTTTCCAAGCTGACCTGCTACCAAACCACAGTAAGCACTGACCATTGTATTGATAATTTCCATGTGCTCCTTAGCAACTTCAATGCTGAGGTGTGAAAGGTTTGAATTATCGACTCGGATTGTGTTAGGGTTTTGAGGTTGAGGATTGCTTGTATAGTGAGCCTGCTGTTGTTGTTGTGGAGGTTGGACTTGTGGCTGTGTTGGGACAGGAATGTATGACCTCGGATCAAAAGCCGGAGCAGCAGTTGATTGAGGAAACGGAAGAGAACTTGTGTTGGACACAAATGCAGTTTGCAGTTTAGGTTGCTGTTGCTGAGCTGCAGCGGATCTTGCCAAAGCATCGAAGCCTGGAAGGTACATCTCTGTATTCTGAGGAGCGAGAGCTCGCTTTGCTTTCCTGATTTCTTCATCATTTTTATGTTCCAGCTTCTGAATGAACTCGTAGATGTTAACCGTGTCTAGAGTTCCAGTGTGCTTCAGCAGCTCAATAAAAGAACTCCATTTTGATGGTAAGGCGTCAGCAAACCTATTTACCATGTCTTGTTGAGTAGAGACAACCCCATAAGCACACATTTCACTAATCAGATGGTAGAAACGTGTTGTCATATCATTTAGAGTTTCGTTTTCCAAAAATTGAAACGATTCAAACTCTTTCTTCAATAAATCATGACGAGACTTTCGAGTAGCTGCATTGCCTTCTCCTCTAGCAACTAAGGCATCCCACAATGTTTTCGTGGTCTTGCAGTAGGAGAACTGATGATAGATATCTTTGTTGAGTGCTTGTGTAAGTGTAGCAAAGGCCTTTTTCTCCAATTCATAAGCCTTCTTGTCATTTTCGAGCATGTTAGCATAACCTTCTGAAGTGGACGCTGCAACTTCAAGATTGGCATTGAATGCATTGATGAAACATGTCCAAAGATCGGTGCTTTGCCCTTGAACATACGTGTGAAAGCAGTTTTTCTATGATGGAAAGTCGTTCATATGGTTCAACTTCGGTGGACGATTGTTGCTTCCCGTTTCGCTTTCACTAATCAAAAGATTTTGAATGCTTTGACTCTGATTGGATACCAAAGCCCATTGACTTGGACTGATTGATGGCGATGGAAACATACTCTTCGCCCAAGCTGCAACAGAAGTTAGTTCTTGACTAGATTGTGAGTCCAAACTCCAATCCCAAGGACTTGTACAACTCATTTTGGTGAAATACTAATTGACGATCTACACAAACACAAACTGTTAAATTCAAACAGACAAGAATTGAAAGATACAACCTTGTTCGAAAGATCAAGATTTGTTCGAAGGATCAACAGTGTTCGAAAGATCACTGTTGAGTTTCGAGCAAAGACTTCGAAAGATTCACAATTGACAGATCCTTATCTTTCGAGCAGTTATCTCGAAAGATTCACGGTTTGAAAGATCCTTGTCTTTCGAGCAATTATTTCGAAAGATTCACAATTTGAAAGATCCTTATCTTTCGAATAACTATCTTTCGAAAAGATTCCCTGGATCGAAGGATAGATCTCTGACTTCGAAGGATGGGTCGAAAGATGATTATCTATCGAGCCTTCCTTGATCGAAAGATGGTCTTTCGACTTCGAAGGATATCCTTCGATCACACTGACACAACTGACAAAAAGGTGACAGGTTGGTGAGAAAGGTGATTGGTTGGTGTACCAACTTTCGGCAGAAGGGATGTTCTGCACACAACTTTTCACCAACTTTTTGACTTTCAAATAAAATATGCCCAAAATGGCAAACCTTATTCAGAAGGTCCGGTCACCGGAACACACCGGAGATAAGGCCGGAAAACACCAAGTTACTTAAAAACAGGTTTTTAAGTTACCCAACCCAACCTTGAACACTCCCGAAAGGTTTAGAACACGTTTTTCAGTTTAAAAATGCAAGAAAACCACCAAAAACGGGTGCTAAACCAAGTGTCCAAACACACCAAGAACTTGAACAAACCCGGTTTTAAACAAGGTAAAGAGCCACGGCTCTGATACCAATTGTAGGTCCCTCGCGGAGGATGACGAACCTAAACCTTGTTATACTAACCCACTAGCGAGTGCGGAATCCAAGCTAGCAAGCAAACCGAGATGAAACAAGTATAAACACAAACACACAAAGGTTCACCGATTAACACCACTTGTATTAATGCGTATGACAGGTTCCGGTTACAAGCACAATGTTTACAAATCAGTTTTGCAAACTCTCAAGGTGTGTGTGTGTTTCGGACAGAATGCTCTCAACTTTCTATCTCTCTATGTGTGCATCTGTCTATCAACATACACTGCATGGGTATATATACACCCAGCCCAGGTTGTCTTGTCCGAAGGATCTGATAGATGATCGAAGGATCATCTATCGATTACAAAGTCTTCGAAGGATCTGCATTAACCTCGAAGGATGATCTATCGAATCATCCATCGAAGGTTCATCTTTCGAGTTCATCGAAGGATCAACATTATCCTTCGATGAGCATCCTTCGAGCCAGACAAAAGACAACCATATTTCTAACTGTTTGGCCAAGTCAAACTAGGAGGACAGTTGACTTGGTCAAACTTACATGACTAACAAGGACATCGTTTATAACGTGACCGAATACAGATAAAGTACAGACACAAGTGCACCAACACACCCGAACTGACCACTACACGCATAACCACTCTGACCCCCCCCCACTGGTCATACCCCGGATACTGACCATAAACATATGGGGTCTGCTGCTCGCCTCCATAAACTGGTGGAGGTAGTAATCCTGCAAAGGGTGGAGGTATCGGAGCATCTAGTGACATACCCGACATCATGTACCTGAGCATGTCGTCCTGTCGGTGGTGGCTCTGCATGGTCCACTGGTGGTCAACCCGCATCCTGCTCTCAATCTGATCAAACCTCTACTGTGTGTAGTCAAAAGCAGCCTCAGGAGTGAACGGGTCGGGTCTCGGCTGTCTAACTGGCTGCTGTGGAACCGGGATCTCACGCCTCTGTCGAGGTACCGGCTGTCGTGGCGGAGGAGCACCAACCTCGAAGTTCCACTCTGGCGGGTCCGAATGTGTAAGAATACCCGCCAACTGTAGGTTCGCAACATTCCCAACGAACCGTTGGCATACCTTCATTCATCTGCTCAAGCTTGTACTTTGTAAGGGCCCGAATATTCTTTGCCAATCAAGCTATGTAAGGCCCAAGATCCATAGCAACCCTTTTTCCTCCCCGACGAGGCCTATTGAACGACCATGCAAAGAAACTAGCCAAGTTCCAGTTTCGCTTTTCAACCATGCACATCAACGCGAAAATATCCAACCAATTCGCCTTATTCTCTCCCGACTTCCTCGCTACAACTGTCGTCGCCAACACCTTCAGAATATACCTATATATAGGATCATGAATCGATGTGATAAGGTTCGTGTGGGAGAACGGTTGGGTCGAGATTGTATCCCGAAATTCAGCCAAGTCCGCCGGGCCTAAACATTTCGGTCGAGCGTGATTATACACACCCCTTAAACCATTGACAAACTCCTCGGTCGCCACTTCTTCCGATGTGTACAAACCTAGGGCCACCCCAAACTGAGCTATGTTCATCTCATAAAGATTTCTGCCCAATGAGAACGATACCGCATTATTTTCTGAAAAAGCGCCCTCTTTGTGACGGAAGGTACAATGAAACTCGATTGTAAGTTCGGTATACTGCGGCCCATCACAAGCATCCATTGCCATTCTCAACCTCGGCCCTAATAATTATGCCACCCGCTCACTTGCTCCCATACTTTGTAACCATTACACGATGCTCCAATGTCTGAGTTACCACATACTTCTTGAGCTTTACCCTCTCTTCGATACCCTCTTCAAAATCCAATACCGGATGATCGACCAACCTCTCAATCCGGGCATACACTCTCCTGTCGTTCCTGCGATACTTGATCCTCCTTTTCCTTGGGTTTGACGATGAACTTGCACCCGACATGTTCTGCAAAACAAGAAAGATTTGACAAGAGAAACAATGCAGATTGTTAGTAATCACAAGCTATTTTTGGTATTTTTAATTTTTTAATTTTTTTTTTCATGAAATAGCCGTATAGCATTTCATTCGCGGCTTATTTCGAAAACATGGGTTACCGTTTACAAAAGCTTAAGTTACACATCATTCTACCCGAATGGAGATTGAGTACGGGCAAAATGTTGTGAACTTGTACATGCATATAAGTAAACCCGACACTAGACTCAAACTACTACTCTAAAGACACTACTAGACTCAATGACTCGAACGACCTACGACTCAATGTACACTATCTCCTCCCGGCACTTTAATTGTCCTCAATTAAGCGTAAGTGCCAAAATATCCCCACACTTGAGGCGAAAACACGTGAGAGTTTGACATTTTAAACCTTGACACAACTTTGGTGGCAACAAAATCTGTTTAGAAAACTAATCATACTTGCAAAAATCAGTTCAACAACCTATTTGTTAGCAAAAATTCATAGATATACCCAAACAAACCCGTAAAGCTCAAACATGTTGGCTAGTTGTCCAAACATACCCCACAAATGTCAAACAACCTCAAGCAAACCAACCCGAACCATCCGCAGACCCCATTGTATGTAAACATCCCAAACACAACCACCCGCATACCACTAACATGTCAAAAAGCTCAAAAATTCTAACTTTATGACCCTACACAAACCCTAAATCTAAGACATGACTGACCCGACACTACAACTAAGAAATAAAGCTACTACTAGTGAGAAATCACAGAAAACATACCTTGGATTCGGATTTAGCAAGAAAAATGAAGTCTTGAACTTTTGGTGCATGAATTTGCCCAAAAACGCGAGAATGGAGCGCGAATTCGGGTGAAATTGATGGTTAAGATTGTGGGGAATGTGATTGTGGTGATTTAGGAAGAAGAACGGAGAGATTTGGTGAAAAAATGAGTGATTTATGGTGATTTTAGTGAAATTCGCGTTTAGGGTTTGGAATTGGGGAAAAAGGAAGCATTTCAGCGACAAGTTCATGAATAAACGTTTTGAAAAGGGTCACAGGGGCGTCGCGTGACGCGTAGGTTCCAGGGGAGGGCCTCGCGTAACGCGGCGGGCATCAATATAATTAATTTTGAACCTTTGACCCTCGCGTGACGTGAGGGCCCTAGGCGTCGCGCGAGGCACCGTTTTTGGAAGAATGTTGCGTGAAAAATTGTGTTCCATGCCTTAGAAAAATTTTCTAACTTTTCCCAAACAATCCAAAACCCTCAAAAATTGTTCTAAGTGTCCGAGACACTTACCTGGGACCTTTTTTCTCATGCTTTCTCCGTTCCGTATCGGTGATGAAACCTGCAAAATCCTCAACGACACAAAACAAACACCGAAAAACTACGAAAAATACGAAAACATAAGAAATTTACAAACGATACATACTCTACACATGAAGCTTTTCGCACTCACTGATCGGTGAAGGTAGGTGGGTCCTCTAGAGGAATTTCTTCCTCTTCGGTGGTATTAATGGGACCTCCCAAGTAATGTTTCAATCTATGACCGTTTACCTTCCACACACCTTTGTCGACTTCGTCGTATAATTCAACCGTGCCGTATGGAAACACTTCTTTCACCACATACGGTCCACTCCATCTCGATTTCAATTTCCCTGCTATTAATTTCAACCTTGAATTGAACAAAAGCACCTTATCACCTACCTTAAACTCTTTCAAGCCGCGCAACCTCCTATCATGCAACGCCTTTTTTTTTCCTTGATACTCCAAGATCGTTCATAGGCGGGATCCCTCAATGCTTCCAACTCATGAATTTGGAAGAACCTCCTTCTAGCGGCCTCGGTAAGGTCAAGATTAACAGTTTTCAAAGCCCATAAAGCCCTATGCTCTAACTCTACTGGAAGATGGCAAGCTTTGCCATACACGATCATAAAGGGTGTCGTTCCTAACGGTGTCTTATAGGCGGTACGGAATGCCCACAAAGCGTCGTAGAGCTTTTCCGACCAATCCTTTCTACTTTTTCCTACCGTTTTCTCTAAGATTCTCTTCACCCCTCGGTTAGCGTTCTCTACTTGGCCACTAGTTTGCGGGTGGTATGCGGTAGAAAGACGGTGAGTGACACCGTAGCGTGCAAGTGCCTTTTCCATGGCGGAATTGCAAAAATGCGTGCCACGGTCACTTATGATAGCTTTAGGGACTCCAAAACGCGTGAATAACTTTTTAAGGAATCACCACCACTCGGGCATCATTGGTGGGTAAAGCTTGAGCTTCGACCCACTTCGAAACGTAATCAATGGCCACGAGGATGTACCTATTCCCACTTGAGGATGGGAAAGGTCCCATGAAGTCAATGCCCCATACGGCAAAGATTTCCAAGACTTGGATGGGATTTTGAGGCATTTCATCCTTGGATGAGATGTTGCCGGTACGTTGGCAACGGTCACATGTCCTAACAAACTCTACGGTATCCTTAACTATCGTTGGCCAATAAAACCCACTATCAAAAACCTTTTGTGCCGTCACATTCGCTCCGTGATGGCCTCCCGTTAAACCCTCGTGCACATGTCTAAGGATGTCTAAACCATCCTCCTTTGAAACACACCTCCTAAGCACTCTATCTCCACTTATCCTAAAGAGGTAAGGGTCGTCCCAAATATACTTCCTAGCCTACCTAAGAAGCTTTTTCTTTTGTTGGTAGGACATACCCCTCACAAGATCTCCGGTCGCTAAATAGTTTGCCAAGTCCGAGAACCATGGCAAACCCACTACCTCGGCACTAACATAATCTATGGTTTCGTGGGGAAAAGTGTCTCCTATGGAATCCTCACGAAACTCTTCTCTCTTTGGATCCTCTAAACGTGACAAGTGGTCGGCGGCCACGTTTTCCGCTCCATTTTTATCCTTAATTTCTATATCGAACTCGGAGAGCAAAAGAATCCATCTAATGAGACGTGGCTTTGCGTCTTTCTTTTGGAATAGAAATCGCAAAGCGGAGTGATCGGTGAACACGGTGGTTTTGGAAAGCACGAGATATGAGCGAAACTTATCAAACGCAAACACTACGGCTAAGAGTTCTTTTTCCGTGGTGGTATAGTTCTCTTGAGCATCGTTTAGAGTTTTGCTCGCGTAGTAGATTGGATGAAAGTGCTAATCGACTCTTTGACCTAGGACCGCACCTACGGCATAATCGCTCGCATCACACATGAGCTCAAAAGGCAAGCTCCAATCGGGTGAAACAAGTATCGGGGCACTCACAAGTTGTTCTTTCAAGAATTCAAATGCCTTGATGCACCCCTCGTCGAAGACGAAAGGTACATCCTTCTCTAAAAGTCTAGTCATCGGGCGTGTGATTTTGGAAAAATCTTTTATAAAACGCCTATAAAGCCCGCATGACCTAGAAAGCTCCTAACGGACTTGACACTAGTAGGTAGAGGCAATCTACTTATGGTATCTATTTTGGCCCTATCCACCTCTATACCCTCTCTTGACACCTTGTGTCCTAAAACTATCCCCTCCGTCACCATAAAGTGACACTTCTCCCAATTCAACATAAGATTTGTCTCTATGCACCTCTTAAGCATCCTATCAAGATTTAAAAGACATTGGTCGAAGGTGGTGCCATAAACCGAGAAGTCATCCATGAAAACCTCCATGGAAGTCTCAAGCATGTCTTGGAATATAGCAATCATGCATCTTTGGAAAGTAGCCGGAGCGTTGCATAACCCGAAAGGCATGCGGCGATACGCATAAGTGCCGTAAGGGCTTGTGAATGTCGTTTTATCTTGATCCTTTGGGGCGATGGGATCTGAAAATAACCCGAAAATCCATCGAGAAAACAATAAAATTGTTGACCCGCTAGACGCTCCAACATTTGGTCAATGAATGGTAAGGGGAAGTGGTCTTTCCGGGTGGCGTCGTTTAACTTTCGGTAGTCTATGCACACACGCCATCCGGTAACGGTACGGGAAGGGATTAACTCGTTCTTTTCGTTCATGATCACCGTCATCCCACCCTTCTTTGGGACAACTTGGGTCGGGCTAACCCATGGTGAATCGGAAATGGGGGTAAATCACCCCGACATCTAACAACTTAAGCACTTCTTTCTTAACGACCTCTTGCATGTTCGGATTTAGGCGCCTTTGAGGTTGCACCACCGGCTTATAGTCATCTTCCATAAGTATCCGGTGGGTACAATAGGCGGGGCTTATGCCCTTGATATCCGAAAGACGCCATGCAATGGCTTCCCTATTTTCTCTCAACACCTCTAATAACCTACCCTTCTCTCCCTCCTCTAACTTAGACGAAATAATGACGGGAAACTCGGAACCCTCACCTAAGAAAGCGTACTCTAAGTGGGACGGGAGGACTTTGAGTTCTAATGGGGCGGGCTTCTCTATAGGTGTACTCTCACTCTCACTTTTGATCTCACTCAATTCTAGCACTTCGGGGACCCACTCGTCCTCTTCTACCTCTTCACTCTCACTAACAACCTCCTCTACTTTCTCAACTACCTCATCTATTGTAACACCCCGTGTTTTCCAATTGTCAAAGTCAAAGTCAAATGTTGACTGTTATTGGAATTAAAGTTATTTAATTTTTGTATTATGTGAAGTAAGTGTTGTATAATCAATGAATCGAATGCTAATCGAATGCGAATCACTAATCGACTTTGAATAATAGGAAGTAACAATGCAATAAAGTTAATCAATCAATAATCAAGCTAATCGAATCAATCATTGAGCTCGAATACGCGAATTTTGGTGCTTTTATACGTGTGTGTGCCTTACGTGTTACTTGTGCATGTTTATTTTACGTTGATATGTGTGGTGAATCAATCTAATCAAATCGAAACTCGAAGGATAATTGAACTCAAACGGAAATCGAACTCAAATTGCGAAGTGAGGATGATTGTATGTTAGATATAGTGGTTAGGACTGAAAGTAATTTGATTAGGAACTCTATCATACTCAAATCATCGCTCATCGAAATCGAAACATCAAAAAGCGTCGCGAAACACTCAAAAGGTTGTGCCAATCGAACAGGGCAACCTGATCGAACAGGCCAACCGATCGAATAGCCCTGTTCGATCGGCCAGCCCACTCGATCAGGGCAACCCAGGCCGATCGGTTGCACCTTTCCTCTTTTGGAAGCCTATAAATAGGGCTGCCATAGTCATCTTTACCACTTTTGGAAAGCTCTGACCGACCAGCCCTTGTTCTTCACTATTTCTCAGATTTCTCTCCGATTCGGTAAGTATTCACTTTAATTCTTGTACGATCTTGTTCGTTTAATGATTCTACACCTTTCTATCTTTCAAAACTTGAATTTTAACCGTGAAATCACCAAGATCTAGGTGTTCTTGGGTGATGTCATCATGGTGTTCTTCAAGAACATCAAGTTTGGCATCATTCCACTATGATTAGCTTAGATCTAGCCAATTTCCACATAAACAAACTAAAATCTATCAAAGATCTTAACATTTCACGGTGGGAAAGATTGAAAGATGGATTTTTCAACTATCTTTCAACTCTTTTACACACAACACTCTAAAACCGGTGAAAACGGAGCTTGAACCAGCTCACAAATCATCCTAAACAAACACATGGTTCAAGATTCGGATTTTACCTACGAGGTTCACCGATTCCGGGTTAAACGTCAAACTAACGTTCCGAACAGTTCACTGACCGGACTTGGGTGATTCCTGCCCAAACCAGTGAACCATGTAAGGACTTATGTTCCATGGTTCAACTCGTTATCAAACTACCTCAAAATCACACCAAGTTAACCAAAACAGCCAAGTGTTAGAAGATGGGCTAACCAGGTCAGGAATGCTGGTCGAACGGTTAGGCTGTTCAACCGAACAGCCCAACCGAACGGACTCCCCAGCCGATCGACCGGGCCAGCCGATCGGCTAACACATGGACCCACAATGTCATGGAGTGTAGTATTGACGAAGTGATGTTCGATCGAACCTACCACTCGATTTGTAACATTACTCTTCGGATCATGAGATACTATCCTTCAACACTTAACCATTTCTCGAAACATTGGAATGTCACCCGATCGAGCATGCCACCCGATCGAGTGACACACTGCCAACTGATAACACTGAAGTGGCTAACCGACTGGTTGGACTAACCGATCGAACGGACCGTTCGATCGACCGACTGGAAAGGTAAGGATACTTCAACGTTTTCAAATACTGCAACTAAAACTTCAAAAGTCCAAACCATCATACACAAACACATCCTTTCCAAAAGGAAGAAACAATCCACTCGAAAGGACCAGCCGATCGAGCCTACCGGCCGATCGAATGGGAGCGTTCAAACGGACTTTCAAGCCGAACGAACGGCCCGTCCGATCGAACCAGTTGTCCGATCGACCGGCCCAATCGATCCGTCTTCCATTGTTTACATTTCAGCGTTACTCATTGTTATACTATCGAACTATTCAGGCTAACTTACTCTCAGCGCTCCCTTCAATCCATACCAAATCACTGTGAGTATACTCGATCCCTTTTTGCTTTTAGCACTTTTGGGTGTTACATACGTTATCTATCAAAATCACATTCAAACACAAACTATTTGAACGCTAACCTAATCGCATGTGCTACTTGACTAAATGATTGTTGTTTATTATGTTTACACGTGGAGTGCTATCTACCTGCTTTAGCAACATAGTACTATAGTTTGGACTTAGCACCCGTTCACACGGGGGTTGCTAAGGACAATTACTTGCATGGATTATGGTGGTAATCATGTATTGCGAACTGTCTCGGACAGTCAACCCGCAGTCGTTGGTATCGATGGTCCCATGTCGATAATTCACATGCATCGTTTTCCTCTGTGTGCGTGCCTGGTTATGCGTAAACTATTTGAGCTCTATATGCTATATCAAACTTGTGTGCTCACCTTTACATTATATGTATTGACTTTATTTTAACGTATGTGACAGGTGTCTAAGGTGTTAGCTTGCTAGGAAAGCGAAGCTTGAATAAGTTTCTAGAAGCCCCCAACAAATAGTTGTCGGCCCTGAACAAGCTCCTGGGCCATAGTTGTCTGTAGATCTTGTTCACTGGCACTACAGCCAGGGGAGTCAACAGAATAGGGGTCTAGAAGCAGATAAACAATTGGGTTGTAATAAATTAAATCTGAGTTGTCGAAACAGTGATATTTGTTTGGATGTTTTTCTGTAATAACTTGTTATTAATTTGGGATACGGTATGGGACGTATCATTTAAACTGAATTTGTATGATAGTTGTTGTGGAAACTTCTAGACAATCTGTTTCGCTCAGTGTCGCGCCCCGATGATTCCGCCATCGGTTGGGGTGTGACAGATTGGTATCAGAGCCATAACTGTAGGGAATTAGGTTAGACACGACCTAGTCCGGGTCGCTGTCTTAGAGACCTAGACTATAGCTAAGAACCAGTAGACCAAGTTTATGTGCTTATTCATGTTATTCTTCGCTATCACTGCACTCGAATCCCAAACAAAGTCAACAATTTAGACAGGATTAGGTGTGAAAACCGTAAACTCCTGGCTAAGTTGTTTGATTTATGCCGATTATTTATGTGTATCTCATTATTTTGACAACAAATGGGGAAAGTTATACCAAAATAGGGGTGAAACCCGCATTTTGATGCAAAATTTTCTCCGGATTTTCTTAAAGACACGGAAGAAATTGCTAAGCTAGGGGTGAAACCCTAACCTTGGCAACTGTTCCGAACTATATTTCATCTCGCCAAGACATTCGACGGACTCCAATGACCTGAACTCACAAGTATGACCTAGGAAACGCGTGCGTAATGCCCAAGAACTGAGGCAGAAACACGACTCCTAGAGTCGAAAGTGACGACAAGTCCACTGTGAATAGTTGAATCGCCTTGGTTAGTCAATGTCTAGTAGCCGCAGACAATCTATCCCTTGACTTTTATGTGTTGACTCGTTGATTTTACGTGTTTTGCCTGTTTACGTGTTTATATTTCCGCTGGTTATTCGAATTTGTTATCAATCCGCACGACACGTAATGCTATTCCATCTCGAATCAATTCCCAGCTGAAGCAATCTAGACGATATTATCACGTTGTATTACGCTATACGAGTAAGTTAGACTATACGATATAACGCTACTCGATGTGCTATACGAACGACACTCGAGCCTTGAATGATAGGATCTTGAGGTAGTCAGAATGCTATGTGTACTTATAGAAGGATCACATGAGAATATCTAGCTCTGTGCTAAATGCGTATATGTTTATGTGTTGCTGTGCCTTGCTTGCTAATGTGCTTCTGTGGTTATGTGGATTCTGTGTTTTTGTGTATGTGATTGCGTAATATGTGTTTTGACGTGATTCTAAGCTTTAGTAATCTAGACGTGTGAGATGAGATTCGATTTCGTTGTGTTGAGTCCTGTGGTGATGTCTATTGCAGACCATGTCGTCATCATCGGTGTCACGCCAACGTCTCACCCGTCAGGAGAAGAGAGACCGACGTCTTGCTGCGATCATCTCCAAGACTGTAGCGAAAGCTGTAAGCGAGGTGTATGAGAACGCGAGCAAATCGTCCGAGATGTCACAAGCTGATGCTCCGAAAGATTCCAACAAGACTGCTTTTAGCTTCAAGCAGTTCAAGGCGTGTGGACCAAAGGAGTTCACCGGTGAGGATGGCCCTACAGCCATGTTCCATTGGTTCGACTCGGTGGAAGTCACCCTCCGACAAAGCGGATGCCCAGAAAATCTCCGTACTCTCAACGCTACTGGCGTCTTCCATTCTTGTGCTTTGGACTGGTGGACCGCGGAACGAAACAAGCGTGGGAACGACGCAGCCTACGAGCTGACGTGGGAGGAACTGAAAGCAATCATGATCGACGAGTTCTGTCCTCCCCACGAACGCCAAAAGCTGGAGGATGAATTTTGGGTCATCAAGCAGAAGGAAGGAGACAACGCTGGTCTCACCGCTCGCTTCAAGCAGTTGAGCATCATCTGTCCCGATCAGGTCAAGACTCCAGAAATGACCATCAAGAAGTATATTCGCGCTCTTCCAGACTGTGTAGCGGATTTTGTTCAAGCTTCTAAGCCAACATCAATCGAGGAGACTTACCTTCTTGCCGCTGAAATTAACGACAAGCGGGTGAAGTCTGGGTTTTGGGATAAGCAAGCCAAGTCTCTGCATCAAGTCACGACAGCATCAACCGACAACACCACTGCTCAAACCTCCAAGTCCTCAAGAAGGAGGAAGAAGAACAAGAGTTGCGCTGCCGCAACCACTGCTGCTCCCCTTCAGGCTGTACCAGTCCAGCAGCAGCAACCACAGCGCTCAGCTCCAGTGATCAATGCACCGCCAGCAAAGCGTGCATACGCAGGCCCTCACCCGCTCTGCCCAACGTGTTCTTATCACCATCCAGTGGGTGTGGCTTGTCGATTCTGCGCTCACTGCAATCTCTACGGGCATTTCTCTGCGAACTGTCGCTATGGTCCCCGTCAAGCTCCAGCTCAAGCCGTTGTCAATCAGGCTCTACTCCCTGCCCCACAAGGTCAACCAGCAGCTCAAGCACCAGCAGTCAATGCTCGAGCCTGCTTTGCATGTGGTGACCCTAACCACTTTGCAAACCGGTGTCCGAATAGGGTAGTCAAGCAAGAGCCCCAACAGCCCCAGCAGCAACAACAGCAGCAGCCTCAGCAACAGCAGCAAGCAGCCCATGCCAGAACCTTCAACATCAACGCCCGTCAGGCTCAGGCTGACAACAATGTGGTCAATGGTACGTTCCTTGTGAATGGTATATATGCATCATGTTTGTTTGATACTGGAGCCGATAACTGCTTTGTGTCGTTTGAATTCGAGAAGCTCCTTAGTCGTAAGCGCTCTTATCTTTTGACGTCATTCGAGGTCGAAGTCGCTACCGGAAGAACCATCACTGTTAATTCTGTACTCCGTGATTGAGCTCAACAATCACATCTTCCCCATCAACCTCATTCCGATGCAACTCGGAAGTTTCGACGTCATAGTAGGCATGGACTTTCTTCGCGAAAACCATGCTGAAGTTGTGTGCTTCGATAAGATGATTAGATTCGTGCTCGCCAATGGTGATATCCTATGTGTTTATGGTGAAACTGCTATGAAAGGTCTCAAGCTCATGTCGTGTATTCAAGCCAGCAAGTACCTCCGCAAGGAATATCGAGCCTTCTTGGCCAATATTGTAGTAGCGGTGGAGGGAAAGAAAGAGAAAGTTGAAGTCAAAGATGTTCCAGTGGTCGGTGAGTTTCCTCAGGTGTTCCCTGATGATCTCCCTGGATTACCTCCAAGTCGTGATATCGACTTTCGAATCGACCTTATTCCTGGAGCTAACCCCGTTGCCAAAGCCCCTTATCGACTCGCTCCATCCGAAATGCGGGAACTATCGAACCAACTCCAGGAACTACTTGAAAAAGGCTTTATTCGCCCGAGCACTTCTCCTTGGGGCGCGCAAGTCCTTTTCGTCAAAAAGAAGGACGGGTCGTTCCGAATGTGCATCGATTATCGGGAGTTGAATAAGCTAATCATCAAGAACCGATACCCCTTGCCCCGAATCGACGATTTATTTGACCAGCTACAAGGTGCGCAGTGTTTCTCGAAGATCGATCTACGCTCAGGCTATCATCAGCTGCGGATTCAAGAGGAAGACATCCCTAAAACCGCTTTTCGAACCCGTTATGGCCATTACGAATTCGTTGTTATGCCTTTTGGTTTGACGAACGCGCCCGCGGTTTTCATGGATCTAATGAATCGCGTATGTAAGCCCTTCTTAGACCGTTTCGTCATCGTGTTCATCGACGATGTCTTGATCTATTCCAAGTCGAAGACCGAACACGCGCAACATCTACGTTTGGTTCTCGAGTTACTTCAGGGGAATCAACTCTACGCCAAGTTCTCAAAGTGTGAATTTTAGTTGGAGGAGGTTCAATTTCCGGGTCACATCGTGAATAGTCAGGGTATACACGTCGATCCCGCGAAGATTGAAGCAGTTAAAAGTTGGATTACGCCTAAGAACCCGTCCGAAGTTCGTTCTTTTCTCAGACTAGCGGGTTATTACCGACGATTTATCGAAAGATTCTCCAAAAATCGTTGTGCCGCTTACCGCTCTTACTCCTAAAGACAAGCCTTTTGTGTGGGGAACCGCGCAGGAGACTGCCTTTCGAACCCTCAAGCATATGCTGTGCAATGCACCGATTCTTACGCTGCCCGACGGAAGCAATGACTTCGTTGTCTATTGTGATGCTTCAAACCTTGGTCTTGGCTGTGTCCTCATGCAACGAGACAAGGTTATAGCCTACGCATCTCGACAGCTCAAGATCTATGAGAAGAACTATACAACCCATGACCTCGAGCTAGGCGCAGTTGTCTTTGCATTAAAGATTTGGCGACACTACCTGTATGGCACCAAGTGCACGATCTTCACCGATCACAGGAGTTTACAATATATCTTTGATCAGAGAGAACTCAATATGCGTCAACGCCGATCGGTAGAACTCCTCAACGATTACGACTGTGAGATTCGTTATCACCCAGGCAAGGCGAATGTAGTTGCCGACGCGCTCAGCAGAAAGAATTATGTGCTCGGTGTCCGGAACATCCAAGCACAGTATAACCTCGAAACTCTCATCCGTGAAGCTTAACATGCTTGTTTTAATGAGCATACATTGAAGAAAGAGAGGATTCATCACGATGGAGCTCAGCTTATAAGCAAATCCGATGGGATATTCTACTATCTAGACCGAATCTGGATCCCGAGGAGGACCGATTTGCGAAAGATTATCATGAATGAAGCCCACAAATCCCGATACTCCATTCATCCTGGTGCTGACAAGATGTACCAGGATCTTCGTTATAAGTACTGGTGGCCGGGAAGGAAACGGGATATCGCTCTTTATGTTGGTAGATGCTTAACCTGTGCAAGAGTTAAGGCTGAACACCAAAGACCTTCCGGCTTACTCGAACAACCGCCGATACCTATAAGGAAGTGGGAAAGCATAGCTATGGACTTCATAACTAAGCTTCCGACCACGCCATCAGGTCACGACAGTATTTGGGTTATAGTCGACCGTCTAACTAAATCAGCTCACTTCCTGCCAATACGAGAAGACTATAAGGTGGCCAAACTAGCCCAAATTTACACCGACGAGATCATTCGAAATCATGGTACGCCTCGAGACATCATCTCTGACCGTGATGCTCGGTTTACTTCGAGATTGTGGGAAACATTTCAAGCGGCCCTTGGTACGTCGCTGAACTTGAGTACTGCATTCCATCCACAAACCGACGGACAGACTGAAAGAACGATCCGTACTCTTGAAGACATGCTCCGTGCGTGTGTTATTGATTTTGGCGGTAGTTGGAGCAAACACCTGCCATTGGTCGAATTCTCGTATAACAACAGCTATCATTCCAGCATTCAGATGGCACCATTCGAAGCCTTATATGGTAGAAGATGTCGTTCGCCTATTGTGTGGCACGAGATCGGTCATTCTCAGTTAACCGGTCCCGAGATTCTACAAGAAACGACAGACAAAATCCACCAGATAAGAGACAACTTGGTGAAAGCTGTAACAACTGTCACTAAAATCAATAATTAGGACGATAATTAGTCAATAAGAAAACCCTAATTAAGACACCCAAGTGATTTGGCATTAGCCCTAAAACTTCCGGAACAATCGGAATCAGGATCAGGGCCCCTAAAACCCAAGGGGGTAAACCCTAGCTTAATAATTATCTAAAATAAGACGTAGGATGTTCTGATTGGCTGGATTATTGAGTCACCAAGGCTAGTCCCGAGTCTAGGCAGCCTATGAATTAGACTGCTTAGCTTATGGACCGTAAGGGGTCAGGCATACGGTCCGTAAGCGAACCTCAAAAATTACTATAAATAGCCGACATTGGCACTCACCTGAAGAAGTTAAAACGTCGCACAGACTCCTTCTGTACGTCGAGCTAAGGCTGCCGCAATCAGGGTAATAACTCGATCGTTATTACAATTCAACGTCCGATCGATTATAACTATCCAACGGTTGTCCGGGTGCTGCTCAAATTGAGCTTATACTTTGATTATTCGTCGTGATTGCGACTTGAATATTAGAGTGCTGTTCGAATCCGGACTATGCTCTGTTATTCGTTGTGAATCCGATTGAATTATTGAGTATTGCACTGACTAATCGTTGTGAGGGTTTAATCTCGTGAATTGACGTAACTGCTGTATTAGTTACTAACCCGTTTGTGTGTGCATTGTGTTAAATTAGGTTTAATCAAGGCTAATCAGTAGACTTATATCTTACTCGTTAAATCTGCAATGTGAGTCATTCTCTTTTTATCAACTGTTTTACAAAACTCCAAGTTATTTTCAAAGTTATAATTACAGGGATTAAGTCTTTGTAATCACCAAGTTACAGCCGGTATGTGGGGTTTTGTATACATTACTTGATAATCTTCAACATTGGGGCAACCAATGGGTGATATGACCATAATCACAGACACCACTGGACAGGTGGGCCAGTGGGTCGAGTGGTATAGTACCGTGGGTAGTTGGTTTGATAATCAGAAATAGTGCAGTTGCACTTAATACTGTGAATTATAACTTATGTGTCGTTTTAGTAAAATGAATGATTCACTCAGTATTTCCCCGCTGACAAAACCTTTTTCAAACATGTTTCAGGTGATATGATGTGAGCAAAGAAAGAAGTGCCGTGACGCACTCCCAGCTTAGAAAAGTGGCTCAGTGTAAATAAATAAAAGAAACATGTTTTGAAAATAAAGATTTCCCTGGGAAATCACATCGTTGTAAATTTCGGGAGTTTATCCCTAAAGTTATAAAAACGAGCAGTTTGAATTATCAAAAGATCCTATTTTACAAGATTTTCGTTGTCGCCTTAATTTAAATACCGCAGGATTTCTGTCCCGCGGCTCCTGAAACGGGTAAAACCGGGTCGGGGGCCGTGACAGAAACAAGGTGGTATCAGAGCCACTGTTTTAAGCCTACTGATTAAGCTCACTGTTCTAATTGATTTAAGCCTATTGAAAAACAGTTAGGAAAATTTTATTTGTTATTCTGTGAATATATGTGCATTAACTGATTAACCGTTAAAATTACAGTATGGGTAAACAAAAGATTTCTGCCATCTACCGCAAATTAGATAGTACACCCAAAGAACAGGGAACCTCTTCCTCTAAATCTCCCACCGAGTTAGAAGAAGGAATCTTTGTTCGTAAGGCAAATTATGAAAACCCACTTACCCCAGAGAAAAGGAATTTGATTATTAGGAAGGGTCAAGAGAAAAAGAAAACCCAAACCAAGAGAGTGAGGTTTAACCCAGAGATTCAGGAAATTAGCAATAATCCACCAGGAGAAAATAACCTAGATGAAAAATGGGCAAATCTGTATCTGCTCGCTGCCGTAGCAGAAAATGCAAATCTTTAAACTTTAAAAATAAGTACTTCCCAGTAAATAAATAAATAAATCTTAGTGTGTTCTGTTTAATGTTATGTTGTACAAATTGGTGTGCAATAAAAATGTTTATTTGTTAAACTTTGTTCCAAAGTTTTAACTTATCATTTTTGTGCATTTTGCATATATGCTACACAGCATGAGTGAGCTATCCGAGGCATTTCAGAACCTTAACCTCTATCCTGTGCCAATTGAAGTATCCCACAACTTCACTGGTTACATTGCTGACATAGAGGAACCTCTGGAATTCCAGGCTCCACCGCTGGAAAAAGCAAAACCTAAAAAGAGGAGAAGATTTGTAGGGTGGCGAAAGGTGCGCCGAAGGAAACCTAGGAGACTTCCTAAAGTAGAAAATCCTGTGAGTGTGAGCAAGGGGAAGGAAATAGAACCCGGAGAAAGTTCCAAACAAGCAGCGACAGAAATAGGGATAGACTTAAAGCAAAAGGTAATAGAGATTGGAGAAAGCTCTAAACAGCCTGAGGAGATCACATTCCAGAACGAAATCGATCGTCTACTGGCCAATTGTGATGTCATAGAGCCTGTCAACAATAATCTCTTATCTTATCCTGCTACAGCTCAAATCCCAATAAACTTAGAACCAATGATTCCAGACCCACTAATCCACACACGACCATTAGGCCAAATGGAAGAGTGGTGGACCAATGACTGGCAATTCCAAAATATAGTCAATAGTCCCTATAGTTTTCTCCCACAGTTTGATCCAGAATCTCTCCTTAATCCGCCAATGAGCTATGAAAATTTAGTTGAACTGCATCAGTTTGGTGAAGAACTGATAGGCACTGGGAATAGGATCAGGGAAATTGGGGAGAAAATTTCCTGGAAGTATGACGAAAGGGAACGTCACTACTGAACTGCCAGTCGATCCAAAGAATAGTCGATCCAAAGAATAGTGGGGAGGGTTGGAAAAGTTTGTTTGTATTATAATTAATACAATAAAACTAAACTTGTAAAATGGGCAATAAAACAATGTACGATAAACAGTGTGTATTGAAGCAGGTATAATATAAAATGAAATAGAAGTCGAGGCATCGACAATTTTGGTTATACTTGTATGTTGTAATAATCTATGTGTTTATCTGTGCTGATTTTGTTACCACTAATTAGATACTAATAACTCCTATCAAATAAATTAGCAGATGGAAAACGCTAGTAACGAACCAGTAAATGAGGTTAATCAGTCGGAGCAACATTCAGGAGATCAATATATGACTAGACAAGATATTGAAAATATTGTTGCTCAAGGGATAGCCAATGCTATTCCAGCATTCGTTGCTGCTGTAAAAAGTCCAATCGAACCGCAGCAAATCATTCCTAGTAAACGTACTCAGGAAGATAATTTTAGCCATAGTGTAAATGGAGGCGGCAATCATGATAATCATGATAACAATCCGCAACAGGCTCCACTCCCCAAGAAAATGAAAGCTGCAACGCCTGGTTGCACTTACAAAGAATTTCTTGCCTGTAAACCAGCAGAATTTGCAGGTAATGAAGGAGCAACTGCAACACTGCGATGGTTAGAGAAAACCGAAGCAGTAATTGCAATAAGTAAATGTGCTGAAGAAGATCAAGTGATGTATGCGTCAAATCTGTTCAAAGAAGGGGCGCTAGAGTGGTGGAACACAGTGCTACAAGCCAAAGGACGAAGGGTGGCTTATGCGATGAATTGGGAAGAATTTAAGAGTCTTGTTGAAAGAAAATTCTGTCCCGAATACGAAAAGGAACAAATGGCAAACAAGTTCCTGAGTCATCGTATGATAGGCGACGACTGTCGAGGATATACTTCGACATTCTTCGAATATGCGAGAGTGGTACCTAACCTGCCTTTGCCAGAACCGGTACTCATTTCCCGATATTTTTGGGGATTAATCGGAGATATCCGTAACATCGTTAAAGCTGCAAGACCACGCACTATTGACGATGCTGTAGAATTAGCTAATACTTTAACCGACGAACTGGTACGCACAAGAGAAGAAGATCGAAAGAAAGAATTGGCTCAGAAAATTACCCAGGGAATTCGTACGGGTAATAGTAATAATCGCTTTAAAAGAAGAGGAACGGGGCAATCCTCAACCCCGCCATTCTGCAGAAATTGCAAGAGAAAGCATTTTGGAAGATGCAATATAACCTGCAATTTTTGCAAATCAATAGGGCATAGTGAAGATAACTGCAAAAAGAAAACCATAGTTTGCTATAATTGTGGAGAAACCGGACATTACAAAACAGAATGTCCTAAATTGGTTAAAGCCGCAGATAATAAAGGCAAGCAAGCTGAAGGGGCAACTAAGAAAAATGCACGTGCATTCCAACTGACCACTCAAGAAGTCGAACTCATTCCCGACGTGATAGCGGGTACGTTCTTAGTACATAACGTCTATGCAAAAGTATTATTTGACTCTGGTGCAAACCAAAGTTTCATCAATACTTCATTTGCCAAGCTCTTAACTTACCCTTAACTACCCTTAGGCATATTTTTACAGTCGAAACGGCAGATGGAAATTCTGTCAACATAGACAAAGTATTGCAAGAAGGAAAAATAGAACTATTAGGTCATAAGTTTTCTGCAAACCTATTACCTATGAATCTAGCCGGATTTGATGTAGTGTTAGGAATGGATTGGTTAGTCGCCAACCATGCTCGAATCCTGTGTGATAAGAATTCCGTAGAAATCCGTACCCCCACAGGAGAAGTAATCTTAATTACAGGAGATAGACCTCAAAAGCCACTGAAATTCATTTCAGTAATGAAATTGGCTAGTTATTCAAGGAAACAAGAAATGGTGTATATGATTTCTGTAATCATTAACACTAAAAGTAAGGAACTCCAGGACATCCCTATAGTTTCGGAATACCCAGATGTCTTTCCAGAAGAATTACCTGGGTTACCACCTGATAGGGAAGTAGAGTTTAGAATTCATCTAATTCAAGGTACTACCCCAATAGCTAAGGCACCTTACCGATTAGCACCTACCGAAATGCTAGAATTGAAAAAGCAGTTAGATGAATTACTAAACAAAGGATTTATACAACCTAGTTCATCCCCTTGGGGTGCACCAGTGTTGTTTGTGAAAAAGAAAGATGGATCGATGAGAATGTGTATCGATTATAGGGAATTGAATAAGGTTACAATTAAGAATCGATACCCATTACCTAGGATTGATGATCTTTTTGATCAATTACAAGGAGCTAGGTATTTCTCTAAAATAGACTTAAGATCCGGATACCATCAGTTGAAAGTACAAGAGGAGGACATACCTAAAACTGCTTTCAGAACTAGGTATGGTCATTACGAGTTTACAGTCAGGCCATTCGGATTGACGAATGCTCCAGCTGCATTTATGGACATGATGAATAGGATCTGTAAACCGTACTTGGATATATTTGTAATCGTGTTCATTGACGATATACTCATTTATTCCAAAACTCAGGAAGAACATTGTAGGCACCTGCATACACTCTTAACTTTGTTAAGAAAGGAAAAGCTTTACGCCAA
The DNA here is from genome assembly GCF_002127325.2 of Helianthus annuus. NCBI lineage: Eukaryota > Viridiplantae > Streptophyta > Magnoliopsida > Asterales > Asteraceae > Helianthus > Helianthus annuus. Next base: position 12,863,844 of record NC_035436.2, read on the forward strand.
ATTCTCAAAATGTGAATTCTGGCTGCAGGAAGTGCAATTTTTAAGACATATGGTAAATCAGGAAGGAATTCATGTAGATCCTGCTAAGATAGAAGCAATCACAAAGTGGAAAGTCCCACAAACAGCAATGGAAGTTAGAAGTTTTCTAGGCTTAGCTGGGTACTATAGACGGTTTATTAAAGATTTCTCTAAGATAGCTGTACCTTTGACTAAGTTAACTTGTAAAGCCACTAAGTTTGAGTGGGGACCTAGACAAGAGGAAGCTTTTAAGATTCTAAAGCACAAATTGACAAATGCTCCAATCTTAGCTTTACCTGAAGAAACAGAAGACTTTGAAGTATATTGTGATGCTTCAAAATTAGGATACAGATGTGTGTTAATGCAGCGCAAGAAGGTAATTGCGTATGCTTCTAGACAATTGAAAAAGCACGAAGAGAATTATACGACTCATGACCTAGAGTTAGGAGCCATAATTTTTGCCCTTAAAATTTGGAGACATTATCTGTACGGAAGTAAGTTTACTATCTATACAGATCATAAGAGTTTAAGGTATATATTTGGGCAAAAAGAGCTAAACATGAGGCAAAGAAGGTGGATGGAAATCCTAAGTGATTACGACCGTGATATTCAATATCACGAAGGGAAAGAGAACGTAGTAGCGGATGCCTTAAGTCGTAAGTATCATGAGAAACAAAAACGAGTCCGTGCTCTTAGGTTAAATCTACAATTAGATTTAATGGAACAATTGAAGAAAGTTCAGGAAACGGCAATCAAGGACGATGCCGAAGGAATGAAAGGTTACCTAAAGGAACTAGAACAAGGAAAGGATGGAATTTGGAAATTCCACAAGAAACGAATTTGGGTACCTAAGCAAGGAGAACTAAGAAATAAAATTTTAGAAGAAGCACATAAATCTAGGTATACTGTACATCCAGGAAACAATAAGATGTACCAAGATTTAAGAAATAATTTCTGGTGGATAGGAATGAAAAAGGACATAGCTGAATATGTAGCCAAGTGTCTTACTTGTTCACAAGTTAAGGCAGAACACCAGAAACCTTCAGGACAACTACAACAGTTAGAAATGCCTGTATGGAAATGGGAACTCATAACAATGGACTTTGTTACTAAGTTACCCAAAACTAGAAAAGGTAATGATGCTATTTGGGTAATTGTGGATCAATTAACCAAATCAGCTCATTTTCTACCAATAAAGGAAACCTTTAGCATGGAAAGGTTAGCCAAGTTGTATGTAGACGAAGTAGTATCTTTACATGGAGTCCCACTCTCCATTGTATCAGATAGAGATAGTCGTTTCACTTCCCGTTTCCGGACAAGTTTCCAGGAGGCAATGGGAACTCGACTCAATTTAAGTACCGCATATCATCCTCAAAAGGACGGGCAAAGTGAAAGGACGATACAAACAGTGGAAGACATGCTCCGAGCATGTGTAATTGATTTTGGTGGTAATTGGGATAGCCATTTGCCATTAATTGAAGTCTCCTATAACAATAGTTATCATTCGAGCATCGAAGCTGCTCCATTCGAAGCACTGTATGGACGCAAGTGCAGAACTCCAGTATGTTGGGCGGAAATAGGAGAAAGTCAATTATCAGGTCCAGAAATTGTACAAGAAACCACTGACAAAATAACACAAATCAAGGAAAGACTGAAAACTGCTAGAGATCGTCAGAAGAGCTATGCTGACAATCGTCGCAAACCACTAGAGTTTCAAATAGGAGAGAGTACTTTTGAAAGTTTCTCCTTGGAAAGGAGTGGTACGATTCGGTAAGAAAGGCAAACTAAGTCCAAGATATGTTGGACCATTCTCAGTGATCCAACGAATAGGACCAGTAGCTTATCGTTTACAACTACCAGAAGAATTAGCTAGAGTACATGATATATTTCATGTATCCAACCTCAAGAAATGTCTATCAGACGAATCCCTGGTAGTACCTCTTCAAGATATAGAGGTAAATGAAAAGCTGAAATTCGTAGAGAAACCCCTACAAATAGAAGACCGGAAGATCAAGTTTCTCAAACACAAACGACTCGTGCCAGTGAAAGTCAAATGGGAATCCAGGAGAGGACCCGAGTACACTTGGGAACTGGAATCAGAAATGAAGCGAAAGTACCCTCATCTATTTCAGTAAATCTCGAGGACGAGATTTTTCTTAAGGTGGGGAGGATGTAACAACTGTCACTAAAATCAATAATTAGGACGATAATTAGTCAATAAGAAAACCCTAATTAAGACACCCAAGTGATTTGGCATTAGCCCTAAAATTTCCGGAACAATCGGAATCAGGATCAGGGCCCCTAAAACTCAAGGGGGTAAACCCTAGCTTAATAATTATCTAAAATAAGACGTAGGATGTTCTGATTGGCTGGATTATTGAGTCACCAAGGCTAGTCCCGAGTCTAGGCAGCCTATGAATTAGACTGCTTAGCTTACGGACCGTAAGGGGTCAGGCATACGGTCCGTAAGCGAACCTCAAAAATTACTATAAATAGCCGGCATTGGCACTCACCTGAAGAAGTTAAAACGTCACACAGACTCCTTCTGTACGTCGAGCTAAGGCTGTTAGATCACAATTAAACAGACACGATCACGAGGTGCTGCCGCAATCAGGGTAATAACTCGATCGCTATTACGATTCAACATCCGATCGATTATAACTATCCAACGATTGTCCGGGTGCTGCTCAAATTGAGCTTATACTTTGATTATTCGTCGTGATTGCGACTTGAATATTAGAGTGTTGTTCGAATCCGGACTATGCTCTGTTATTCGTTGTGAATTCGATTGAATTATTGAGTATTGCACTGACTAATCGTTGTGAGGGTTTAATCTCGTGAATTGACGTAACTGCTGTATTAGTTACTAACCCGTTTGTGTGTGCATTGTGTTAAATTAGGTTTAATCAAGGCTAATCAGTAGACTTATATCTTGCTCGTTAAATCTGCAATGTGAGTCATTCTCTTTTTATCAACTGTTTTACAAAACTCCAAGTTATTTTCAAAGTTATAATTACAGGGATTAAGTCTTTGTAATCACCAAGTTACAGCCGGTATGTGGGGTTTTGTATACATTACTTGATAATCTTCAACATTGGGGCAGCCAATGGGTGATATGACCATAATCACAGACACTACTGGACAGGTGGGCCAGTGGGTCGAGTGGTAAAGTACTGTGGGTAGTTGGTTTGATAATCAGAAACAGTGCAGTTGCACTTAATACTATGAATTATAACTAATGTGTCGTTTTAGTAAAATGAATGATTCACTCAGTATTTCCCCGCTGACAAAACCTTTTTCAAACATGTTTCAGGTGATATGATGTGAGCAAAGAAAGAAGTGTCGTGACGCACTCCCAGCTTAGAAAAGTGGCTCAGTGTAAATAAATAAAAGAAACATGTTTTGAAAATAAAGATTTCCCTGGGAAATCACATCGTTGTAAATTTCGGGAGTTTATCCCTAAAGTTATAAAAACGAGCAGTTTGAATTATCAAAAGATCCTGTTTTACAAGACTTCCGCTGTTGCCTAAATTTAAATACCGCAGGATTTCTGTCCCGCGGCTCCTGAAACGGGTAAAACCGGGTCGGGGGCCGTGACAAAAGCTCGGGAAAGACATAAAAGTTACGCCGATAACAGACACAAGCCCCTTGAATTTGAAGTTGGTGACTACGTACTCCTAAAGGTATCACCTTGGAAGGGTGTAGTCCGATTCGGCAAGAAAGGGAAACTCGCGCCTCGATATGTTGGACCTTTTAGAATCCTGGAAAGGATCGGAAAAGTCGCCTACAGACTCGATTTACCGGAGGAACTCAGTAACGTCCCCCCGACTTTCCACGTGTCAAACCTTCGGAAGTGCGTAGCTGATCCCGATACAGTCATGCCACTTGACGATCTTCAGGTCAACGAAACGTTACACTTCGTGGAAAAGCCTGTCGAAATCATTGATCGCCAGACCAAGCAACTCAGACGCTCTCGCATTCCAATCGTGAAAGTCCGATGGGAAGGCAAACGATGCGCGGAGTTCACTTGGGAACTCGAAATCGACATGAAGGCCAAGTACCCGCAGTTATTCAGATAGATCTGAAGCATCAAATTGGTAAAATCACGGCGATGTACGGCTCTCAGCCTAATTTCGGGACGAAATTCCCTAAACAAGGGGAGGCTGTAACACCCCGTGTTTTCCAATTATCAAAGTCAAAGTTAAATGTTGACTGTTATTGGAATTAAAGTTATTTAATTTTTGTATTATGTGAAGTAAGTGTTGTATAATCAATGAATCGAATGCTAATCGAATGCGAATCGCTAATCGACTTTGAATAATAGGAAGTAACAATGCAATAAAGTTAATCAATCAATAATCAAGCTAATCGAATCAATCATCAAGCTCGAATACACGAATTTTGGTGCTTTTATACGTGTGTGTGTGCCTTACGTGTTACTTGTGCATGTTTATTTTACGTTGATATGTGTGGTGAATCAATCTAATCAAATCGAAACTCGAAGGATAATCGAACTCAATCGGAAATCGAACTCAAATTGCGAAGTGAGGATGATTGTATGTTAGATATAGTGGTTAGGACTCAAAGTAATTTGATTAGGAACTCTATCATACTCAAATCATCGCTCATCGAAATCGAAACATCAAAAAGCGTCGCGAAACACTCAAAAGGTTGTGCCAATCGAACAGGGAAACCTGATCGAACAGGCCAACCAATCGAACAGCCCTGTTCGATCGGCCAGCCCACTCGATCAGGGCAACCCTGGCCGATCGGTTGCACCTTTCCTCTTTTGGAAGCCTATAAATAGGGCTGCCATAGTCATCTTTACCACTTTTGGAAAGCTCTGACCGACCAGCCCTTGTTCTTCACTATTTCTCAGATTTCTCTCCGATTCGGTAAGTTTTCACTTTAATTCTTGTTCGATCTTGTTCGTTTAATGATTCTACACCTTTCTATCTTTTAAAACTTGAATTTTAACCGTGAAATCACCAAGATCTAGGTGTTCTTGGGTGATGTCATCATGGTGTTCTTCAAGAACATCAAGTTTGGCATCATTCCACTATGATTAGCTTAGATCTAGCCGATTTCCACATAAACAAACTAAAATCTATCAAAGATCTTAACATTTGACGGTGGGAAAGATTGAAAGACGGATTTTTCAACTGTCTTTCAACTCTTTTACACACAACACTCTAAAACCGGTGAAAACGGAGCTTGAACCAGCTCACAAATCATCCTAAACAAACACATGGTTCAAGATTCGGATTTTACCTACGAGGTTCACCGATTCCGGGTTAAACGTCAAACTAACGTTCCGAACAGTTCACTGACCGGACTTGGGTGATTCCTGCCCGAACCAGTGAACCAAGTAAGGACTTATGTTCCATGGTTCAACTCGTTATCAAACTACCTCAAAATCACACCAAGTTAACCAAAACAGCCAAGTGTTAGAAGATTGGCTAACCAGGTCAGGAATGCTGGCCGAACGGTTAGGCTGTTCGACCGAACAGCCCAACCGAACGGACTCCCCAGCCGATCGACCGGGCCAGCCGATCGGCTAACACATGGACCCACAATGTCATGGAGTGTAGTATTGACGAAGTGATGTTCGATCGAACCTACCACTCGATTTGTAACATTACTCTTCGGATCATGAGATACTATCCTTCAACACTTAACCATTTCTCGAAACATTGGAATGTCACCCGATCGAGCATGCCACCCGATCGCGTGACACACTGCCAACTGATAACACTGAAGTGGCTAACGGACCGTTCGATCGACCGACTGGAAAGGTAAGGATACTTCAACGTTTTCAAATGCTGCAACTAAAACTTCAAAAGTCCAAACCATCATACACAAACACATCCTTTTGTAAAGGAAGAAACAATCCACTCGAAAGGACCAGCCGATCGAGCCTACCGGCCGATCGAATGGGAGCGTTCAAACGGACTTTCAAGCCGAACGAACGGCCCGTCCGATCGAACCAGTTGTCCGATCGACCGGCCCAATCGATCCGTCTTCCATTGTTTACATTTCAGCGTTACTCATTGTTATACTATCGAACTATTCAGGCTAACTTACTCTCAGCGCTCCCTTCAATCCATACCAAATCACTGTGAGTATACTCGATCCCTTTTTGCTTTTAGCACTTTTGGGTGTTACATACGTTATCTATAAAAATCACATTAAAACACAAACTATTTGAACGCTAACCTAATCGCATGTGCTACTTGACTAAATGATTGCTGTTTATTATGTTTACACGTGGAGTGCTATCTACCTGCTTTAGCAACATAGTACTATAGTTTGGACTCAGCACCCGTTCACACGGGGGTTGCTAAGGACAATTACTTGCATGGATTACGGTGGTAATCATGTATTGCGAACTGTCTCGGACAGTCAACCCGCAGTCGTTGGTATCGATGGTCCCATGTCGATAATTAACATGCATCGTTTTCCTCTGTGTACGTGCCTGGTTATGCGTAAACTATTCGAACTCTATATGCTATATCAAAATTGTGTGCTCACCTTTACATTATATGTATTGACTTTATTTTAACGTATGTGACAGGTGTCTAAGGTGTTAGCTTGCTAGGAAAGCGAAGCTTGAATAAGTTTCTAGAAGCCCCCAACAAATAGTTGTCGGCCCTGAACAAGCTCCTGGGCTATAGTTGTCTGTAGATCTTGTTCACTGGCACTACAGCCAGGGGAGTCAACAGAATAGGGGTCTAGAAGCAGATAAACAATTGGGTTGTAATAAATTAAATCTGAGTTGTCGAAACAGTGATATTTGTTTGGATGTTTTTCTATAATAACTTGTTATTAATTTGGGATACGGTATGGGACGTATCATTTAAACTGAATTTGTATGATAGTTGTTGTGGAAACTTCTGGACAATCTGTTTCGCTCAGTGTCGCGCCCCGATGATTCCGCCATCGGTTGGGGTGTGACATCTATCCTACTCTCAACTAGGTCGGCTCCACTAATATAGTCAAAGCAATGGTCGACACAAGATAAAAACGATTCTATGAAATAGACCGAATGAAAAGGACTACTAAGATCATCGGAACCACTAGGGTGTTCCATGGAGCGTGCTATCTCGAAAGTGACTCTCTCCTCACCGACTTGAAGTGTATTTTCCCGTCAAAGACATCGATGATGGCCTTGGCGGTACACAAGAATGGGCGTCCAAGAATAATGGGAACCTTTTCATCGGCTTCCGTATCAAGAACGACAAAGTCTACGGGGAAGACGAACTTATCCACCTTGACTAAAAGGTTTTCGATAATGCCACGTGGATACTTAACGGATCTATCGGCTAGCGACAAAGACATGCGTGTAGGGGAAAACTCTCCTAGACCTAACCTCTCGTACATGGAATATGGCATTAGGTTTATACTCGCTCCTAGATCGGCTAGGGCCCTACACTCGGTATCACTCCCAAACAAGCACGGGATAGTAAAAAGGCCCGGATCCGTCAATTTTTCCGGAACCTTGTTCAACACTACGGCGGAACATCCTCCACTAAGGGGGATGTTAGAAACCTCTTCTAACCTATTCTTACGTTTTAGAAGGTCTTTTAAGAATTTTGCATATTTGGGCATCGATTGGAGAGCTTCTATGAAAGGAAGGTTGATCCTAAGCTGCTTAAAGATCTCTAAAAATTTCCCGTACTCTTTGGAATAAGTTTGATTTTTAAGGCGGGAAGGAAACGGAGCACGGGAAATATCAACATTGGGTGATGGGACCACTTGAATGGGTTTCTTTCCTACACTCTTCTCACTCGAAGGCGCCCCGGTGTGTGCGGTACTTGCTGGGATTAACCTAGGTTGCACTTTACCGGGCGCCTCCATTTTAATCTCTTCATCTACGGGTTCCTCCTCTTCTATCTCAACACTCTCGGGTCTCACTATCTCTCCTAAGGTCCTACCACTACGGGTCGAGATTGCCTTCAAAGAGCCAGATGGGTTGGGCCTTGTGTTACCCGAAAATTGACCGGGAGGTCGTTCTTGCAACTGGTGTGCAATATCCCCAACTTGCCTTTGAAGGTCTAAGAAGCTTGAATGATTATTCTTTAAAAGCGTAGCGTGGTCCTCTAAGGTACGTTGGGTAGCCTGATCCTTAACCAATAATTGGGAAAGAAGGTCCTCTATCCTAGACAAACTACCACCTGACCCCTCACTCTTAGGTTGTGTAACACCTCGAAAAATTTCGTCCAATAATGTCTTGACACGTGTCATAAGGTTCCGGTATGTGAAAATATACTTTAGAGGGACTAAAATTGACAAACAGTGAAAACTATGGAACGTAAGGGTCCAAAGTGTCAACAATGGATAAATAGACTCTATGATAACCCTACATAATGTTCATAACCTTAAACGGATGATTCATGGATCATACGACGCGGAAATTGCACAAAGTGAGGAATTACAAACTATAGGGGCCAAAAGTGTCAACATGTTGAATTTATACCTCTGAGTGAACTTTTGGCAGACCCGAAGCTTTATAATGCTAAAATATACTCACTAGAATATGTGGTAAAAATTTCGTGAAGTTTCGTTAACGTATGAGAAAGTTATGGCCAAAACCGTACTTGAGGGGCTAAAAGCGTCAACGTCGAATTTCATGGCTTTTCGGTTGAGCGCAAAGTTATCCGAGGACATTACCATGTTGGTAAATGTCCCAAGGTTCTTAAAAACCAAGTTTGGGGGTTTACGAGTCAAAATAACTAGCCGAAACATCGCGTGCAAGAACAGGGACCAAAGCTGCCAAGTTTGAAACATTTTTGGGCCTGCAGACCCCAGGCGACCCGCCTGGGAATCCTTAGGCGGGCCGCGTGAACCCCCCAGCATCAGAACTTCGCGAAAATTGCAAATTTGGTCCGAATTTGAAGTGGTAAACAGCTGTTAGCACCTCCTTTTGCACCAATAAACTTCCTTGCATGCCAAGGCCTACTGGGAGCTTGCTATAACATCTGAATTCCTCCATAAATTGATCAAAAGGCTCATTTCTTTGGCACTTGCATTGTGATCAAGAACACACACATCTTGCAAAACTCTCAAGACTTCTCCAGGAGCTTTCTGATCATCAAGGCAGACTCCAAGTGCTTGCTACGCTTCATTAGGACCTTGGTAATCCTTTATATCATCCTATAATTCGTTCTAGCATAGATTAATTGCTAAAAGTCAAACTGTTGTTCTTATACTTTGACTTTCTGATTAAACGAGTTTTACTCAGTCATTTCTCAAATTGAAACCAAAAATATGTTGGTATTTATGTGGGAAACAAACCCTCAAAAGGGTATTCTCTGATTCCCACTTTGTGCATGCTAATTGTCGAGTCAAACTTGTTTCTAAAAAGTCAACAGAAGATGTTTTTGCAAAAATAAGCTTAAATGGTAATGTAGAGGACATGCAATCTGTTTGATCATCATAAATAACTTATAATACATGTAAGAATGTGTTTTATCATAATAAACTCGACAATCTTTAGTATAAATACGAATCGGAACCGAAAGTCTTATAAAACGACTCTTTCGTAGACTATCGATTCGGATTCGTACATGCATGTTTGAGACCTGTATTGGAGAGTACTTTGAACCATTTTTATTTTGGTAAAACTCTCTGGAATTTTTATATCTCGAGTCTATTCTTAGCCGATTCATTTGCATGTTCCGATTTATGCTTCAAGTTGACTATTTTGCCCTTTTTGATATAAACGTGATTTTTGGAAAAGTGAAAGAGTAGAAATCTTTATTTCTAATATATAAACTTGCACCGAAAATTTGAGACCCGTTGGTGGTCCAGACTTTGAATTATGGCCGATAGCGTAAAACTATATCTTAAAGTTACATAAACGGCGCATTTCGCATATGACCCATTTCAGGCCACGTTTTGATACAAAACTTTTTACCTACTGATGTTATATAATATTTTGGGATTTTTGAGGATTTTTATTTGATTTTTGGCTGAACGGATCATACGTCGCTAAGTCGATTCGGTGGATGCCGGTTTTGACCGTTTAAGCCATAAAATGAGTTTTATACATTCTTTTGACCTCAAACCTTTTTCTACTGATCTTATTTGTTAAATAAATTATTTTGAGCGTTCTGGAAATTTAAAAATCTCAGCTTTCTTTTGAAAACCCGGAAACGGCTCTAAATCGCATTTTTAAGCGTTTTTAGCGCATAGTAAGCGTTATACTCATTTTAAACATATAAGACTCATACCTACTGATGTATTTGGTATATTTTCATATAATAACAGTAAGTATAAATGTTTGAACTCAGATTTCCAGTTTTGGCATTTTTAGCCCTTGTGAAATTTCTAAAATACCCCTACGGTGCATAGATTGATTTTAAATGTTAAGTTTGGTATATGGGTCATACCCTACTGTTATAACATGTTAAATGAAGTATATTTACTGTATAATTCAGACCCGTAACTCAGATTTCCATATTGACTTTTTTATAATCTTTTAAATGACCAAAATGCCCTTCTAAGGCATAAATTGAGTTTAAAATTATTCGGGGCATAATAGAACATAACTTACTGATATTATATCACATTTAAAGCATATTATCTCGGGGAACTTGCATATGACCCTGTTGCCTACCCGTAACGCTCTTTTAGCGCTCGGTTCGGTTTATGTAACTAGTTTGCATAAATTGACCGAATCGTGCCAAACGTTATCATTTTTGTCTCAAAATCCAGAATGTATTTAGTATACCCATATTATACAAGTATTCAAACTTGCCGGGTCTAAATCACATTCTATCCGGTCTTTCGCTTAATCGTGCGCTTGTACCGTATCGCCCTTAAAACTAACCGGTCAAAGCTTAGGCTTAATTAAAGACCCGTTAGTATTCTAATTGGTTATTTATACCATCGTTCCAGACTAGAGCTTTCCGGTAAATTGTACCTACGCTTACTTAGGAATACGGCTGAGTTATTATTCTTGCTATTTAAGACAGGAGCTAGCTCAGGTAAATACTTTTAACTTATTTTCCCTTATACGGGCTTGGGATACGGTATTATAAAAATACCGCTTGGTCGGGTGTAGAAACTGTTTAATCGGAGATGATTAAATTGCATAATCCCGTTTTAATCTGTGTTGATTGATAACAAATAACATTGGGGGTTAATGACCGTGTCCTGGATATCCTTGGCTCATTTTAAAAAGTGAATGGCCACGACGTAGGCACAAGGTGTAGACAGAACACCTCCTGTTGCATATGTGTAACGTATACTCACTCGTGAGATTATCTTCTTGTGAGATTATATTTGTGGTGTGTCGATTAATCTTGTCCGGCTTGTATTGTATAATCACCGGCCCTAAATGTTGGACAACCATGTAAATCGGATACAAGATTTTTATTAATAAAATTGTCCCAAGTATAAAGATTAATTTTGCCTCTGTGCATTTTAATCAATGTGTCAAGATATTATGTGCCGTTTGCACTCGAATCACTTTTCAAACTCTTTTTCCAAAATGAGTCAGTTACTTGTATTTACCAGTGTAAACTGACGTATTTTCCCAAAAGGTTAAGTGACAGGTACTATGCGTAATTGGCTGGGAGCTCAGGGCGTCACTAAGGAATCTTGCAAGTTCTAGATGCCTTAAGTCTACTGAACAGTTTTCTTTTATTGATCCGCCTGTGGATCCTTTACCTTCCGTTGTAATACTTGACATTACTTATATTCGGAATGTAATATATTTATCTTTTGCTTCCGCTGTGCATTTATATATTGTGTTGTTTGTCTATGATGAGGCCAACTACGTCACCTTACTCCCCACCGGGCCCACCAGTGACACGTGGAAAATTGGGGTGTGACAGGTTGGTATCAGAGCCAACATTGAGTGAATTAAACACTAGCTTTTGTGTTTAATCTCAATGACACAATTGCACATTCCTAAATCTTCTGAGTCTAGACTTAACATAGGAATACTCCCGATTCCAATCTGGAATTTACTGCTTCCGATTATTTTTATTGGATACGTCGCCAAGCGAAGAAGCCGTAATAGGAGTTCTCCACACCGGAGCCCGAGATGCCGAGTCTCGTACCGCGGCTAAAATGGGACGAACATCCAAGGAGAAAGCATTCAGAATTAAGATAAAGAAGAAACTCCTTTTACTGAAAATCGTTTTCCTTATTAGTCCTTATAAGGACATAATTATCTTTTAATGCCTACGGGCCAAACTTATTTAAAACATCCATTAGTGATGTAGTGCCTGCGGGCCAAACTTATTAAACATCCAATAGTGATGTAGCGCCTACGGGCCATACTAATTGTCATATAAGACAGAAGGCAGTGGTGGTCTATGACTCCCTGTCAAGAAAAGGTAATGAACTTTGATTCACACCTAAATGCCTTGATCCCAGACGATCATGGCTTATAAATTAAACTTGTCCGCGTGACTAAGCCTTTTGTGCTATTACTAAATGCCTTGATCCCAGACGATCATGGCTTATAAATTAAACTTGTCCGCGTGACTAAGCCTTTTGTGCTATTACTAAATGCCTTGATCCCAGACGATCATGGCTTATAAATTAAACTTGTCCGCGTGACTAAGCCTTTTGTGCTATTACTAAATGCCTTGATCCCAGACGATCATGGCTTATAAATTAAACTTGTCCGCGTGACTAAGCCTTTTGTGCTATTACTAAATGCCTCGACCCCAGACGATCATGGCTTATAAATTAACTTGTCTACGCGACTAGGCCATTTGTGCTATTATTAACTTATAAATTAGGATTTATGATAAAATCCTGAATAAAATAAATATCCTTCCTTCCCTGCCAGTAGGCATTTTTAAAAAGAATCTTAAAGGTGAAATCTAGCCTACGCGGCCAAGATGGTGAAACCTACCCAAGGGATTCAGATCCTTGTTAACGCCTAAGAACAGCACTCCTGACAAATGTGATTCGATAAATCACAACAATCAAACTTATATTGGATTCTTCCAATTTTCTTATCTAGCCTAGTGATTTAGAAATCATGGCTTGTGTCATCCTATACGATGATCACATTATAAACATCCGATAGTGATGAAGTGCCTCCGGGCTAAACTGGTTGTCCGATAAGACAACGACAGTGGTGGTCTTGACCTCCTGTCTAAAAGTGTTGGACCAGGTCCAAGCATAATAGTCGGTAGGATCCATACGATCTCGACTAATAGCATCTGAGAAGATGATCATATTATAACCATCCCTCAAGAGGGGAACGCCCACGGGCTATGCCTATTGTCCTAAAGGACAAAAGACAGTTCAAGTCTACAACTCCCTGTCAATAGAAGGTAATGAACGTGGTTCGAACCTTAAATGCCTCAATTCTCTGAAATCATGGCTTACAAAGAAATTTAGAACTGTCCTTGTGACTAGGCCTTATGCGCCACTTTAATATCCTTAATGTTTTATAACTAGGATAAATTATAATACTAATTAAATATAACTAACAAGTTAACCAATATGGCTTATATTACCATGGTTGATAAATCGTCAAAGATGATGATTCCATAACAATCTCTGAATAAGTCATTGTTAATAATTATGTAGCAATCAAGCTACATGGCTGGATTAGATGAAGTTAACAGTCGTTTGAAGGAGAGCAATGATACTACCGGAATTAATGTAACTGGAGCAGAACTGCAGGAAATAATAGATTATGCTGTTACTCGAGCTCTTGATCGACAGAATGATGAAGCAAATGATACCCACTCCAAGACTCTATCTATGGCTCGTAGTAAGCCCCCTCCTGAAACGCATGAGTCAAGGGAGGACGATGATCATGACTTGTCAAATCAAAGGAGTATTCCGTCTAGACAAGTTGTGTTTCATCAAGAGGCACCAGTTAAGACCTGTTCATATAAATATTTTGTCTCCTGCAAGCCCAGAGACTTTACAGGAGAAAATGGGGCCATCGATTGCATGACATGGCTCGATGAGATGGACGCTGTTGTTGACATCAGCGGTTGTGCGGAGCAAGATGTTGTGAAATTTGTTTCACAATCATTTAAAGGAGAAGCGTTGGCATGGTGGAGATCATTGCTCCAAGCCACGGGGAAAGTTCTACTCTACAACTTATCTTGGGGACAATTTGTTGCTTTAGTCAAGGAAAACTATTGCCCTCAGCATGAAGTAGAAAAGATAGAATCAGACTTCTTGACTTTGGTCATGGAAGATTTGAATTGTCCGGCATATGTGACAAGTTTCAACACTATGTCCCGCCTAGTTCCTTATCTAGTCACCCCTGAACCTAAACGCATAGCGCGTTTCATTGGAGGCCTAGCACCAGAAATAAAAGGAAATGTTAAAGCATCTAGGCCAACCACATATAGGTCCGCGGTGGACTTATCCTTATCTCTCACCTTAGATGCAATCAGAATTAAGTCTGTTAAGGCTTCCAGCGAGAAAAGAAGAGAAAGAGAGGAGGAAAACTCTCATCAAACTAACAAGAAGAAGAAGGGAAGCTCGGAGCGTGGGAAAGATTCCGAGTTTAGGAAGAACTCGAGTCAGTCTGATAACAGACCCAAATGCAATAACTGCAAAAAGCAGCATTTTGGAAGATGTACAATAGACCCACGCGCTAAATTGTGTGGAATTTGCAAGACCAAAGGCCACAAAACCTAGATTGCAAGGGGTTAAAGAACGCCACATGCTACAACTGTAACGAGGAAGGGCACATCAAAACCAACTGCCCAAAGCTTATAAAGAAGCCTGAGAGGCCAGGAAAACAAATGCATGAGTCTTCCGGATGAATGCCAGGAAGGATAACTATATAGCAGGTACTTTTCCTTATCAAGCAGTTATGCAGAAATTTAATTGATACTGACACATGTGATTCAATAATGAACGCTCACTGTTGAGAACTGTTGTCTCCGTCTTAGTAGGACTTCGGTCATTTTATACGAAGTAGAAATTGGCCAATGACACTTTAGAAAATGCTCCAACAAACCTTAGATGGATATTTTATATCTAAATAGGAATCACTCTTTTCTGATATTCCTATGGCAAGCTTTCAAGCTACCTAAATTCTTTAATATAATAAAGTCAGATGTGACGTTTTGATCCTCTGTCAGAAAGGTAATGGACTAGGTCCAAACCTTTAATGCCATTGATGGTCTTTTGCGACCTAGGCTAAATAATATTAATATATCTTAATTAACGTTCATTAAGAATGTTAGTGCTATAATAGCCTGTATAGGTGATTGACACCATGGTTAGTATATATTAAGGCCATCAGAGTAAAAATAGCAGTTGTGGATTTCAACTAAGAAATTGTTTTATTGGTATTAGGAACCAATATCGAGTATGGCAAACTCGGGTAAGATAACAGTCAATCGCGCCATTGATGACGCGACACATGCTAATGATGCTGAAATTGTAAACCTTAGAATTTCCAAAGATGTTCTTCAAAATATGATAGACGCAGCCGTTGGAAAAGCTGTGAAGAAGGCTGTGAAAAAGTTAAAGGAGCCCCATGCTGCTCGGTCCAAGTTTTATCTAGGACCACATTTCCTTGCTCTTAAGGAGGATCTCGTTCATGCCTCGGATGCAAAGGATGAACTAAAAAGGAAAAGGGAGGTAGGTAACTCCCAGAGTTCTAAGAAAAAGAACAAACAAAAGTCTGACAAGAAACCAGTATGTGAGACCTGCAAGAAGCGCCATTATGGGAAATGCAGGTTCGAACTAAGATCCAAATCACAGCCCAGGGCTTGTGGGATCTGCAAGTCTAAGGGACATAAAGCATTGGACTGTGAGGGCATGAAGAATGCAATTTGTTTTGGCTGTAATGAGAAAGGCCACATCAAGACTACGTGCCCTAAATATGTCAAAGGAAATGCGACGGAGGAAGTAAAGCCAAAAATTGAAAGCGCTTAAGATGCCTAAGCTGGCCATAAATAATGACATCAGGTACAAATTCCTTGTCGTTTTATCAGTAATTTAAATGCTAAGAGTTTTATTTTGGTTCGGATACCAGTAAATCCTTTATAAACCATAGGCTTAGTAAACTTTATATTAGCCACAAGGTATAAATTACCAAGGAAACCTTAGTAACCGATTCTCCTCGTATCGGCAAGGGATCCTTCCGAAAGATCTAAGAGTACTCTTTCTTCGCATAGAATACGACAATATATGTTATTTTAATCATTTTTTCTTTTTCCTCTTTTTCTTCTCACTGTTTTATATCGCCTGCGAATGCCAAACTATGTTTGATAAAAGTGCCATATGGGGATTTGCGTATCCTAGTGTGTCCCATAGATTGCTTCCATGCCTGATCAGTATGGAGGTTTAATGCATGGGATCCCCGAAGATATCCCAATAGTCATATTGTACTAAAGTCGACTAGTAGTATTCAAAGAAGATATCCTATATAAAAATGTCCTTATAAGTATCTCTACTTAGGGCATCTTTGCAATGGTAAAGGGAATGTGTCATTTATCTGACACCGACAGCGATAGGTGAGCCAAAGCCTGAGAGTACGGAAATCTCTGACACCTTTATGTGGCATAATTAGCTTCCTTGTAAGAATTACCATGTTCACCTCATGAGAGGCAAGTAGAGTTAAGATCTATATCCCATTTCGGGTTATTCTATTATGAAACCTTCAAGGTAGCTAGTACCATCATTTGAAGAATCGAAACCCTGATTAAGTAAGTTTTAAAATAAAGGATTCATATAGCCTAACTCGATATCCTGAAGAAATCGGTATTGTTAATTAAGAAAGGCGGTTCATTCTGCTTATGCATTGAATACCGCAACCCAAATTAGGCAACAATTAAGAATTTCCATCAGCTGCCCAGGATCGTCGATTGTTCGACTAACTGTGAGAATTAACTATCCCTTAAGATTAGCTTTAAGTAATGGTTGGAATAACCATTTTACATTTAAGATAAGCTTTTCTATAATAGTTGATGTATAAGTATCAAGGCTGCTCCTTGGGAGACCTTGTATAGATAAGATATTAAACATCTATTGCCAGACAGAAAATTGGTAAGTCCAATTATCAGGATCTAAAAGTTGCCTTGGAAACAACGAATAAGATCGAGCAAATCCATAGCCATCTATAAGTTGCCAGTATTCGGCAGAGAATTAAGGATTCATGGAAATAGCAAACCTCCTAAGTTCTTGTTAAGAAATAAGGTTCAACAATAGATATCACCCTGGAAAGGTGTGCCAATCTGTTAATTGTCAGGCTAGTAAGCTCTGAATATATAAAATCATTCGAAGGAATCGAATGTATCATAGATCATATAACTTATGAGCTAAAAGCCTATTTAAGGAGCTTGGTGGAGCTCGCAATGTATTACACCCTAAGGATTAAGGAATATGTTTCGCCAATAAGCCAAGAAGCACTATCACATAAACGGTTGGAAGACTTGCGATATAATGATAAACCCGTATCGAATACGGATCCAAGGCGCAAAGATTTTCACGTCAAAGTAGGTGGAAAAGTGTTACTTCAGGTATCGCCCCGGAAGGGGGGTGATGCGATCTGGTAAGAAAGGCAAGCTAAGCCCGAGATACGAAGGACCTTTCAAGATTTGTCGAACGTATCGGGGCAGTTGCTTACAAGTTGAAATTGCCTGAAGAACTTAGCGCCATTCAAAACGTGTTCCACATCTGTAATCTGAAGAAGTGTTTCGCTGACGAATCACTGGTTATACCGCATACAGATATACACATAGACGAGAGTCTAAAGTTGTGGAAAAACCTTTGTCGATTGAGGATCGACAGGTAAAGAAGCTTCGAAGGAAGCATGTGCCTATTGTTAAGGTCAAATGGGATGCCCGTAGAGGACCCGAATACACGTGGGAAGTGGAATCCACGATGAAAGAAAAGTATCCTCATTTGTTTCAGTAAATCTCGGGGACGAGATTTCTTTTAAGGGGGTGAGGATGTAACACCTCGAAAAATTTCGTCCAATAATGTCTTGACACGTGTCATAAGGTTCCGGTATGTGAAAATATACTTTAGAGGGACTAAAATTGACAAACAGTGAAAACTATGGAACGTAAGGGTCCAAAGTGTCAACAATGGATAAATAGACTCTATGATAACCCTACATAATGTTCATAACCTTAAACGGATGATTCATGGATCATACGACGCGGAAATTGCACAAAAGTGAGGAATTACAAACTATAGGGGCCAAAAGTGTCAACATGTTGAATTTATACCTCTGAGTGAACTTTTGGCAGACCCAAAGCTTTATAATGCTAAAATATACTCACTAGAATATGTGGTAAAAATTTCGTGAAGTTTCGTTAACGTATGAGAAAGTTATGGCCAAAACCGTACTTGAGGGGCTAAAAGCGTCAACGTCGAATTTCATGGCTTTTCGGTTGAGCGCAAAGTTATCCGAGGACATTACCATGTTGGTAAATGTCCCAAGGTTCTTAAAAACCAAGTTTGGGGGTTTACGAGTCAAAATAACTAGCCGAAACATCGCGTGCAAGAACAGGGACCAAAGCTGCCAAGTTTGAAACATTTTTGGGCCTGCAGACCCTAGGCGACCCGCCTGGGAATCCTTAGGCGGGCCGCGTGAACCCCCCAGCATCAGAACTTCGCGAAAATTGCAAATTTGGTCCGAATTTGAAGTGGTAAACAGCTGTTAGCACCTCCTTTTGCACCAATAAACTTCCTTGCATGCCTAGGCCTACTGGGAGCTTGCTATAACATCTGAATTCCTCCATAAATTGATCAAAAGGCTCATTTCTTTGGCACTTGCATTGTGATCAAGAACACACACATCTTGCAAAACTCTCAAGACTTCTCCAGGAGCTTTCTGATCATCAAGGCAGACTCCAAGTGCTTGCTACGCTTCATTAGGACCTTGGTAATCCTTTATATCATCCTATAATTCGTTCTAGCATAGATTAATTGCTAAAAGTCAAACTGTTGTTCTTATACTTTGACTTTCTGATTAAACGAGTTTTACTCAGTCATTTCTCAAATTGAAACCACAAATATGTTGGTATTTATGTGGGAAACAAACCCTCAAAAGGGTATTCTCTGATTCCCACTTTGTGCATGCTAATTGTCGAGTCAAACTTGTTTCTAAAAAGTCAACAGAAGATGTTTTTGCAAAAATAAGCTTAAATGGTAATGTAGAGGACATGCAATCTGTTTGATCATCATAAATAACTTATAATACATGTAAGAATGTGTTTTATCATAATAAACTCGACAATCTTTAGTATAAATACGAATCGGAACCGAAAGTCTTATAAAACGACTCTTTCGTAGACTATCGATTCGGATTCGTACATGCATGTTTGAGACCTGTATTGGAGAGTACTTTGAACCATTTTTATTTTGGTAAAACTCTCTGGAATTTTTATATCTCGAGTCTATTCTTAGCCGATTCATTTGCATGTTCCGATTTATGCTTCAAGTTGACTATTTTGCCCTTTTTGATATAAACGTGATTTTTGGAAAAGTGAAAGAGTAGAAATCTTTATTTCTAATATATAAACTTGCACCGAAAATTTGAGACCCGTTGGTGGTCCAGACTTTGAATTATGGCCGATAGCGTAAAACTATATCTTAAAGTTACATAAACGGCGCATTTCGCATATGACCCATTTCAGGCCACGTTTTGATACAAAACCTTTTACCCACTGATGTTATATAATATTTTGGGATTTTTGAGGATTTTTATTTGATTTTTGGCTGAACGGATCATACGTCGCTAAGTCGATTCGGTGGATGCCGGTTTTGACCGTTTAAGCCATAAAATGAGTTTTATACATTCTTTTGACCTCAAACCTTTTTCTACTGATCTTATTTGTTAAATAAATTATTTTGAGCGTTCTGGAAATTTAAAAATCTCAGCTTTCTTTTGAAAACCCGGAAACGGCTCTAAATCGCATTTTTAAGCGTTTTTAGCGCATAGTAAGCGTTATACTCATTTTAAACATATAAGACTCATACCTACTGATGTATTTGGTATATTTTCATATAATAACAGTAAGTATAAATGTTTGAACTCAGATTTCTAGTTTTGGCATTTTTAGCCCTTGTGAAATTACTAAAATACCCCTACGGTGCATAGATTGATTTTAAATGTTAAGTTTGGTATATGGGTCATACCCTACTGTTATAACATGTTAAATGAAGTATATTTACTGTATAATTCAGACCCGTAACTCAGATTTCCAAATTGACTTTTTTATAATCTTTTAAATGACCAAAATGCCCTTCTAAGGCATAAATTGAGTTTAAAATTATTCGGGGCATAATAGAACATAACTTACTGATATTATATCACATTTAAAGCATATTATCTTGGGGAACTTGCATATGACCCTGTTGCCTACCCGTAACGCTCTTTTAGCGCTCGGTTCGGTTTATGTAACTAGTTTGCATAAATTGACCGAATCGTGCCAAACGTTATCATTTTTGTCTCAAAATCCAGAATGTATTTAGTATACCCATATTATACAAGTATTCAAACTTGCCGGGTCTAAATCACATTCTATCCGGTCTTTCGCTTAATCGTGCGCTTGTACCGTATCGCCCTTAAAACTAACCGGTCAAAGCTTAGGCTTAATTAAAGACCCGTTAGTATTCTAATTGGTTATTTATACCATCGTTCCAGACTAGAGCTTTCCGGTAAATTGTACCTACGCTTACTTAGGAATACGGCTGAGTTATTATTCTTGCTATTTAAGACAGGAGCTAGCTCAGGTAAATACTTTTAACTTATTTTCCCTTATACGGGCTTGGGATACGGTATTATAAAAATACCGCTTGGTCGGGTGTAGAAACTGTTTAATCGGAGATGATTAAATTGCATAATCCCGTTTTAATCTGTGTTGATTGATAACAAATAACATTGGGGGTTAATGACCGTGTCCTGGATATCCTTGGCTCATTTTAAAAAGTGAATGGCCACGACGTAGGCACAAGGTGTAGACAGAACACCTCCTGTTGCATATGTGTAACGTATACTCACTCGTGAGATTATCTTCTTGTGAGATTATATTTGTGGTGTGTCGATTAATCTTGTCCGGCTTGTATTGTATAATCACCGGCCCTAAATGTTGGACAACCATGTAAATCGGATACAAGATTTTTATTAATAAAATTGTCCCAAGTATAAAGATTAATTTTGCCTCTGTGCATTTTAATCAATGTGTCAAGATATTATGTGCCGTTTGCACTCGAATCACTTTTCAAACTCTTTTTCCAAAATGAGTCAGTTACTTGTATTTACCAGTGTAAACTGACGTATTTTCCCAAAAGGTTAAGTGACAGGTACTATGCGTAATTGGCTGGGAGCTCAGGGCGTCACTAAGGAATCTTGCAAGTTCTAGATGCCTTAAGTCTACTGAACAGTTTTCTTTTATTGATCCGCCTGTGGATCCTTTACCTTCCGTTGTAATACTTGACATTACTTATATTCGGAATGTAATATATTTATCTTTTGCTTCCGCTGTGCATTTATATATTGTGTTGTTTGTCTATGATGAGGCCAACTACGTCACCTTACTCCCCACCGGGCCCACCGGTGACACGTGGAAAATTGGGGTGTGACAGGTTGAACCTCTTGGTTTGACCCCTCACCTCTGAACTGCCCCCCTGAACCTGAACTAGCAATTTGACCTGTTTGACCCGACCCCCCACTAGAATAAAAACCTGGCCCCCTACTTTGATATTGACCTGATGGAAAACCAGGGGGTTACCTGAGCAGCGATAATTGTTAGCACGCCAATTAGAGTTACTATTGTTGAACGGGTTAGTTGGACCCCTATTTTGACCTGCTATATACTCGACCTGCTCTAGGGTAAGGGTTGGGCTTTGCACCTCTACAAACCTCGCATCTATCTACCTTCTTCTTAATTTCTAGCAACTCTTTGGTGATATATTCAAGCTGAGATACTACCTTTGAGTCTGAAACGACTTGATTCACTCCTCGAGAAGATGAGGGAGTAATCACAGGATTGGAATTCCTGCCGGTAGCACTATGATCTATATCAGCATGAGCGAAGCTCTCAAAGAGGTCATTGCAGTCAGCCACAGTTTTCTTTCCCATTAGGTGGCCTCCTGCGGATGTGTCGAATCGGGCTTTGCACTCAGGGGTAAGACCATTATAAAATTTTTCTACTAAGGCCCAATCCGACAGTCCATGTTGGGAACAACGCGAGAGTAAAGTTTGAAACCTCTCCCAAGCTAAGTGATAAGGTTCGTCAGGCTCCATTCTGGAGGAATGGATCTGATCTCGAAGGCGAGAGGCCTTCGCAGGTGGGAAATACTTAGCAAGGAAGGCATCTCTAAGTCCAGCCCAAGTAGTGTAAGTACCTGCTGGCTGCGAATCAAGCCAGGTGGCTGCGCAACTAGCAAGTGAAAAGGGAAAGACTTGCAGAAAGCGAGCATCAAGATTAACACCTTCGATGCCGAAGGTGCTACACAGGCGGGTGAGGCGATTGATATGTGCTGGCGCATCCTCATCATCACGACCATGAAACTGACAAGAGTTGTTAATGGCAGTCATGATGTATGAAGGAATTTGCCAAGACTTATCATTGGCGATTTCGGGAAGGGTGATGGGTGAGTTTGCGGTAAAACCCACGGTGGAACGCTGGTGGACAGTTTGGTTATCGGCCATTTGGTGAACTGGTGGTGGACTTTGGTGACGGGAGGGTGGTGGGGAATTATGGGGTGATGACTTCGGGGTGAAGTCGTAGTTCGGTGGTTTAGATTGGAGTGTAGAGTCAGAAGGGGCAGAAGATGAAGTTGAAGACTTTTTTACCTGAAAACTGGGTGTGGAGAAGGAAGACTTGTCAATTGGTGGCTTCACTGGTCCCTGCAAACGCGTGTGGGGCATGAACTGCAAAACCAAGAATAAACAAGTAAGACAACTCCAACAAAAGACTCGAAAAATACGAAAAAGACACTAAAATTATTTGGACTCCTAAGACTCACAAACACATAGAAAGCACGTAACGATATCAGTTGAAATCCAAATTAAGCAGTTAACGCAATTGCCAAGAGTCCCCGGCAACGGCGCCAAAAACTTGATGTGGAAATAGTAGTTCAACTAATTAAACTAAAATTACCCTAAATTAAGACTCAAGTAATAAAAATCTAGACTCTTTAACCTGACTAAACTACTCACCGGCAAGTGTACCGGTCGACTCTAGCACAAAAAAGTAAGTCCGGATGTCGAACCCACAAAGACTCTAATGAATTACATTAACGACTAAACTTAGACTAGACACTGACACGACTAAACAAATGTTATGTTTTGGGGGGGGGGGGTTACTAAAATCCTAAAATTGTGATTAAATTGAGATTAAACTAAGACACGAACAAAGACTAGGGTTTTAATTCAGATGAGATTAAGGACTACCTAGACTTGAATCCAGTTTAACTATGAATGGACTTCTAACGGTTTTATTGTTGTATGGAGTCGGGATGTAAAATACTAAACCTTAAGGTATTTCGATGCTAAGACTTCCCGACCCTTCTCAGGAAGAAACCTAGGAAACCCTACAAGGCTGTTATGAATACCAACTGTTAGATTTCCTCTCAGTCCTCTAATGACTCTAAAAGTGCCCTAATACGACTATCTACCTCTCAGCGCGACAATCTAAGGCAATTCTAGGTTCTGACTTGGTTTACTAGACACAAATGCAATTAGGGAACTAACGTTGATTTCTCTCAAAATCTAATTTAGCTGTATACTGCAGCGCGACCTAATAACTAACTCGAGCCTCTCAGCGACAAGTTAAGCAGAATATTTATTTCTAATTGTCTTTTAGTTACTGTTTCTAAGGCTATCGGCCGATTTACCCAAAGATCACCCGAACCCGCAAGGATGCAAATAATCAACACAGATCTATTATGTGAAAGACATCCACCAACATCTACGTGAAACAGTAAACAATCCACAATCAAAAGTAAATACGCACACGCACCAAATCAGAAAATCTAGAACACGTTACTTTCAGAAGTCAATCCATAATCAATCAATAAAAACCGTTAAAAGATCCAAACATAAATTAAACCATCATCGAATCTAGGTAGTATCTAAGGTTTAGCCAAGAAACATGATGTTCAAAATAAACAAAACAAGTTCAACACAAGAATTCATCGGAAAGTATTAAAAACGCGAAATTAAAGAACACCGGGAGATAAAACCCGAACAATCTTCAGTCTCACGATCCAAGCTTCAACCGATTGATTCCCGCAAGCTAAAGCACTCCAGAATACTCAAAATCACCTCCGAAATTCGTCCTAGGGTTTCTTGATTCGTAATCAGAGTTGTGTTCAGTTTTCTTGGAAATCCATCCTCAAAACCCTAATTTTTCCGGAGCCCAAGACCTTCGCGTGACACCTAGGGGGTCGCTTGACGCGGCGCCTCCCTATTCAATTTTTATTATTTTTTTATTCAATTCAACTTCCAGCTTTTCCGACGCGCGTACGAATCCTGGTTTTCTTCCAAACTGCTCGGTTTTACTCGTTTTTCATCACTTTAAGCTACGGGACCTGAAATCAAAGCTTAACGTCAGCAGTATCGAAGTTCTAACCTAAACTAGACTCTAAACGACTGAAAATTGACCGAAATATACACTATAAACATATGTACTTTGCAGTACATCAATTATACTAAGTCTAAATGGTTAAGACCTCTAATCTGAATTGGTTAGACATTTGCATTTGAACGGTTAAGCATTATACAGGCTCTTAATGATTCAGAGCTCTTACTAGTTCAGCACTTAATGGTTCAGAACTTTTATTAGTTGAACACTTAACCATTCAGAAGTTGCCAAACAGCCCCTAACTTGGTACATATAGAATTTCCGAATGAAGTTAATTTTTTAGCATTTCACTTTTTCCATCACTATAACAATTTCTTAAAAAAATTAAAATAAAATTAAGAAGGTTATAAAAACGCTCCATAAGCATTTTCCAAAATGTGCAATTTATCATCTTGATAGTCCTCTTAGTTCTTTGAATGAGGTCTTAGGTTCAATTTTTTGGCATTTTCAAATTACTTTGTTTTCGTATTAAAACTGGTTGGATAAACATTAGTGTAAACTACAAAGACTCTACAAAGGATAAATTCATAGTAGGAAAAATGGTGTTTCAGATACAGTAGTTTTACCAGAGTTGTGATATTACAATCTCGAGTTTCGACTATACATACAGACACAATTTATGTTGGGAATTCCTAGTCTATCCGTGGCTTACATGCGTGAAGGATGGTTAGGAGGATTGCTTGGAGTGCAAGACAAGTAATAAACAATATTAATTAATTAGTGGATATTATCTAAAGTTCTTAAACGTGTTAGGTTAGGATATGTATTTAGATAATTATTATGTAATTAATTAATAGGTTTCCTAGTTATAGTCTAACGTGTTTAGGTTAGCTATATATACCAATATACCAATCAAATTGGTAGGGAAATTGTAATTTGGAGTTTTTGAGTTAGATTTCTCCATAATAAAGATTCGTGGGTGATTAACCGTGAAGAGTCGTATTTCGATTACAATATTCTGTACCAATTAATCCCTTTAATTTAACCCCACGTCGTTGAAAATGGAGGGTCTCGCCCTGTTCGAGAACATAAAAGGCGTCTCAGGGCAATCTTGTAAACTATATCCACCTTGCACAATGGGTATTGATGAACGGGTTCCATACCCGACCTTACTCGCCGATTATATATCAGATTGTAATGTAACCCAATGATGTGAAATAGGTTCCAACCCGGTTATATTCAACCCAACCAGTCAAAAACCAGAACTGTAATTGAATCAATTACTTCCCTCTCCAAAAACTAGTTGAATTGAATAGCAGACCTGGTTCTACTAATACCTGGTAATTTGACTCGTTGACTAGAATTGGTTTTGTGCACCTGTATGCGATAATGTTCAACTTCAAATAGAATCGGATCTTTTATTTACAGTAGTGAATCGCTAGTGAAGTGATGATCAGTTTTGAGAGAAAATCAAGAAGCGCGTATGTCATTAAATCATGTCATCATTGACTTGACTCATAAAGTCAATAACGGGATTCCAACTTCAGTTTTCATATAACTAAGTGAGATTAATGCAGCATTTCAAGAAACAAACATAAGTGAGATTAGTGCAACAAGCTGCTTACGGAATTTTATATTCCTAATATGTTGATGATATTACTTACAAAACATCAACTTCTAGCAAATCCTAATGCCCGAAAGGGGTACGTCAGACAAGTGACCATGATAGTCTATTTCACAGGTCCAAAAACAAGTTCAGAAGGTAAAGGAGAATGTACTACTTCATGATTGCCAACGTCTATAATCAGCAGCTCAGCTATCTGTATAAAATAGTAGAGATCACATAATCAACCTACTTATAAGAATACTGTAGAACGAGTTAAGCAAGGCGAAAGTTGTCATACACTTATAAGTTATAACGTACTAGATAGATTTATTTTTAAAGCCATGTTATTGTTCTGATGAAATGATAATGCGTGATCTGTATTAAAGGTGGCAAAATGGATGGGGACGGTGTTGGGTAAAAGGTTCAAATAAATATATCTTTTTATACTAGCAAAGCTAGATTATGTTGACCCACAAACAAGTGTTTTGCAATTTTTAAAAATTATTTTAACAAATAATTAACATGTTTATGATAATTTGGAATGTTAACCAAAAGTGTGCACAACAATAAGCTAAATCTTTGGATAAAAGAATGTAGAGGGTTGTATCCCTTAACACTATAGACTTTAGGAGAGTTTAAGCCTGTTTGACCCGTTACCCATTTTGTTAAGCTTTTCTACTTAAACCCAAATCAACCCACTCATAACTATATAGATCGAACTTGCTTCCTCTAATTGGCATGGTAAAAAAACACAACACCTTGGAAATTTGTCGGACATTAGAAAGCAATACCTTAATAAACGCTAAGCACGAGTTTGATTCATGACCTCCAGTTCCTTCATCTTTGCTTCCAGCTCATCATTCATATTTTTTATCTGGCCTTGAAGTGCGGTATCATCTTCATCTCCCGAAAGTTTCACCACCTCCAGTTTCACTTTTAACCCATCAATTTCCTTCTCTAGTTTCAGTTTCGCATCTAGCTTTCTATTTAACACAGGTAACTTCTTCAAAAGCTTCTCCTCTCTCTGTGATTCAAGAACCAGTCAACATCATTAGCAAATCATAATTGTAAATCAGAAAGTATCAAGACTAGAGATAGCAAAGTGGGTGGGTTGAATGAAGAATGTAAACCGATTCTCCTCAAACGGGTTAACTTAATGTGCTCGTTGAAACAAGGTTAGAGAGAGACATATAAACCCTTCTTACCGTTTGCTCTGCAGCAATCCATAAGAGGCGTGCACGAGCTTTTCTCTGCTCCATACGCAGAAACTTGTTATGCATGTTACTCGTATTGATTGTATCATCATCATATCAGTCGACACCTGAAACTGAAGAATATATCACAGATTATTTATCATGAATCCAAAATGGTTGTTGATACACGGTTTGTGGACGCGACTCGATGCGAAGCGACTTGGCTAAATACACTACCTTCCCCAATCGTGTACATCAAGATCAAGAGCAGGCCAAACATTCAAAGGATCATAAACCTTGATCAATGGGCTAATATATACATGAAGAAACACTTGGGCCTGTAATGTTTTGGCGAAACACATGTTGGGCCAAAGCCCATTATGGACGAATCACAAGGGATCTTGACGAAACAACCTTGTTTCGTCAAACATGATCCAATTTCGTCAACATTAAGCTTGTTTTGTCGAGCTGATTTGTGTTTCACCGAGTCTGTTCTGTTTCGTGATGTCTGTGATGTTGTGTAACTATAAATAGACAGTCTTAGTTTGAGACTCACTGGATAGAACACAGAAAGAACAGAGAGCACACACACACGAGAGTTTTAGAGAGTTTGCAAAACATATTTGTAAACATTGCTTTGTAACCGACTCTTTCATACGTATTAATACAGAGGTGTTAATCGGTGGATATTGCGTATCGTGTATTTGCTTGTTCTATCTCGGTTTGCCTTTCCGGTTGGATTCCGCACAACCGGGTTGGTTTGTACACAAGGATTAGGCGACTAGATCCTCCTAGCCGGACCTACAAGTGGTATCAGAGCCTTGGCTCTTCTCCTTGTTAAAACCGAGGTGTTCTTGTTTGTTTTTCGGGTTTGAAAAGTTTATATTTTTCTGAAAAACACTGTTTAATCGAGTTTAAATCTTATTGTTTGCTGAAAGTTCATATAAAAACCTGGTTATTTATCATTTTTACATGATTAAAAGTGGTCTTTAGTGAAGTTTTAAGCATTTACTCGTGTTCGGAAAGTTTCGTTTCACCGGAAAAATCATTGTGTTCTTGTCACCTTCAAGTTGTTCTTCATAAAAACAACTTTTTGATCTTGATAACTGAAACTTGAAACTTGTTTGTGTATGGGAAACTGTTATTTGATTAAAATATACATACCATACTTGTTTGGTGAAACAAGCATGGTTGGTAGCCGAAAGTAGTTCTGTGTTTGTCAGAAAAGGATAAGTTTCCAAAAAGTTTACCAACCCCTGAACCACTTTTTGGCGAATCAAAAATTGACGAAAAAGAATTCTATTTCGCCGAACTTCTTCTTGACGAAACAAGTGGTTTGAAACTTTCTGTTTCGTCATCTTCTTTTGGGCCCTTGGTTTCGTCAAAAGCCCAAAGAATCCTCTTGTTTCGTCGGCCCAGGAAGCCCAACAAGAAATCTATTTCGCCAATACAAGTTTCTTGTTAAACTTTCCGTTTCATCAAATTAAAAATAGATATTCAGTTTCGTCAAATACTTGGGCTTACAAATAATTTGGGCATTCACCTTCTTGTTTCGTCAAATATATCAAGCCCAACAACCTTAAATCAGTTTCGCCATTTTTCTTTGTGGGTTTTCCTTTTCGCCGAAGTGTTGGGCCAATATATCACCAAGTGTTGGGCCAATATATATCACGACTGTTTAATTCATTTCCATCGTTCAAGTCATTGTTTACTGGGCCTTTAATTAAATTTGGGCCATTTTCGTGGAACATTAGTTGTGAGCTGTTTCGTCGTTCACCATTTATAAATTCTGTTTCGTAAAAATAACACAATCTATTTCGTAGAAACTTGTTTTGTCGAAACACTTTGTTAAATTTAAACAGAAGGTTTGTAAGTGTTGTTTAACTGTTTGTTTGAGGTGTGACTTTCAGGTAATCATTTTTCGTGATCAAACATGAATCCAAGTTGGTGGGGTACTCCGGCTCCGGATGGGGGAAAGTATAGAAATACAAGTTCATCTCCCTCATGGTGGGGTACTCCGGCTCCGGATGGGGGAAAGTATACAAATACAAGTTTATCTCCCTCATGGGCCGAATCTCCCGTATCGACATCTTCACAAGCCAATGCCATATCAACCGGTCAATGGGCATTCGTATCAAATCAAACTCCTAGCATTCAAAGTATCTTATTGAGCGAGAATGAAACCGGAAGTTTGAATCGACCTCCAAAGTTGATGCACTTGAATGAATATCCAGGATGGGCTGATAGATTTCGTACATACGTTCTTGGTCAAAATACAGAATTGTGGATACGTTTCACCACAGATTTCGATCAAGAAATAGAGGTTGCCGCTTCATCTACTGCTATGTTTGCCGATCTTCCTGAAGATCAGAAAAAGACGTATGATCTGGAAAAGAAAGCATACGCCATTCTTACTCGGGCATTAAGCAAAGATATCTACCATCAATTTGTCAGTTTCAAGACGACAAAGAAATTGTGGGACGCGTTGAAGACCAGAGTGTCACACCCCGATTTCCACGTGTCTCACCGGTGGGCCCGGTGGGGGATTACCGTGACGTAGTTGGCAACAATATAGTCAAACCACACAATTATATGAATGCACAGCGGAAGCTTAAAGATAAATATAATTCAACTTTTGAATGTAATATCGAGTGTATTACAGAAGTCGAATTGTTTCCACAGGGGATCAAAAATAATAATAAAGTATTGTTCAGTCAGATACAGCATCAAGCTTGCGAGACTATTTGTGATGCTAGGGAGCTATTACCAGCCGATTTACGTGTAGTACCTGCACTTAATCTTTTTGGGAAAATACGTCAGTTTACACTAGTAAATACGTTCAACTGACACATTTGAAAATGTTTATTAAAAATTGATTTGAATGCACAAGGCACAAACTCTTTTATAACTTGGGAAAATTATTAAAATCTTGTGAACGAATTACATGTTCCTTCTATGCATTCAGTAGCCCGGATCCTGTCCGGGTTAAAGATCAATAGACACGCCACAGTGCGTAAAACCGTGGTGGGTAAACCAACGGCTACGTCTTTTAATAATAATATCGACATAATATACCGGGTGTACGCCTACACCGGGATGTCGAGGTCGTGGCCATTACTTCGAATGATGCCAAGGATATCCGAGACATGGTCATTAACCCCCCAAAGGCTTTAAATTAACAAGACTGTTTAAATGAGCCGATCATATTATTCAATTAACCACCTAAGCGATGGAAGATATGATGCTCAATCAAGCGGTAAATATTATACCGTATCCCAAGCCCGTATAAGGGAAAATAAGTTACAAGTATTTACCTTTGCAAGTATATTCCTTAATGGATTACGTCACAGATAGCTTTTACTGGGGCTCCTATTCTGGAACGAAGGTTTTAATTAACCTATTAGAATCCTAACGGGTCTTTATATTAGCCGTAGCCTAGACCGGTTGGTTTCAAAAGATAGATATGGTTTAATCGCGCGAAAAGGCGAAAACCGAGAATGGAGTGTGCAACTGACCCAACAAGTTCAGAGACTTGTTTTATATGGTTTTAAGGTTCACACTCTGGATTTTGGGGTCAAAATAATATGGTTTGACCCATATCGGCTGATTTATGTAAACTAGTTACATAAGCCGAACCGTGCACGCATTAGGCGCAACGGGGAACCGATAGAGTCCTACGCTTGTTTCCTAAGTCAATATGCCTTAAAGAGGTTGTGGTATCAGTAGGATACCTTCCGTGATGCCCGTAACGAGTTTAAGTTAATATTACGCCCCGTAGGGGTTTTTCGGTCATTTTAAAGACTTTTAAAGAGCTTTTCGAGTTCTACATGAATTCTGAGTTTCCCGAACAGTTTATAAAGTCTAAAATACTTTATTTATCAATTAAAATCAGTAGCAACTGGAATCGGGTCAAAAGACCTTGTAGAACTCAAGTTTTGGTCGAAAAGGGCATATTCGGTATTTACCGAACCGTAGCCATAACCGCAGGTTATGAGCAAGGTAAAAATTATTAAAAATCTTTAAAATTCCAAAAATATTATTTTACAACAGTGGGTAAAAGTTTTGGTGACGAAATCTTGGTTTAGATAGGCGTTATGCTACTTGCGCCGTTTATTACAAAAGTTTATTTTAATTGCGCTTTTTAGCATAACTCCCATTCTAGACCTCGGATTGACGTGAAACTTTAAGGACATGCTTATAATTTAGTAAGCAAGGTTATGGTCCGTTCACGTGTCCGAAATACTCGTTTTATTTTAAAAAGGGCGTTACGGTCAACTTTTAGGCGATTAACGGAAATGCGTAAAAGACTCGGACAAACAACGAACCGGTCACAGAGGGTTATACCATCATGTAACCTGGTCCTAAAAGAGTCCTAAGGCATATCTATACCTCACTAAAACGGGTCAGAACTGAAGTCAAAGCAAAAGTCAAACTTTTGCGACATTCGGCTCCGAACCGGGTCAATATAGCAAATGGTCGATTTAAACGAGTTTAGACAAGTTTATATACTTAATATCATGTTTTATAAGTGTCAAAACAGGTTTCATATCATCTGCATTACAATTTATACAAAAATCGTTAAAATAGCTTTATGTTGACTTTTTAAGCATTCGTTTGACTCGACATTTGAACTAGTTAGAGTGGTGATCATGGGAAACCCTTTCAGAGGTTTATTACCCACATAAATACCAACACATAACTACTTTTAATTCGACAATTCACTGGACCATTTGTGAATTATTGCAAAGTCAACCGTTAGTTACGACGGATTGACTTTTAGGCTAAACTAAGCAAAAACAAGGCTAGGGCAAGTATGGCATACTTACAGAGACTTGTAGTAAGACTTAGAACAAGAGAAGAACACTTGGGAGCTTTTGAAATGACCAGAGAAGTGTTTTTGAGTTATGTTTAAGTCGTGAACAAAGAAGGCCTATTTATAGTGCAAGAATGCTTCTAAGATCATCACACATTGGCCTATAAGTGACCATGGATGATGGGCAGGTGTCCCATGGTGCTATGGGTCGAGTAGGGGGCGCCCATGACCCTGGAAAACCCATACATTAATGCCTTGCCGCTTAAAAGAGCCAGCAGGCAATTTTCTGTCGCTGGGCATCGCTTAAGGACCGTATGGCTTCGGCCTTGCGGTCCGTAAGCCATAGGCGGATCAAATACAATCATTCACCTCCTCACGGTCCGTAAGGCATGACCTTTACGGTCCGTAAGGGGTTAAAATAAATATCTTTTTAAATCTTTTGTAATGATTATGAAATCTTGGTAATTAATTACCTGACCTTTCGGGTTTGAAGGGGTAACTTTGCGATTTGGCCCTCGGTTAATTACAGTTAAGGACCTCGTGTTATTTACCCGCATTGTTAAGCCCCCTGTTAGATTACTTATTATCCTGAAAGCCTTAAATTATATTATTGACGCTTTTAACCCCTCTCATACGAATTTGATCATAACTTTCTCGTTTTAAAACGGAACTTCGCGAAATTTATATAGCGCATTCTAGTGAGCGTATTTTACTGTTACAAAGCCTCGGGTACGTCAAAGGGTCACTCAGAGGTATAATTAAACATGTTGACACAGTTAACCCCTGTAGCTCGTAATCTCTCACTTTCTTCCGCGTTTCGCTTCCGTACGATCCATGATTTATTCGTTTGAAGGTACGAGCATCATTTAGGGTTACTATACAGTATATTTACCCTTGTTTGACATTTATAACCCTCGAATTTACTGGTTTGTCAAAATTAGTCCTTTATTTAATATCAATGCCACGTGTAAACAAATGACACGTGTTAACACATTATTGGACATAAAATTTCGAGGTGTTACATCCTCACCCCCTTAAAATAAATCTCGACCCGAGATTTACTCAAATAAATAGGGGTATTTTTCTTTCATCGTGGCTTCAACTTCCCACGTATATTCGGGACCTCTATGGGCATCCCATTTGACCTTTACAATCGGTACGTGCTTCCTTCGAAGCTTTTTCACCTGTCGATCTTCAATCGACAACGGCTTCTCTACGAATTTTAAGCTCTCATCTATATGCACATCTTTGTGTGGGATCACCAATGATTCATCGGCGAAGCACCTCTTGAGATTGCAGATGTGGAACACATTGTGAATTCCATTGAGCTCTTCTGGCAAGTTCAACTTATAGGCAACTGACCCGACACGTTCAATGACCTCAAAAGGTCCTATGTATCTCGGACTCAGTTTACCCTTCTTGCCGAAACGCATCACCCCCTTCCAGGGTGATACTTTAAGCAACACTTTTTCACCTACTTCGAAGTGAAAATCCTTACACTTCGGATCAGCGTAGCTTTTCTGCCTATCTCGGGCAGCCTTGAGACGTTCCCGAATCTGGACAATCTTGTCCGTTGTCTGGAAAACTATCTCTGGTCCTGATAATTGGACCTCTCCCACTTCCGCCCAACAAACAGGCGATCTACACTTCCTATAGTATAATGCCTCGAAAGGCGCAGCCTTTATGCTGGTATGGTAGCTATTATTGTAGGAGAATTCAATTAGGGGTAGGTTCTTATCCCAGTTACCACCTAAATCTATAGCACACGCGCGTAGCATGTCCTCTAACGTTTGAATGGTACGCTCACTCTGACCGTCCGTCTGTGGATGGTAAGCCGTACTGAAGTTCAAACGCGTGCCCAAAGATTGCTGGAAGCTCTTCCAGAAATGAGACGTGTACCTAGTATCCCTGTCGGAGATAATAGACACAGGTATGTCGTGTAAGGCTACAATCTTATCAACATAAAGTTGGGCTAACATATCGGAGCTATACGTCTCCTTGATGGGTAGGAAATGAGCTGATTTAGTCAGCCTATCGACTATGACCCATATTGTGTCGTTTCCTTTCCTTGTTTTGGGTAACTTGGTAATGAAATCCATAGTTACGCATTCCCACTTCCACTCGGGAAGTTCAGGCTGTTGTAGCAAGCCAGACGGCTTTTGGTACTCGGCTTTGACTTGAGCACAAATCAAGCACTTTGCTACATGGGCGGCTACAGACTTTTTCAAGCCTATCCACCAATAGTTTGCCTTTAAGTCTTGATACATTTTATCTGCTCCAGGATGGACAGAATAATTGGAACTATGGGCTTCCTGGAGGATAACATCTCGTAGCCCTCCATGAATCGGAACCCATATTCGTCCGTTCAATCTAAGGATTCCATCCTTGCTAAGAGTTAACTGCTCTTCAGTTACCCCTAACTTTTCCTTAGGATAATTAGCTTCCAACACAACCTCTCGCTGTGCAGCTAATATCCTCTCAATCAAGTTATTCTTGACTTCAATGCTCTTGGCATTGATTCGAATAGGTTTCACCCTTTCTTTTCTGCTCAGGGCATCAGCGACTACATTCGCTTTGCCCGGATGGTACCTGATTTCACAATCATAATCATTCAAGGTTTCCATCCAACGGCGTTGCCTCATGTTCAACTCCTTCTGGTTGAACAGATGTTGTAGGCTTTTGTGATCAGAATAGATCACAAACTTAATACCATAGAGGTAATGCCTCCACAATTTCAGTGCAAATACAACGGCACCCAACTCCAAGTCATGGGTGGTGTAATTCTTTTCGTGCACCTTTAATTGTCTTGAAGCATAGGCAATCACCTTGCCTTTTTGCATAAGCACACACCCCATGCCTGTGTGTGATGCATCGCAGTAAACTACGAATTCATCTGTACCTTCAGGTAATGTCAACACAGGTGCGTTGCTTAGCTTCTGCTTCAGAATTTCGAAGGACTCTTGCTGCTTTGGGCCCCAAATGAACTTTTCTTTCTTCTTGGTTAGGGAAGTTAAGGGCGCAGCAATCCTTGAAAAATTCTCAATAAATCTCCTGTAGTATCCTGCTAACCCCAGGAAACTACGAATTTCGGTAGGCGTCTTTGGCTCTTGCCAATTCATGACCGCCTCTACCTTAGCGGGATCTACCTGGATACCACGTTCGCTTACAACGTGTCCCAAGAATTGGACTTCTCGTAGCCAGAATTCGCATTTAGAGAATTTGGCATAGAGTTTCTCACGATGTAGCAGCTCGAGAATACAACGGAGGTGTTTCTCGTGGTCAGCTTGGTTCTTTGAATATACAAGGATATCGTCGATGAAGACGATGACAAATTTGTCCAAGTACGGCTTGCAGACGCGATTCATGAGATCCATGAACACAGCCGGTGCATTTGTGAGCCCAAAAGGCATCACTAGGAACTCATAGTGACCGTAGCGAGTCCTAAATGCTGTCTTATGTACGTCTTCATCTCTGACCTTTAGCTGATGATAGCCCGACCTCAAGTCGATCTTTGAGAAGTAGCTCGCTCCTTGCAGCTGATCGAACAGATCGTCGATCCTTGGCAAAGGATGTCTATTCTTTATGGTAACTTTATTTAGCTCACGATAATCGATGCACAAGCGCATCGATCCGTCCTTCTTCTTTACAAATAGGACAGGTGCTCCCTAGGGAGACGAGCTAGGTCTGATAAAACCTTTTGCCAGTAGTTCATCCAGCTGGGTCCTTAATTCCTTCATCTCAGTCGGAGCTAGCCTGTAGGGCGCTCTAGCTATGGGAGCTGCTCCAGGAATGATATCTATTCTGAATTCCACTTGTCTATCTGGTGGTAACCCAGGTAGTTCTTCGGGGAAAACCTCGGGATATTCAGAAATGACAGGAAGATTCTCTATCTTCGGCTTGGGCTCTTCGATTATCACCTGAGCCATGTAAGTGACACAGCCTCTTTTCAAACATCTAGAGGCCTTGAGCATAGATACGTCCTCGGGTAATCTATACTACGTATCTCCTCGAATGGTAAGCGATTCACCACTCGGAGTCTTTAGCACTATATGCCTTTTGTTGCAAACGATTTGGGCCTGATTGCGGGATAACCAGTCCATGCCCAGAACAATGTCGAAACCCGCCAGTTTGAAGGGAAGTAGAGATAGAGGAAAAGAGTGGTTCTTAATGGACATTTCACATCCTTCTAGAACAGTGGAGACGGTTTCTATCGTGTCGTCTGCTAACTCTACCTCGTATTTTACGTCTAGGGTTTTGATAAGCATATTCAATAGTTTGCAAAATTTTTGGTCTACAAAGGATTTATCAGCGCCTGAATCGAAAAGTACTCTTGCAAATATATTATTTACGAGAAAAGTACCTGTAATAACATTGTCGTCCTGCACGGCCTCCCTTGCACCCATGCGGAAGACTCTCGCATTAGTCTTCTTGCTTTCTTCCGGTTTCCTGGCATGCTTAGGGCAGTTACTCTTTATGTGCCCCTTTTCATTGCAACCGTAACACGTTGCATCCTTGATCTTTTTACAGTCCACCGTCTTGTGGTCCCTGGACTTGCATAGTCCACAGGCAAAAGATTTCGGCTGGGACTGGGAGGTTGACCCTTGCCTACATTTCCCAAAGTGGGATTTCTGGCAGATTTTGCATTTGGGCCTCTCTCCAGATTGTTGCCCATCTTTCTTCGCTTCCGCCTCTCTCTTGCCATCACCGTTTCCACGGTGTTTCTTTCCCGACCTTCGTGAGGTATCGTCTTCACGCTTCCTCTTTTCTGCCTCCTTGTTCCTTAGCGTCCTCAGACGGACAGCATCTAAAGTGAGGGACAAGGAGAGGTCAGTCACAGACCTGAAGGTCGTCGGCCGAGAGGCCTTCACACTAGCCTTTATCGCGGGTTCTAGACCTCTAATGAAACGAGCGATTCTCCTTGGCTCCGGAGTTACAAGATACGGAACCAAGCGAGACATCGTATTGAAGCTCGTCAAGTAGGCCTGGCAGTCCAGGTTTGTCATCACTAATGACACAAAATCAGACTCGATCTTCTCCACCTCATGCTGAGGGCAGTAGTTTTCTTTAATGAGAGAAATAAATTCCTCCCATGTCATCTTGTACAGAGCAGACTTTCCCGTCGCTTGAACCAACGCTCTCCACCAAGCCAGGGCCTCGCCCTTAAACGACTGCGACACGAACTTAACCACATCCTTCTCCGCACACCCACTGATGTCCACAATAGTGTCCATCTCATCCAGCTAGGTTATACAATCGACATCACCTTTTTCCCCTGTGAATTCCCGGGGTTTACAAGACACGAAGTACTTGTTGGTGCAACCCTTGGCACCAGATGCATCAGTATATTCTCGATCACGACGAACACTGTTCTCAGCAGACGAGTGATTATCGTCGTCTTTCTTGGGCTTGGAGAGTGGTTTGGATTGTGTCTTTGGTTTGGAGGGTGGTTTTGATACGGTTCTGCTTTGAGACTCAGTATATTGACGGTCTAGAGCCACCTGAACAGCGTTGTCAATTAGAGCTTTTAACTGCGCGCCTGTTAAGTGCACTTGCGCATTATCGTAGTCATCTTCATTTGTATGGCTATTCTCTCCATTGGGATCCGCCATTGTAACTTGAATCTATTACAGAAGATAACAAAATTTTATTTAGGAGTTTATTATGGAATTGTCTTTTACGACAATTTGTTAATCATGGTAACAGAGACCATATCTGATTAACTTATTACTCACTTAGTTTTAGGATTTGAATATATCCTATTTTAGCTATAACAATAATGTTAACGGCACAAGGCCTAATCACGAGGATGTTTTATAATATTAGCCGAGATTTCAGAGAATCAAAGGCATAGAGGTTTGAACCGTAGTTCTTTTATCTCTTTCTGACAGGGAGTCATAGACCACCACTGTCTTCTGTCCTTATAAGACAATTATCACGGCCCATAGGCACTACATCACTAATAGATGTTTTAATAAGGTTGGCCCGTAGACACTACATCACTAATGGATGTTTTTAATAAGGTTGGCCTGTAGGCACTACATCACTAATGGATTTTTTTAATAAGGTTGGCCCGTAGGCACTGCATCACTAATGGATGTTTAATAATTTGATCACCTTTATTGATGATTTAACCCATGATTTATAAATCATTTATTTGGGTTTTGAAATCCCTTAAAGGATGACGTGTGTGATTTTAACGAATCACATCTGCCATGATTGTTAACATGTTTACAGAGGTTAACAGGGAATCTGAATCTTTTAATTAGGTCATACCATCTTGGCCGGATCTTAAAAGACACCAGGCTAGGTTTTACTCTTAAGATTCTTTATTTAGGCAGATCAATTGAAAAGGAATGGTTTTGATTTATTTCATATATATTAAAAACAAAACTCATAACATACATTCCATAATTTCGAATATACCACATACTGCCCTAAACGGGTCTTTTAAAACAAGTACATACCTTTATAAAGGTTAAATAAAAGACAGGTCCATACAAAGACTAGTACACGACATGTGTCCTTGTAGGGATTAACGGATAAGTCCATGAAGGGACTAAAATACGATAAGTGTCCACGCAGGGACTTATTTCAGAAATAGAAATTACATTAGTACGACCATAAGAACTAATGGTCACGTTTCTTCTTCTTGCCCTTTAATAGGTTTGCTAAGCCCTTGAGAAATCCTCGGTGGCTCTTTTTCTCTTCCTGGAACTCTCTCTCCACATGATCCAATCGGTGGAGTATCTCTTCATGCTCAGGAGGAGAGAAACGTGGTTGTGGTGCTGGTTGCGGAACTGGAGGTCTAGGTGGTGCTGGATACCCATGAGCTGAGTAATCCGGTATTCCTAGATTTCCGTCCGGATAGCGGGCGTTATACCTTGTCGCTACCACATATGGGTCGCGCTCATAGTTGTAGTTGTAATGAATTTGCGACGTTGGCTCGAACGGGTTATATGCCGTTGCGTATGGAGGTAATGGTTGATCATGCCCAAATGGTGGCGAAGACGGCGCAACTGGTTCGGAGTTCGTCTCTTGTGCTGGGCTTGAAGGCCCTTCTTCAGGTACTGACGGATAGTGACTACCGCTTGAGTGGCGAGGGGTGCTAAAGTGAAAATCCCCTCCTCGGGTAGACATCCGTGCGCCTGATCTTCTACGCCTTGGCGGATCTGGTATTACTGGTTGAGCCGGTGGCGGAGGCGGTGGCGTAACTGCCTCGAAGCGTGGATCCTCGGAGGGATCTCGTGGATGTTGCTGCTGCTGCTGTGACGTCTGCTGAGATGGCGTATAATACCACTCGGGCTGATTAAATAATGCCATGAAGCTATCTGGGCCCTGATAAGGTGTCCCATGAAATGAAGATCCGTCAGAGATCTCTATTGGGTGCGTGGGCGTACCACGAGCTGGTTCTGTTGGATCCGTATCCTCGTCCATGTGATCTTCCGCGAAGTGATCTTGTGGTCCTAGCGGAACAAATCCTGCAGGCTCCTGTATGTAGTCAGCGGGATTAAACTGACCTCGGAAATATGGAGTGGGGTCGCCAAAGGCACGGTGCGACACCGAGCGCTGTAGAGGTAGATAGGATGGCTGGGGATTGTTAGGATCATTTTTGGAATCTGGTCCAGAAGAGTGTCGGTAAGATGGCGTCGAGCTGTGAGAGGTCGAATGCCTCGCTGGCTCGAAGAGGTCTCTCCGTCTTTGTGGTTCTTCACTCCTTGTCATCGAAGGAGGTCTTGTACCTGACGGTCCAGCTTCGTGATCGTTGTGAGTAACGATCTCTCCTCTGCCTCTTCTTCCCCTTCCTCTTCCTCGGAATATTACAGGTGGCATTTTCCTGCTTCAAAACTTATTAAAAATCATAACGAAATAAAGACAAAAAGAAGTATTAATCCGAATTTGTCCTAAGTTATTGTCTAGACTCAAGTATGTGCAATTGTGTCACTGAGATTAAACACATTAGGATAGTGTTTAATTCGCTCAATGTTGGCTCTGATACCAACCTGTCACACCCCGATTTCCACGTGTCTCACCGGTGGGCCCGGTGGGGGATTACCGTGACGTAGTTGGCAACAATATAGTCAAACCACACAATTATATGAATGCACAGCGGAAGCTTAAAGATAAATATAATTCAACCTTTGAATGTAATATCGAGTGTATTACAGAAGTCGAATTGTTTCCACAGGGGATCAAAAATAATAATAAAGTATTGTTCAGTCAGATACAACATCAAGCTTGCGAGACTATTCATGATGCTAGGGAGCTATTACCAGCCGATTTACGTGTAGTACCTGCACTTAATCTTTTTGGGAAAATACGTCAGTTTACACTGGTAAATACATTCAACTGACACATTTGAAAATGTTTATTAAAAATTGATTTGAATGCACAAGGCACAAACTCTTTTATAACTTGGGAAAATTATTAAAATCTTGTGAACGAATTACATGTTCCTTCTATGCGTTCAGTAGCCCGGATCCTGTCCGGGTTAAAGATCAATAGACACGCCACAGTGCGTAAAACCGTGGTGGGTAAACCAACGGCTACGTCTTTTAATAATAATATCGACATAATATACCGGGTGTACGCCTACACCGGGATGTCGAGGTCGTGGCCATTACTTCTAAGTTAGATTTGTTTTCAAACGTTTCAATTTTGTCTGTTCCCGTCGATTTCACAAAGTTAACATTTTTCTTCTTCTTTTGATTCGGCTTCTTTTGTGCTTGAGCCGGTGATTTTCCTTTTGATTTGGTGTGATTTTGCTGTTTTGGCACTGTTGGTAATTTCTTATTTCCAAATTGTTTTCGAATTTCAGCCTTTGGAATAGGAGGACACTGTGTAACTGTAATATGTGGTCCTGTCTTTCCCAAAAACTTACTTGTCGAATTTTCAAAGACTTTACTGATTAAAGATTGATTAACATTTTTAATCGGAAAATCTTTGTCTGAATAAATCTTATCATCCCCAACCAACGTGTACAGCAAATTCTCATTCTCCGACTCCTTTTCAGAAGAGGACTCGATTGCAACAGTCTTAGCGGGTTTTGCAGGAGGATCACATAGAATGTAATTCTCGAGAGGTATGTCCTCATCCTTAACTACCGCATCAGACTTTGCTGTGATAGCATCATCAGATTCATCATCAGAAGAATCAGCATCCTCAATGATGACAGGAGGATCCTGATTCAGTTCAGCAGAAGACACACATATATCTGCTGAAGTATCTGAATCTGGTGATACTTCTTTCTTGTATCCGAGTCCTGTGGCAAACTCCTTTACATCTAAAGGAACAGATGGTTCAAAGAACACTCTATCCTCCTCATCAGGCATGGCATCATAATTGTGTCTAACTGGTGGTGGACATTTTTTATAGCCTATGCATGTGACATCCCTTTTCTCTTTCTGAACGTCAATGATGTGATCCAACACATAGCTAGAGCTCAAATAACTGTCTAGCTTAAGTTGAATCGCATCACTTTCGGTTTTCACACAAGCCATCTCTTTTTGCATAATCTCAAGGCGAGATATATACAAATTAATGTCTGTTTGTTTTCTTGAAACCATTTTTGTTAGCTCGGTTTTATCTTTCTTTAACTTTTCAATTACCGATTTAAACTCTTTTTCATGGTTTTCATAAAACATATTGGCTTCAGTGCACTTCGAAAGATCCACAGTTAATTTCTCATTGTGGATGAATGTCACATCATATTTCTCTTGCAAAGCCTCGTGTTTGCTTTGCAAGTTACACCACTCATCCTTCAAAGAAACATGTTTGTCTTGCAAGTCAAACAAACTAGCTTGTAAAGCATCATGTTTGCCTTGCAACTCAGACATGTTTGCTTCTAAGTCATCACATTTAGCACGCAAACTATCACAGTTAACACAATTAGCAGCAGTGGGTTCATCGACACATACCTGACTTGATGAACTGTCGACATTAGCCATAAAAGCTGAATGGAGAGAAGACGAAGAATAAGCAGCTTGATCCACCAAAATAGATCTTCTATCAGTTCTTGCTGCAGCTTCCTCCAAAAGCTCATCAATATTTGCATCGACTGACGCACTTGATGTCTCACCCACATTTTCATCTCCTGAACTTGAGGATTCTTCATCTGAACTCCTGCTATAACCCGAGGAATCTTCATCCTCAGAATATTCACCACCATTGGCGGAAGATTCTCCACCACTGGTGTGAACTGGATCATTTACAACCGCAGCAAAACATGCTGTTCCATCTTGAGCATCACCACTTAACTGAATTGACCAGTCACAACCTTCATCCACTTGAACCACATGTGCCTGGTTGGCATTTGATGGTCCCGCTTGGCCTTGGTTGTTAACAGGCACCAATGTACGTTCATTGTTCCTTGCTTGGTTTTGATTTGCCCTGTTCCCTTGACCTCTGAAGGGATTTTGGTTCCCATGTTGAGATGGTCTCGTACATTCACGTTTGAAATGGCCACGTTCTCCACAGTTAAAGCACCTCACAGCCTGTTTATCGAACCCATACTTGGTGTCCTTCTTGCTTTCCAAGCTGGTTCTGCCTGTTCTCTCCATGAAATCCTTTGCTCGTCTAACAGCACTGGCAAAGGCCCACTTGATATCCATCATTTCCATCTCCTCTTTATCAATCTGCTGATAGTCTTCTTGTGTCAGATTAATGTTACCAATCTGACCTTCTACTAGCCCGCAGTACGCACTCACTAAAGTGTTAAGCAGCTCCATGTGTTCCTTTGCTACTTCCACACTGACTTTTGAGAAGCTTGAAGTGTTGAGCCGTACTGTATCTGGCTTTGATTGCTGACCAGCAGATGATGTACCTCCATAACATGCTTGAGCAGGAGGAGGTGGTTGAATTGGATTTCCATACATGTCTGTGGTGGGAGGAGGCTTAACAGGAACTTGTACTGTATTGCCATACATATCCGTGCTTGTGACAAACGCTGTCTGCAGTGGAGCATGTGAACCAGGGTTGCTTGGCACAATGGATCTTGCAGAAGAAGTACTTGTAGTTCCATAATACATTTCAGGATTCTGTGGTACTGGAACTCTTTTTGCTTTCAAGGTTTCCTCCTGATCCTTGTTCTCCAAGAGCTGCACGAAGTCGTTGATGTTTGTGGTAGCCAAAACCCCATTATATTTCAAAATTTCCAAGAAACTGTTCCATTGGGGAGGCAACGCATCAGCAAACTTCTTCACCACTTCTGTTTGAGTTGTCGCTACTCCAAAATTGTTCAACTCAGTAAGCAAGTGATAGAACCGGCTTGTCATGTCTCCCAAAGACTCCTTATCAATACATGTGAAACCGTCAAATTCTTTCTTGAGAAGATCATGACGCAATTGGCGTGTTGCCTCATTTCCTACTCCTCTGGTCTTCAACCCGTCCCACAACTTCTTTGTTGTCTTGAACCTGACAAACTGGTGATAAATATCCTTGCTTAACGCCTGAGTGAGAATGGCGTATGCTTTCTTTTCCAGATCATATGTTTTCTTTTGGTCCTCTGGAAGGTCGGCAAACGTAGCAGTCGACGAAGCAGCAACCTCTATAGCTTGATCGAAATATGTGGTGAAACGTATCCACAGCTCTGTATTTTGACCAAGAACATATGTACGGAATCTATCAGCCCAACCTGGATACTCGTTTATGTGCATCAACTTCGGAGGTCGATTCAAACTTCCTGTTTCGCTTTCGCTTAAAAGAATACTTTGAATACTTGGAGTTTGATTCGATACTAATGCCCATTGACCTGACGATATGGCATTTGCTTGTGAAGATGTCGACACCGGAGACTCGGCCCATGAAGGAGATAGACTTGTACACGTGTACTTTCCACTATCTGGAGCCGGTGTACCCCACCATGAGGGAGTGGAACCTGTACTTGTATATTTTCCACTGTCTGGAGCCGGAGTTCCCCACCAACTCGGATTCATGATTGATAAGAAAAATGGATTCTATATGAATATTCCGAAAGATAACAGTCAGCCGAAGGATTCAAGCTCGAAAGATCTGAAAAACACAAACTTGTTAAATCTAAACAGACCACAATCGAAGGATCAACACTTGTTCGAAGGATCAACAGTGTTCGAAAGATCACTGTTGAATTTCGAACAATGATTTCGAAAGATTCACAATTTCGAAAGATTCACAATTGAAAGATCCTTATCTTTCGAATATAGATCCTTATCTTTCGAATATATATCCTTCGAATAGATTCCCTGGATCAAAGGATAGATCTCAGACTTCGAAAGACTGTTCGAAAGATGCTTATCTATCAAACTGTCTTTGATCGAAAGATGATCTTTCGATGTCGAAGGATATCCTTCGAACACTACTGACACAACTGACACTGAGATGACAGGTTGGTGAAAAGGTGATGGGTTGGTAGTCAACTTTCGGCAGAAAGGTATGTTCAGACCTTTCTTTCTACCAACTTTGATTTTTCAAATAAAATATTCCCAAAATGGAAAATCTTATCCAGAAAATCCGGTCACCGGAACACACCGGAATTTGGCCGGAAATCACCAAATTTCTTAAAAACAAGTTTTAAGTTACCCAACCCGACTTTGAACACACCCGGTAAGTTTAGAACGCGTTTTTATGTTTATAAATGCAAGAAAACCACCAAAAACGGGTACTAAACCAAGTGTCCAAACACACCAAAGTCTTGCACAAACCCGGTTTTTAACAAGGTAAAGAGCCACGGCTCAGATACCACTTGTAGGTCCCTCTCGGAGGATGAGGTTCAACCTTAACCTTGTTATGCTAACACACTAGCAAGTGCGGAATCCAAGCTAGAGTGCAACCGAGTTGAAACAAGCACAAACA
The DNA here is from genome assembly GCF_002127325.2 of Helianthus annuus. NCBI lineage: Eukaryota > Viridiplantae > Streptophyta > Magnoliopsida > Asterales > Asteraceae > Helianthus > Helianthus annuus. The sequence goes on from NC_035436.2 coordinate 12,908,793, forward strand.
CAACACACAAAGTTCACCGATTAACACCACTTGTATTAATACGAATGAAAGGTTCCGGTTACAAGCTCAATGTTTACAAATCAGTTTTGCAAACTCTCTATGTGTGTGTGTGTTCTTGACAGAATGCTCTCAATATCTCTCGAGTGTCTATCTTTTTGTCTCTGTGCATCTATCTGAAGTGAACACACTGCATGGGTATTTATACCCAGCACAGGTTGTATGGTCGAAGGATCAAACAAACTGATCGAAAGATCATCTGTCGATCACAAAGGCATCGAAGGATCCACATATACCTCGAAGGATGGTATATCCTTCGAGGTCCATCAGTATCCTTCGTGTGACATCTTTCGAGCTCATCGAAGGATAGATACAATCCTTCGATGGCCCAACCTTCGACACAGACAAAATACAACCATTTACTAAGTGTTTGGCCAAGTCAAACCAGGAGGATGGTTGACTTGGTCAACTTACAGGACTAACAAGGACATCGTTCTACATCATGACCATGACCGAATACAGACAAAGTACAGACACAAGTGCACCAACACTATAGATACTGCTTGGTTCCAGAAGTTGAGGAGGCTCTTTTTGGACAAAAAAATGGGTTCAAAGCTTCCAATTTGTATATTTGCACGGATCAGGTGCGTTTCTTTAATCAAACCGTTTATGTATTACTTTGTCGTGAACACTTGTATAAAAACAACCCCAACTCAAAGTTGTATATTTCTCCCATTCCATTTGTCTTGCAGAAGTTCATAGTGTCAGAAAAGATAAAGGAGATTGAGTTGCCACCTTATGAACTTGAGCATCTTGAGCATGAAGAATCATCAGATCATGCAGCTTTTGTGGATGCAGTTCTTTGTTATTTCCATCCTCGATTTCTACCCTTAAGATCATCTTTCCTTTAACTGATTCTGAGGAACAAAGTGCTCTTGTCAAGGTAAGAGTTCTATGTGCTCCCTTTGATTATCCTTTATTGAATTTCAACATTGGTTAGATTCTGTTTGCACACCGCAGTTAATTAGAAATATTGTTTTTTTTTTCTTTAGTTTACTTACGAGAAGCTACTTGAACAAGAAAATCAAGACCATACAAGTATTCAGATTGTGTCGCCTTACTCTTCCAAAGCAAAAAAGCAGGGCTTGATGTTATTAGCAGACCCCTTACTTAGGAAGATCATTTAGGATGTTTTGTTAGGTGATTTTACATTTCCAGTTGAAAATATGAATTGAAGACGTTGGACTGGGTTGCAAGTATGACGGTATCGGTTCGGGAAGTTATTGCGTATCACATATTAATGTATTTGTGTTAGTTTAAAACTTTTGTAATTTGTGTTGGTTTGAAACCTTTGTAATTAATACTTTTGTTAATTTGTATTGGTTTTAATTTAATTTTGTTTTTTGTGTAATTTATTTTCATACTAGGTTAATGCCCGCGCGATGCGCGGCTTTATCCAAAACCATATTATTTACTTTGAAATATAATATTTTGTACAAACGCATACATTGGAAGAAAAAAAAAATAACTATTCAAATGCCAGAAAAATCTTCTTTGTAGACTACATTTGAGAAGTTCACAGCCTAACCCACCTGCAGTCCGACATCCACCACCAATATACGTACTTACTCTTGAATATCGTCCCTTAGCTTCACAAAATAAGAGCAAGTTAGGTACAACTAAAATCTTAATAGTATATAATAATAATCATGTTACGAATCTAGAAGAGAAGTTGAGGGGTAGTGCGGGTTAAAAAAATTGTTCAGGGTAGTCGATAAATAACTATATTTACCATGGCCTTCCTCTGTGATATAAAAACTACTTTCAAACCAAAATTATTTTTTGGACCAAATTTTCACGGCAAAAGTACAAAGGCAACTCCAATAGGTGAAAGACTGAATTTTCAATACTTATTAGAACCAACATGTGTTATCATTTGTAACCAACTTGATACTAAGGCTGTTCACGAGCCGAACCGAATCGATCAGACCTTTGCTCGTGCTCAGTTCATTTATAAATCGAACCAAACCAAACCGAGCGTTTTTTTCAACCGAGCTTAGGAAGATCATTTAGGATGTTTTGTTAGCAGTTGCAAATATGAATTGAAGACGTTGGACTGGGTTGCAAGTATGACGGTATCGGTTCGGGAAGTTATTGCGTATCACATATTAATGTATTTGTGTTAGTTTAAAACTTTTGTAATTTGTGTTGGTTTGAAACCTTTGTAATTAATACTTCTGTTAATTTGTATTGGTTTTAATTTAATTTTGTTTTTTGTGTAATTTATTTTCATACTAGGTTAATGCCCGCGCGATGCGCGGCTTTATCCAAAACCATATTATTTACTTTGAAATATAATATTTTGTACAAACGCATACATTGGAAGAAAAAAAAAACAAATAACTATTCAAATGCCAGAAAAAACTTCTTTGTAGACTACATTTGAGAAGTTCACAGCCTAACCCACCTGCAGTCCGACACCCACCACCAATATACGTACTTACTCTTGAATATCGTCCCTTAGCTTCACAAAATAAGAGCAAGTTAGGTACAACTAAAATCTTAATAGGATACAATAATAATCATGTTACGAATCTAGAAGAGAAGTTGAGGGGTAGTGCGGGTTAAAAAAATTGTTCAGGGTAGGGTAGTCGATAAATAGCTATATTTACCATGGCCTTCCTCTGTGATATAAAAACTACTTTCAAACCAAAATTATTTTTTGGACCAAATTTTCACGGCAAAAGTACAAAGGCAACTCCAATAGGTGAAAGACTGAATTTTCAATACTTATTAGAACCAACATGTGTTATCATTTGTAACCAACTTGATACTAAGGCTTTTCACGAGCCGAACCGAATCGATCAGACCTTTGCTCGTGCTCGGTTCATTTATAAATCGAACCGAACCGAGCGTTTTTTTCAACCGAGCCAAAGTCGAGCGAGCACCTTTCGATCCGAGCATTTTTCGAACAAACGTCGGGCGAGTATCGAGCGTTGCAAAACAAGCAAGGAAAGTGACGATAGGAGTGCTAGTTATTAGAATAAAGTGCAATTTTCGCCCCTGATGTTTCATCTAATAGAACACAAGTAAACATCTAACAAACAACAAGGAATACAAAAACACTCAACTAGTTCTATCATGATTAAGTAAGCAGGAAGATAAATCCTTGACCGATTGAACATACCCTTGTTCTATCAGAAGTTTGAAATTGAATGAACCGATTGAATTAAAAACCCTGGTGAGTTGGCGTCTTGGCGAGTAGCGATGGAGAATCGAATAACGATTGCCAATGGGTGTTTTGATTAGGGTCTTGTACTTCTGAATCGAATGGCGGGTTGAGACTTGAGTATTGATCGACGCTTCACATTTTAGTATTTGAAATTTTGACTCAATTACTCAAATGGACATTTAAGTATTGGACAATGGACTATTGGTATTGGATTTCGATTTTAATTACTTAAGTGAGCTCTATTTGGATCTTGGACTAAACATTGTTGATCTTGGTCTCTAGTTATTTCATTAAAAATGATACACACACAAATATATATGTATATATATATATATTAAAAAATAAATCGAGCCAAACGAGCCGAACCGAACTGAGCGGACCTTTGCTCGTGCTCGGTTCGTTTACAAACCGAGCCGATCCGAACCGTGCATTTTTTCAATCGAGCTGAATCAAACGAGCAAATTCCGAACATTTTTCGAGCGAACATCGAACGAGCGTCAAGCGCCGAGCAATTTGAACAACCCTACTTGATACTAAAAGTGCACCTGAAAAGGCATTATATAATAACAAAATCAATACAAAATAGCATTTATCGTGCATCAAGCATTTAATAAAGTAAGTTCTGAACTAATCTACCTTCATTTATACTTGTTTTCACCATCCACTATCTCGGTACATGTCAATTTATCCTGAGCCTCTTCTAAAGTCTCAATATTGCCTTCAATTTTCAACTATGAGATCCATCATCTGCTCGTTTTGCTTGCTGTGATTTGTCTCCACACTTCCGACACTGTATCAACAAAATAAAAAAAATTAACCACCAAATTTTTGGGCTAACTATACAATAATTTTTTTAAGTAAATTGGCACATTCAGATCGAAACTTGCCGGGTATAATTGTTACAATTGTACACAACAGTTTAGCTCAAAAGAAAGAAAGCTATGAAACGAAGATGCCATGGCGAATTTCAAAAGACAACATGATATCTAACAAAGAAAGTAAATATAACGTGCAAAGTACAAACATTCATGCTTAAATAATTGATTAAAAGCATAAAGGTAACAATCTACAAGTAAATTTAACTCTAAAATAGAACTATTAGTTTTCTAAAACCTAGACCTCTTTAATAATTATTATTGATTCGTGTAATTCTTACGGGGTTTTTCAACAAACCAAAGTTACAATAGAAATAGTAAGAATATGGATTTCATATCTAACATTTTTTTTACAAACCTTTAGGAAGTGACTGGGGAAACTCATAGGACAAGATCAGTTTCATGTGAAAAACGTCATTTTCATACGAAGTGCCAGCTGCACACCGGGAATATTCAGTCAGAAAATTTAGGAATTAACCATGTTACAATATATACACACACAGTCAAAATACACATGAAAATATATAAGCTAATAAGTACCTGGGCCTTCTATATGATTTAGATACTGCTGATCATGTGTTTAACCCATCGCAATGATTCCTTTCCTGTGCTTTATATCAGTATGGCTCCCCTTAAAGTTACATCCATTCCCACAACTTGGAAAAAAATTCTACCAATCTCCATTATCACCTTGTTTTAAGCATGACATTTCAGATCCACCTGCATATTCAAGTAAAACGGGTTAAAAGTAGCAAATGATTTAAATATGATCACAAAATCGAAACCACTTGAAAAATTGAATCTTTGACTAAAACTTGTTCTCTAGCTTTAATCAACTAACATATTATAGCTCGTAAAATTGTGGTGTTCACCACTAAAACATATATTAAATCATTTAAAAATCTGTAGATTAAATTCAAATAGTCCTAAAAGGAAAAATGTTGCATCTTCGAATACAATAAACGGAAGCTTGTGCAAAGTTTTCCTTTGTTGTAAATTTGCAGTAACCCGTGTCAAGAACACAAAAAGTTTATCAAGATGCATATAAATAACAGAGGTTAAATTACCAGTCCTCTTTGCACACCATCTGACTTGATAGCAATGAACGTGCGCTCCATATGCACACAAAAAAGATCCATCATGGTTGAGAGATATACCAAAAGAAAGAGTGTCATGCTTTACAATAATCAATCACAAAAAATGGTAAAAGAATATAATATTTGCGTTGTATACGCCTCTAGATAATTTATCTGTATGCTGTTAAGAAATTAAAAGAGTTCACAAGTAGTTTCAGTGAAATCATGAAATCCTAATGCACAAACTTCCAAAAAAGAATTCTACACCATATAATTTGTATAGTTAATAAAAATAGAAAAAAAGATGAAAACTTGTAGCAGGGATAGCAAATGATCCAAATATCCATCTATAGGATGAGTTTCCAGAATGATCACACCCAAAAGAAGATAGAGCTGGCAAGACTCCTTTGACTGAAACGACTAAAGTAATAGCAACAGATTGTCCTTCTACAAATGAAAGGACTATGGGAAAAATATACATGTTATCAAGATTATTTCTGCTGACATGAAAGAAGTATATGTAAATTATGCATGTTAATAAGCTATCTAACTGATTGCTACAATTCGGTTCCAAGAATCAGAAACTGAAGCGAAAATCTATATCACCTAAAAACAAAATAATGGAATACCCATGATATATAAACAAAATAATGAAATACCCCCTGAAATATAACTAATGAAACACTATTGAAGCCTGATTGAACATCATTTGATGCATTTCTATCACCTAATTCCTCATCTGGTATCAAATAACACCATTCAAATAAAACATATAGAACCAAATCAACATTTGACTTTTATAGTCAAACAACCCATTTTTCTAAAAAAAAAATCAAAAGTAAAGCAGCCAGAAAACACACACACACACATACACATACCTCTATATATATACCTCAACAAAAGCAAAAGGAAATCACAAAGCTCTAGAAACATCATACCTGCAAAAACAATGGTCGGTAAGATTAATATGACAAAAGCTTGATCTAAATAAGACTAAACCAACCCTAATCCAATTCATTTACTTATGATCTCAAAACTAACCTTATTCTTGAACCACATCAACAACAGTAACCACATCAACGGAAACCATCACCACTAACCACCGTAACATATCACCACCATCTCCACTGTACAAACCCACCAACATGGACGAACCCGAATTCCAATTCCTGACCATTTTCGTTCATCGCTCTAAAAAGAAAAAGAAATAAAAGTGAAACTTTAGTGAAGTCAGGCTTTAAAAGGTTTGTATGTATGATGGAAAAGAAAGACAGAATGATGGTAACGTTTAGGGTTTGGAATATCAAACTTCTTCGAGCAGTGGTTCGTGCTTGTAAACCGGTTGTGTTGCCCAGGCAAAATACCCTCCTGCTCTTAGCAATCTGTTGACCTCAAGTAGCAAAATCCCATCTTCATCATGATACATGTAAAAAGATTTAAGGAAAATTAGAGTGTATATTAATTACGAATTACAGGCAGCTAAATAACATGTCACTTACCATCACGAGTCGAGTTGACTCTACATCTCGAGCAATGAATTAAGTCAAAAGCTTGGCTCGGGTATAAGAGTCTCCTTGTTGCAAATGTTGCAACCATTGCAGGCACACCACGTTCTAGTGCAAATTGAATCTGGTTCTCATGTACATCTTTTGGAGCTACAGACATAGTGAGTACGTTTCTTGAAAACAAATAAGCACCAAAACTTGCCACTACACATCCAACATCTAATGTAACTCGCGTATGGTTTCCAAACGTGATCGTGATCTCTGGAACCATCTTCCAAAACAAATCAACCAAACTCTTAACTTTATTAAATAAGAAAGACAAACACATGACAGGAATAAGCAACATTACAAATATTCCTTTAAGAATATACCTGGAACAATGAACATCAGAATACGAATCGAATCATCAAACATAGGTTATCCATAATACCAGAAAATATAAAACTCTGTAGCATCAAAAACCGAATCATAGATTATTCTAAAACAAACTTAACGGAATTAAAAAAAACTCAAAACCACATTAAGCCCTAGTTCTAAAACCAATCTTCTTTCGCACTCATCTCTTCCAATCTTCTTTCGCACTCATCTCTTCCAATCTTCTTTCGCACTCATCTCTTCCGGCTTCAGTACTTTCACACCCGAATTTATTCCGTTCATGTTCCAGTGACAAAATCTTCCGACTGGATTGTGGTGAAGAGGTGAAAACCCTAATAAAAGATTTGAATCTGAATCGAAGAAGTCGAAACACGAAAATTGGTTGCAAGAAATCATAATATAGAAAACGTTTAACACAGAATCAAACTATAAGAAGATCAACGAAATCAAAAATTAACGTCAATTGTAGAGGATTGTGATTTGAACATCCAGTGAAAATTGTCGCAGACGATTGAAAATTGTCGCAGACGATTGAGAGACCTAAAGAGGCAGATGAATTTTGATCTAGGGTTTTGTTATAGAAGAGGAACGATTGAGAGACCTAAAGAGAGAGAGAGATTAAGAAACGTACCAAATAAGCTTCCCAATCCTTGATTTTTAGCTATGTCACATGTATGCTGATGTGGCTGATTATTTGGCATCAACCATAGGGTGACATGTGTCCCGGTTTGCTTTATTATATATCTATTATCTATATTAAAACAAAACATTGTAGTGCCACTTGGCATAAATTTAATCCATTAATTGCCACCTGGCAACTTAATACTCCTCACAATTGTGATTTGAGCGGCAATATACCTCATGTACGCTTCAATTATACTCTCTCTCTCTCTCTCTCTCTCTCTCTCTCTCTCATTAATCGTTCCTCATCTACTAGAAAACCCTAATCTCTCTCTGTTGAATAAGAATCCTCTGCGTCTCTCTCTCAGTACCATCGGCGACAACATTCTATCGAAATTGACGGATAATTCTTTGAGTTTAAGGGTGTTCAAGGTGATTTTTAGGGTTTCAATTAGTATCTTCGTATAATTCAGGGTTCGATTTCGTATGATTTCATATTTTACCATGTGTTTAGGGTTCCATTTCATATAATGCAGGTTCAATTTCATACGATTTCTTGAATAAACATTCGTTTAGGATCCAACTGGTAAGATTTTCATCTTTTGTTTTTCGATTTGTAAATCTGTTTTGCATATTGTTAGTGGAATACCTAATTTTGTTATAGCAGAGAAGAAAGATGAGAAGCATCTGGTGCCTGATCTAGGTTATTTAACCAGTATCTACGATAGGTTTGCTCTTAACTTGCATCCAAATTGTTGTTTTCTTGGTGTAATCGTGTTGTGTTATGGTGATGAATAATTCTTGGGTTTTGATAATAGATTATTGTGTTTCTTATAGGGATAGAGAAATGTTTTATTACTTTAAAGGGCGGTAGATTGATTATGGTGAAGAACACAAGGCTTGTGGGCATTCTCAGTTTGAAAGGATACATGAACAAGGTCAGCTAAAAAGTAATCTTTCACTTATTTTTTCTGAATAATTCAATAAACGATTGATACCCTTTGGTGAATTGAAAATCATTAGTTAAGCAATTTATAAGATTAAAAGCACCCAAAAAATAAACTCTCACTAGACAATTTATTTCTTTCAGGGTGTGATTAGTTGGTGGAGATTGCTCCGATTCTGCGTGTGGCTAATGAAATTGAGCCTAGCAACCCTAGGGTTGCTTATCCCTGTAAGTTTTTTTTTTTTTGTTTTAGGCGTAATTGTGTTAAATGAGTGTTGTTTCCATGTAGATAGTTATTGTAGGTTTCTGCCAAAGTGCCAATCTATTCGACATGCATTATTTATCTCTGGTTGAAAGGAAAGTTGCTGATTAATTTGCAAAATCATGTAATTGAGGTTTATGTTTTTGTATGGTTATTGATTTTTTTTCACAAACTTGCTGATTATTTTGCAACAATGTGATTTCTTTATTTAGTGTGGTGGATCTAAATGGAGGTTTGAGTGTATGAAAATGATTGATCGGAAACGCATATTGAAGCCTTATGAAAGGGTGTTTTGGAGATCACGTTTTTTTCAGGTATGGAAAAGTAAGAATGTAGTGGAAAGATCTATAAAATGTTTCTCATGGTTGTAAAATGTTTGATTTTCAACCTTAATTGTTCTTATCTTACCGGTATTGTTTTGTAATGTGAATTGTAAGATGGAAAGGTGTTAGATGCACTGCAACTGTTTGATGAAATGTCTGAGAGAAATTTCAATTTTTTGGGACAACTGTTAATTCTTCATACGTTGAATAATGGATTTGATAAAAAAACGATTTAACAGGCTTTATTCAATTGAAATGCAATCTGAGAATAATGAACTATTAACAAGCAACTCAAGTTAAACTAATGAGGAAATTAACAAGAATGATAAAAGGCATAGTAATCAAACTAATGAGGAAATTCCTTTCTTACACGTGTTGGATACTTGGATCCATACTTGGATATTTGGTCTTACAGGTTAATAGGTACGTGTTGTGAACTAAGGTTTTGGTTCAGCATTTCCGTTGGGGATTTGGGGGTTTGGGTTATTGCTTTGCGATTGAGGTTTGATTGGCGTGTCGTTGTCTTTTTAGCTGTAGTTTCTGCATTCAACTCAGCGTTTGTCGTATTGTTATGCAGGTATGTTTTCATCTTTTGATTTTTATGTCTGCATTTTTATTTTTTATTTTTATTTTTATTTTTATTTTTATTTTTATTTTTATTTGTGTTTGTTATGTTTTGGAAAATTGGTTTTTAATAAACCAACCTTTGTCCCGTTGGTAAATAATAATCTTACCTACGTAATTGGTATACAATAATCCTACCTATCAACATGTTGGTACTCAATGAACTTTTGTTAATTTTTTTTAACTGAAGTTAATTGTTAAGTTTTATTTATTACATAAAAAGTCCCTGTAGTTGTAATTTACTAGTTTTAACTATTTTATAAAACAAAAAAAAAACTCAAGGGACTGTAATTTACTAGTTTTAAAATAGTTAAAACTAGTAACTTACAACTACAGGGACTGTTAGTAATAAATAAAACTTAAAAACTAACTTCAGTTAAAAAAAATTAACAGAAGTTCATTGAGTACCAACATGTTGATAGGTAGGATTATTGTATACCAATTACGTAGGTAAGATTATTATTTACCAACGGGACAAAGGTTGGTTTATTAAAAACCAATTTTCCAAAACATAACAAACACAAATAAAAATAAAAATAAAAATAAAAATAAAAATAAAAATAAAAAATAAAAATGCAGACATAAAAATCAAAAGATGAAAACATACCTGCATAACAATACGACAAACGCTGAGTTGAATGCAGATTCGTATTAGCCACCACCTCTAATTCAGGCCATTCTGAGTGTTCGGATACATATTGTGTTATAGCTGACATAAAAATGAGATAAGATAAACTGAGCGGGTCGGGTAACACGTCATGACCCGTTAATATTTTATATTTTTTTGAATTTTATATAACCAATTTATGAAAGTTAACATTTAAAAACTGTTATTTATTGCTAAAACTGTGTATATGGTCAACCCGATTCAAACCCGTTATAAATTCAGAATGAAACAACTCACATCCAGCTATATTCAGGTTAATGAGCCAACGTCCCAATGAATCAGCCTAAATAGTGGATTTTGTCTCAAGTTTGGTTGCTTCTTTAAGGACTATAGCAAGAGCGCCAGTTGAAGCATTGAGGGCATAGAAACTTGAAGTGACGGTAACTTGAGTAACCAAACAGTTCCATTTCAATACCAAGGGCTGCTATTATAAATAGATTCAGGCATGAAGTATCACTAAAGTTTAATGAAAATGGTGACAGACAAAATAGTTAATTTTTAACCAGGAACTGACTAAATGAACCAATAAAAAGGGCCCATTAAGTTTTTTTTGTTCTTTATTTATGAAGTGTTGGATATTTATAGGTTAGTTTTGTTATACGAGGCCACATGAAGTTGTCATGGTTTTCACTGAGATGCTTAAAGACAACGAGGTCAAGCAATGGAAGTTTTCGTATCTTTGAGTTGAGCTCCACTCGATGTCCTCATCAAGTATGTTTCAATCTTATTTCTACCGGTTTACATATGAATTGAGAAATTTGGTTATTGTCTTATCTCAAATGGGTCAATTAGAAAAAGGCTAGGGGGGATGGGTTGTATGGTAGTGTTAAATTTGAAATTTGAAAGTTACCAAATGTGTAATCTTTAATTTAATGCATACAGCTTCCTACATCGTTTTTGTAACTAAAGCTTAGATATGGAAGATTGCGGCGTCCAGGAGCTAGGGTTTGGTTATTGATGAAATCGCACTATGTAGCGGAGCGGTTTTCGTCATTGATTCGCGCAGTTGCGACCGCGTTGGATGTGTTTCCGATGAGTGAGGTTAATGCGTCGTATGAGGTGAAAGAACTGGTGAAGATGGTGGCCAAACAAGCAGGAAAGTGAGAATTGAAGTAAATCCAGATGATGAATACGCGACGAAGCGAGTTTTGTTGATTTTGAACCAGTTTGAGAACAGGTTTAAGCCATATTCGATTATGATTAAGCGCGTGCTGTATTTTTTGAGGATTGATAGTTGGGGTGTCATAAGGAGATTAGGTTTTTAGATGAACAGATTTCGTTAGAATTGGATGACAATAATGAACAGGAGTTGCATTTGTTGAATACTTTAGCTAGATTTATGAGGTAGTGTAGAGGAGTTTTGTTATAACACTTTGCTTTAGATGTTGTTAATGATGAACAATTGGTTACTGGAAGACCTAATTTGGAGATCATCAGTTGTTTAAACCCTGAGGATTTCCGGTGCCCGATTTAGTTTGAATTGATGATCGATCCGGTGACTGTTTCCACCAGGCAGACTTACGATCGGGTATCGATTCAGAAATGGCTGAAATCGGGCAACTTAATATGCCCAAAAATAGGGGAAACGTTAGCAACAACAAAGCTGGTACCCAATTTGAACCTTAGGAAGGTTATTCGTCATTATAGTGTTGATCATGGGGTACACATTCGAAGTTTCAATCGCATAGTCGTGATATTTCGTCCATGCTTCTCCCTGGTAGGATTTTCACCATTCAATATCTAATGATTTTTTTTCTTTTTGTTTGATATTAATTTAGATTTCTTTAATAACAACTGAATTGGATTGATTTGTTCAAAAATCAAAATTCTACTCCCAATTGAAGCTTGAATTTGTGTTATTTTTATATTATGATATAATTGTACCATTGTAGAACCTTTTTTGATAATTCTTTTAGTAGATTATATAATTACTCCCCAGATTAAAGTTTTAAATTTTGTTATTTTTATATGTCTTGATAAATTCATATAGATATGTCAGCACATTCAAGTTTCGATAATTCTTTTGCGCATTGGTTCGTCTTGAGTTAATCGAAATATCAGTGGGCTTTGGATGATTACTACGAAAAGAAAACAACGGTAAGCTTTTGTTATTTTTTACATTTGACTTTCACTCATTTGGTTTGGAATTTGTTCTAAAGAATGAAACTGGTCTATTCTGGATTCCTGGGTTTGAAAAATATCAATGATTGCCTGTTTTTAACAATGAAGTTGAATTTGAGTGGCTGTTTATTTAAGATATTGTCATTTGCTTAATTGCGTGTATGCTCATTCTTTATTGCTAAAGTAAAAGCAAACCATTTTCTTGATCATGTGCAAATGACTCCTTATGAGAGATGTACACTCAACAAAGGTATTGTAGTAAGTGAGTACAAGTCTTGTCGATGCTATAGATTAACCAAGCTACAAATACAATTTAACATGCTAAACACCATCATTAGAATGAAACATTTGCTGTTCATTTTTATAGTTTTACTTATTCGTAAGTTTTAGTTAAAACACATTATTGTTATACTTATAGTTGGTTTTTCCTAAATAAAACAATTCAGGAGGTATGTATGCACTTGGTTGCAACCATCATGCCTTAGGCGTTCGGCGCCCGAGACCCAAATAACGGCGTAGATTGTTATGTATATTCAATAGTGTATGATGGATGATCGAATGCTACATAGCGAGTACGCGCATCTCTACTTCTACAAAAGGTGCAAGTCCGATTTTTTTTAACTTCGGCAAAAATTAACTTTGTATTTAAATTGACTTTATTTTATTAGTTAAACTGATACCAAGAAGCTTTATTTGTGTAATAAAACATATGATTAGATATGTGGTGGATTAGGTTTTATCCTGGATTAGATTTTTGTTAATATTCATTACCTTTATGCTAGAGAGATAATGATCTTAGAGGGTTCAGTAGCATTTGTTTATTCTGTTAATTCATTCGTGTTGTCAGTATTTGGTTTTCTTTAAAATTTATAATTTACATATTGTTGTTCTTTCATTTGTAGAAGGACTGTCTGTGGGGCAAATAATGTTGGTGTACGTAAGTCTTGGTGGTAGATTCGTAATCGGTAGTGGCGGTATATATGATTCTTCAATTTGTGTCATTCTTTCGGTTATGATCGAGTATTGGAAAATGAAGTACTTAGAGAAATCATATAGTGTTTAAGTACAAGTGTTGAGGAGAAATTCCAAGACTATGTACCTGGGTACTGTATGATTTTAATAAAATCGCCTTTCAATTTCTTTTTAAAAGTCGCTTTAGTTACATTAATATGCATACTTTTAATCTCTCATTACTTTTAATTGTTGCAGTTGCCATTGGCTATAACTGATATTGACACATGGACAAGGTGTTAGCATTAATACATGTGAAGACTGGTAACCATGTGACCTTAAAATTCGATACTAAGCATTGATTAGTGGAATACATTTTGAGATCTTTTATCTATTATACATGTATATTTGATAGTGAAACATATACCAAGTTTTATATTTGTATTTATTTGATGAACTTTATAACAAAAATATAATCTTTTGAAGTGTCCGAACACGTCATGCAAAATTAACCAGCTATGTCATTTAATGTGCAACAACACGTGGGCGAAAATACATGAGTGGACCGGGTAATAATAGATACATCTAGAGGTGGTAGTTTGACCTGTTTTTATTGTGTTTGATTGGATTGTGCTCTATTTTAACAGGTTAAATTGGTAATATTAGATAAATATTCAACAATGAAAGGGACGAAAGTTAGACCATAACATGAACATTTTTTTATTTGACATTAGAATTGTGATTCAACCAATGTAGTACACACCAATGAAGTACACGGTCAATAACATATGTTATTTATTCGACTTAAACTATAAATCTTTATAAATTTATGAATTATATCGTTTTCTTTTATAACATAATAATATTAATATTAACATTTCAATAGTTAGTATTTCTTTAATCTATAAATATAATTATTTTCCCCCACATGGTACATTTTAATTAAATCATTACATTGTTTCTATATTTGAAAATTATTTTTAATTTTGAACAATTAAAAGTATTTTCATTTCTTTAATTAAATCATTACGTTGTGAGTATTCACGGGTAATAACGATTACTTCAATAAATTAAACTTATTCATTTGTGTTTTAGTCCACCCGCGAACCTCGCGGGTTCTTAAACTAGTATAGATTTAAATAATTTGTTTATAAGGGGATTATTTTAAGAATTTTTAATAAAATTTTCTAGAAACTGAACCAAAAAAGAAAAATATATTTTTAGCTTATACACCAAGAGGGAAAAAGTAGTTTTTGCTTAAATTGTCAAAAGATGTAGGTCTAGAAACGCATCTCATATCCATTTTACCCACATCGTTTGATCACTTTTGTATTAGTGGTAATACATGTACAATACACAAAAAAAAATTAAAACATTTTTTATTATTAGGTATATAATACTAGGTTAGAACCCCGTGTATTACACGGGTTGAATAAATTTAATTTTATATATTAAATTATTAAAAGTTATATCTTTATGAACCACGTATATTGTACGGGTTAAATAAATGTAATTTTATATATCAAATAATAAAAAAGTTATATCTTTGAAAACCATGTGTATTACACAGATTAAATAAATGTAATTTTGTATACTAAATACTAAAAATGTCGTATCTTTAAAAAAACCCGTGTATAATCGGGTTGAATAAATCTACCAAATATAAAAAATTACATCCTTAAAACCCTGTATATTACACGTGTTGAATAGATCTAAAAAAGAGTTATATCTTTAAAAACTATGTGATTAAATAAATGTAATTTTGTATATTAAATACTAAAATCGTCATATCTTTAAAAAACCGATGTATAGTCGGGTTGAAAAATCTATCAAATATAAAAAAATTATATCCTTAAAAAACTCTGTGTATTACACGTGTTGAATAAATCTAATTTTACATAGCAAATGATAAAAAGTTATATATTTCAAAACTTCGTGTATTACATGGGTTATATATATGTAACTTTGTATAGTAAATAATAAAAAAAAATTATATTTATAGTAAATAATAAAAATTTTATGTTTTTATAAAACCCCGCGTTTTATACGAGTTGAATAAATATAATTTTGTATACCAAATAATAATAAATTTTTTTTTAATAAATTAGGATAACATTTAGTATTAATTTATTATTTATATATTTAGTGTAAGATAAGTAGGAAAGAGAGGTATTTATTTTAAAAATATATTAAATTGACAATTTAGATTTGAGGATAATATTTTATTAAAGTACCATAAGATTTACTATTAATTTATTATTTATTTATTTATTTAATATAAGATAACTATAAATTTGAAGATACCTTTAATGAATGACACGTGTCCAAAATTTGGTTTCTTTTGTTATAGTAGATAGATTATATTTATTATATACCTAAACCTAGGAACATAATCTATAACAATCTCATAAAAGGATAACCTACATCAGGATAAATGGAAAATAAGTAAAAAAATCAAATCGTCCTTGCCATTTTGTAAAAGAATTGGTGCATGATTTCGATAGGTTCAACTCACATATGTCTAGAAAATGCAACTTATCAGATGTTTGT
The DNA here is from genome assembly GCF_002127325.2 of Helianthus annuus. Classification (NCBI taxonomy): domain Eukaryota; kingdom Viridiplantae; phylum Streptophyta; class Magnoliopsida; order Asterales; family Asteraceae; genus Helianthus; species Helianthus annuus. The sequence goes on from NC_035436.2 coordinate 12,924,918, forward strand.
ATGTTGTCCCACTGTTCCATTTATACCAAGACAATTTCCTTATATGTAGATAAAACGACTAACCATGTGTAGTATGCTTCCTAAAGAGTCCCTTTGCACTTGCATTCACATCATCTCATTGTTTGCTTTTCCTCCTGTGTTGTCTCCTTTAGTCAATGAAACTCAACGTCATTATGTCGAGTGTAGCCTCACAAGTTAACATGACAAAATGGCTTCTAATGATTTAATTTCTAAAGGTCAAATTTAACGACATCTATTGACATCTATCAATCAACAGACCGACATAACTCTTCTTCGTTCCTTTTGCAAAAATATTGTTTCTTGGCTTTAGTTAAGAAATTGTTTCAGCCAATCAGAAGCATCCACATGGCACACCCTGTTGAGTCGGCGCAACAATTTTTGGTTGCGTGCAACAAATTTATATTTGTTGCATAAGATAATGGATATGTTACGCCGGATTAAAATTATAACACAATATATAATTAATTATGGCACTTACTTTAATGTAAGTGTGGTATTATTATATATTTGTTTAAATACCACGTTTTGTAAATGTTTAATGCTCTATGTGACAAATCGGGTATGTTAAATGTTGTAATAACATTGCGTCTAACACAATTTCGACATTGTGCCTAATATTACAAATGTGGGCAATTGTGTGGTAAGCCGGTAACGAGTTTCACCTACTCCAAGTACCTCTCCCCGTGTGTGTCTAACCCATCATAATGGTACTTACAACTTACATGTATTGTTGAAATTTCGGTGATTGATTTAACGCGATTACCCTGTGTGTGTAAAAGTGAAGAAGAAATTAGGGTAAATAACAATTGGAGTGTGGTAACTTCGGAGTTCGTGTCACACCCCGACCACATAAAACAACAAAACGTGGCGGAAAGGTCGGGGAGTGTTGTAACAGAATAATTGTTTCACAACCATGGATTAAATAATTTTGTTTTATTGAATAAATGAACTCATTGTTTTAATACAAATCAGATAAATACAAATATTGTCTTTCAAATTTTAAAGTCGCTAAGGCACGAGTCAATCCTAAGTGTAGCATGTATCAACAATCATCACATAGCAGCACCTGAAACATGTGTAAAAATAAGTACGTCGGCATAAAAATACCTGTGAGATACATAGGTTTATTGATTTAGGGTTCATGACTTATAAGTTTGAAGAAAATGTTTAACAAAAGTAGTCATGAACCTTGTAAAATGTTTTGTTTTATAAATTATATGAAAACTTGATAAGAAAACAGATAAGAAAGATGTATAAATAAATGATTAAGTAAAATAAGTTTGTATATAATATATTGTTCGAAAAACAATATTTTGATAAATAGGTTTGTAGCATATATAAAAATATACCTTGGTTTTAAGAAGGTCGAATAAGTAATATATTAAAATATATTTCAGTTTCCAAAATAGTCAAACAAATAGTATATTAAATATACTTTAGTTGTCAAAATAACAGTTTTCAGTAGTATATCAAAAGTATACTTTGGTTTAAACAATGTTTTGGTTTTATAACTAACATATCAAAATATGCTTGGGTTTTATAAATAACATATTAAACTATGTTTTGGTTTTACAACTAACATATCAAAATATGCTTTGGTTTTATAAATAACATATTAAACTATGTTTTAGTTTTATATCTAACATATCAAAATATGCTTTGGTTTTATGAATAACATATTAAACTATGTTTTGGTTTTAGTAAAAACATATCAAACTATATTTTGGTTTTATAAATATATGTTGGTTTTGTACATTATCACATATGAGAGTATATCAAAGTGTACTTTTGGGAGTATAACTAAATATACAAAAATAATGTGATTTATGAATTCAATCAGACCTAGTGCATCAAACTACACCTTTGAGACTATAGGAATACCACCAAGGCAATCCCTATTTGGATAAAAATAAATTGGTTTCAGACATTCCATGACAACAGGAATGGGGTGTCAAATCCTATAGCGCTATATCATACTACCAACCGGTCTGGTGAACAAAAATAAGTACTATCCAACAATTAATTTTATAATCTTTAAGAAAAATTTGAGTTTAAACCATAAATAATCATTCAGTTTGTAAAAAGATAAGTACTAATATGTATAATCAATTATACTTTTGAAAACAAGAACATAACAAATAGGTACACATGTTTCACCCCAAAACAGTTGAAAACAATAAAATAAGGGACTGTGTACTCACTTGAGAGTGCTTAGAAGTCTTGAACAACTACCAAGCATGTCACGGCCCTAGCCCCGGTTTGACCCGGTCCAGAGCCGCGGGATAGGAATCCCGTGGTATTTAATTTACGCGACAGCGGAAGTCTTTAATACAGGATCTTTTCATGCGAAAAATGTCCGTTTACTTTATTACATAATTTAGGGATAAAACCCTGTAATTTACAATAAGGGGATTTCACTGGGAAATCTTTATTTTACAAAACATGTTTCTTTATTTATTTACATTGAGCCACTTCCTTAAGCTTGTAGTGCTTCACGACACTTTTCCTGGATCATAACAGATCACCTGAAACATGTTTGAAAAAGGTTTTGTCAACGAGGAAATACTGAGTGAATCATTGATTTTGTTTAAACAATATTTAGTTATAATTTACAGTATTAAGAGCGATTACAATTGCTCCTATCTTATAATTATCTTGGCCAGTTGTCATTCGACCGGATCTATGACTGTGGTCATATCACTATTGGGTCCTGTCACCCAACAGTGACGTATATCACTATTTAGGTCCAGTCACCTAAAAGTGACATATATCATGACTTAGGCGCGCCCACCTAATCATAAAACAACAGTAATGTGCACAATACCCCACTTACTGCCAGTAATTTAAGATTTTGCAAAGACTTAATCCCTGTAATTATAACTGGAAAGTAAATAGGGTTTTAAAAGTAATTTGATAAAAAGAGAATGACTCACATTGCAAGTTTATGCGGGCGGAGTTTAATCTACTGATTAGCTTGTTTAACCTAAATTAAATAATAATGCACACGAACTGGGTTAGTAACTCATACAGCATTTACGACAATTCATGAGATTAAACCCTCACAACAAATGACAAAGTGCGATACTTAAACATCCATCGAATTAACGACGAATGACAAAGTATAAACCTAAATTGAGCAGCACTTAAACATTCATTGGATAGTTTCAATCGATCGGACGTTGAATCGTAATAGCGATCGAGTTATTACCATGTTTTGCGGCAGCACTTCGTGAATTGTGTGTGTTTTAAGACTGTTTCGACTATAACTCAGAGTACAATTTGAAATTGAACGTCGAACAAACGCACAGTACCAAGTCCAACTGCCCTCTATTTATACCCAGAAATTCGCCCCCCTCGCGCCACGCGAAAGATCACCTTGTGCGCGTCGCGTGGCGCGAGAGACCCTAGTCTACCATAGGTTGGCTTCGTGTCTAGGTAGCTCAGCTGAGTTGGTTTCGCATGCAATTTCACTTCACACGTAAACTTGTTTAGATATTATCAACTAGGGTTTACCCCCCCCCCTGAGTTTTAGGGGTCCTGATCCTGATTCCGATTGTTCTGAAAATTTTAGGGTTTATGCAGATTTACTTGGGTTTCTCAATTAGGGTTTCCTATTAGACAAATAAAATAATAATTTAATAGTTTTGGTGAGAGTTGTTACAAAGCAGGCTAGAGGAGCACGAGAATCAAACGGAACCTAATATAGGTAACTACATAAATAAACCGGACCTAAATCGGAAGATCGTATAGGATGAGGTCTCGTAAACCAAATGAGTGTGGAAAATCATATGATATGGTTTAACAAGGCCTACATACTAAAAGGAAACCTAACCTAAGTGCTTACGACCCATTACGACCCGTTTAGGTAATTTATGCTACTTTAACGCGTCGTTCGCATAAAACGCGCTCGGACCACCTAACTAGTCCTATGACAAGTAATATATGCCTTAACATGTCTAATAATGTTACCTAATCAGTTTAGATGTCAAAATTTAGGTTACATATGCTTAAAATGAATTTATGCGTAAAAGGGTATTCTGGTAATTTTCCTAAGGCATATAAACCACCTATCATACAACTAACTAAACGAAGTGATCATAAGGTATAACCTCGAAAGGTTATTCCCTATATGACTGTGGTCACCTAATGTGTTTGGTCGGATCCTAATGATCGACCAAACGGGTTGGGTTCGAAGTATAAGCGATTGATTAGATCGCTTACCTTACGACCCTATATAAGCACTAAACTTAAAGTGACGAGCTAAACATGTTAAAACATGTTTAACAAGGTTTAAAAAACAAGTTTGATATCAAGACAAAGGGTCTTGATACCCAAAAGTAGTTTGGTTACAAAATACGCAAGAACACGCATTTTGGCCGAAACAACGACTCGTCACTAAGCCTAGATAACGTGGTAATCAGTAGGTATAGTTGCTAGGGACTATAACCATCGTGATTACGCTCACGTTATCAAGTTCAAACGAACTTCACATTGACCATAAACTGGTTAATGCAGAAAGTCAAACGCAGTTTGACTTTTAAGCTAAAAACGTAAAAGAACGAAAGAATACTTACAACGGGTCCAAGAACGGAAGTTTTGATCCGATTACTCTCAGGTATGAAGTAAATACTTCAACTTAGAGAGATGAAATCAGATCAATGTGGGTTGCAACAAATGAATGGGGGGTATTTATAGATTCCTTAGGACCGTTAAGATCGTTCCTCGTAAAACGAGCTTTGATCTCATCCGTACACATGTGCCCATGGTTTTGTGAAACCATGGGAGCCCATAGTTTCATTAAAACCATGTGCACATGAGGGAAACAGCTGGAACAAGCTGGAATTTAGATTTTTCATTTTGGTCCCTTCCTAAGATAATTATGGCAGAATGTCAATTTTGGTCCCTGAATGTGCAAAACATGGTTTTTGATGCATTTTTGACACGTTTAAGCCCCGTTAATCCCATTTCAAGGCTCTAAAATAAAGTTAAAGTATAGAGAACATGAAACATGCTCAAAAACATCTCGGATGTCGGTTCGTTTGGTCGTACGGTTGCGTTGTTCGGTTAATTACGACGAAACACAAACGAATGCGAAAAACGATCCAAATTACGCGACGAATGGAATTTTATCGTGCCAATCACTAAAATAAAATATTTTAATGATTACATAAAGTTTTGGATGTCCGGATATATTCAGAACGTAAGATATGCGCGAAAATGCAAACTTATGCACTTTTTGACGCTTTTAGTCCCTGAATGACCAAAAAGTTTATTTTAGCACACCGAACCCCTCAAAGCCTATTTCTAAGCTATGTAAAAGATATTTAGGGTATGTTTAACTTATGGTCATGTTCCGGAATGTTCGTTACAGTACAAATTGGCATACTTTCGCAGTTTGTTGAAATTGGTCCCTGTAAGCGAATAAACTTGATTTCGCAACACCAAACCCTCCAAAACTTATTTCTAAGTTATGTAAAGATTATTTAAGGTATGTTAAGCCTATTTCACTATTCCGGAGTGTTCGTTGCATTAAACTGGTTATATTTGCGCATCAGTGCGCGTATAACCTTCCAGAAAGCGATTTAAAGCTTGAAATCGAACAAGAATTGATATGTGCAAAAGATACAAATATTTATACAAATCCCAAGTATGAAATACAATATATTATTGGTTTGGTATTTGTTTGGTGACTTAAGTGACACAGGTGTCACAGTTCGGACGACACAAGTGGGCTATCAATGATATTGGGCCGAGTAATTAGAGTCGTTGTTTAGAAAAACAAGTATTTACGACCCTCACGTTGTGACAGTATCGTTAAACCGAACAAAAAGCTAGCCTTAAGGGCATTAAACTATGTACGCGTGTTACGGCATGTTAACTCACAATGCAACGGTTATTTCATTTTAAATAATTAATTATATACAGAAATGGTAAGTATATAGAGATACTTTAAGTAAAATAATATAAAATCAAATGATAGGACATGTGGCATTGCTCATAGGCCAGGATTGGAGAAAGCTTCTTTTGTACGATTTCTCTCTCATTCTCACTCATCTCTCATCATTCATCGTTCCTCAATCAAACACACTCACAATCGGTTATCCGATCAATAGTTAACCATATAAATTTATACTTGCCATTCAAAAAATTATAAATTTATACTTATATATTATATGTTTTTTTAAGGTATCTAATATTCTTTATACCATGATGATTTTTCCTATTTTCGAATATAACATTTCTATCAAAGTATTTATTATATTATTAATATAATAGTATTTGTTCAACATTTTTTAAGGGTATAACATTTAAAAAAAAACTTACTATACACAATTACATTTATTCAACCCATACAACACACAAAGTTTTTAAAGATATATAAGTTTTTAATTATTTGGTATATAAAATTAGATTTATTCAACTCATATTTATTCAATTCGTACAATACACAGAGTTTTTTAAGGATATATATTTTTTATTATTTAGTACAGAAAATTACATTTATTCCGTGTAATGCGCATATTTTTAAAGATGTAATTTTTTTTTATTATTTGGTATATAAAATTACATTTATTCAACCCGTGTTATAAATGAGGTTTTTTAAAGATGTATTATTTTATTATTTGGTAAACAATATTACATTTATTCAACCCATGTTATACACGTGGTTTTAAAGATATAACATTTTTATTTGGTACATAAAACTACATTTATTCAACCCGTACAATATGGTTCTTATAGATGTAACTTTTTATTATTTAATATATAAAATTATATTCATTCAACTCGTACAATAAATGAGGTTTTTAAGGATATATTGTTTTATTATTTAGTATATAAAATTTATTTATTCAGTAATACACGGGGTTATATCCTAGTAAATGTATATAAATACACGTAAAGAAAATAAATATGAATACAATATGAATAAGATATCAAAATTAAAATCTTTAACTTATAAAAAATAATATTCTTTATACCTTTTTGAATAAGCTTAGCAAAACATTTTTTTTTTCATTTCTGTAGTGTAATCATTCGACTTAATAATAAGGATGTATCTTGAGCCTATGTTTCTCTCAGCCAAAGCTAGGAAGGTTATTATTTCACTTATAAAGTTGGTTGATAATTAATTTATCTTTACTATTGATTGATTAGTCAAGGCTCCACCTTTCTTCATTTTAATTGGTCACGACTCTCTCTCTCTCTCAAAAAAAAAAAAAAAAAAAAAAAAAAAAAAAAAAAAACCTCAAGAAAAAACTACTAGGCGTCATGATACTAATTACGTGTTGGTGTTTATGGAAAACAAGAAATGAAAAGGTATTCCCAAATTTGCAACCCTCCATACGAAAAAAATAAAACATTTCAGATGTCTAGGCCGCTGGTGCGGTCGTGGGTGAATTTGAGATCAACATCGTGGGCCCTATGCCAATGGGATAAACCCGGCCTGCACAACTAAGCCCAATCACATTTTTGCACTATGAAATCTCAAAAAACAATCAAACAGTCAATTTACAAATTAAAAAAAAAACACACACACACACTAAAGTAGTAAAGTCCATCTTTAAAAGATGCAATCGGCCCATGCAATTGCATGATCTCACACCTCAAATATAACCAACACCGGCTTATAAAAGGCCACATAAATACGCCAGCCAATTCGAAGGCATGGGCTTACACTAACATAACAAATTAACAATTATCCATCAGATCGGCCCATGTTAGAAGACAATAATCTCATCTAAAAGAAGTCCATTTTGTGTCCTACGAAAACCAGGCCCACCTCCAAATAATAGTCAACTTATACAAGCAATAGTTGTACCACATAAAATCACATATCCGTGAAGTATACATACTCTTTGGGCCTGTTCAATACACATTGGACCTGTTCAATCCACAAGTACATAACCCACTTCAGTAGTCCAGTAGTAACGTTCTACGGCCCATATAGAATAATTAACATGACAAATATTTGGCCATATAATGTTATATGGCTCGTATACATAGAGAAAATATTAGGCCTTATAACATTCTATATGGGTCGTATAACATTATATGAGGTTTGGGTCGTATAACATTATATGGGTTGTATAATGTTATACGGCCCGGCCCGTATACATGGAAAAAAAACATTCCCTGACATTTTTTTTTGTGTAACAATCAGTTATACGGCCGGTATAACTCTATACAGGCCGTATACATGTAGGGCCACTTAAGTGAACATAAAACCTAGTCACATTCTATTGATAAATGAAGTTTGGATAAAAATGATATATAGATATTTTTCATAAAAGCCTCTTTTAAGTATCAAATATTCACATGATTTTGCCAAACAAAAACATTAATTTGGAACTAATGGCAATTATTTTCAGATGATGTTTTGTCCAGTTTCTTATATTTTTTTAATTAAATTTTCTCTGCTGTATAGAATCCATATGCAGAGACATGTTTTGCATGTCATCAAGCTTCATATCAATCAACATTTTAAACTCAAGAAAATATCATACATAACTTAGCAAAACACGATGTTCCTAATCATTATAACTTTTATAATAATTAGTGTGTTCAATAAGACACACAGGTGCAGACCCACATAGGGTCCAGAGATGATTGATTGAGCCGATGAAGTGTCAAAATGGATCATATGAATGCATTTGTGTGATTAATAACATAAAACAGAGTCACTTAAATGAACATAAAACCTGGTCAGAGCCTACTGATGTCACACCCTGGCTTTGCGGAAGCGTGGTTAATTTGGTGTGACTTCTTAATACCATAGCTTAATCATAACAAAGCTATATGAAAATAAAACCATGCAAGATCATCCATTGATTTAAATTTTAAAACATAAGTAACACAACATTATCTTAAGGCGTTGACTCATGCAACGGAAAATACAACCTGATAACATAAAACATTGTTTGAAAGACACAAACACCAACATGAAATAAATGCAGTTTAAGAACTGTGACTCGTCCAGGAAAAAGTCACATCCCTTAAACTTGGATGACCTCATAACCCTTATGCAGCGGGAAAACGTAACATACCGCGCCAGATCTTTAGTTCCCTGAAATACATGTAAGTTGGAAAAATCAACAATAATGTTGAGCGAGTTCATGTGTAAGTGAGTAATAAAACCTTTGGAAGTATAAAAATCATGGTATGTAGCAAATAAGGAAAAAGAGATCACCAATGGTTTGCAAGGCCATTAATATGTGTGAAGTGCAAGTAGGAAGACTCAAACCTAGCGGATTTTGCGTTGGGTACAAAATCACCCCGAGGTCCGTTATGCTGGGCCTGGGGCTGGGCTCGCTACACCCAGATAGATCTACCGCTACTGTCCCTCGGTCCTACAATGAGGATTAATGGCCTCAAGTTGCGCCTACCCACTCACATGATCTAAGCAGAAACCCTCCTTACGCTAACCATACCATGTAAAAAGTACTTGTAATCATAGTAACATGTATTTTACCCCCGCAGTTTAGAAAACTGAAAACAGTTAATAGAAAAGGGGGACATGAACTCACAGTGGTGCGTCTCTATCAAGTAAATAATCTCCTGATCAATCTGTTGTGCGACGACCTACACGTACTATCTTCTATTAGACGGACGGGCATGCCTTAGTTTAAGGTTTAAGTTTTTGGGGAAATAGTTAGACAACTATTTCGTGTTTACACTTTGTAATTATTTGGTAAATATTTTTCCTTCCCAAGGATGGGGGCTTTAATACATGTGCGTTCGTATATCTTCGGAATATATTATTAAGTCTCACTTAATAAAATATATTTTATTTCATTAATCAAAAATACTTTACTTCCAAAATATAAATATTTTTCCCAAAAATATTATATTTTAATCCTTATAATTTTTCCCAAAATAATACTCTTGTCAAAATACGCGTTCATTAGTATTTTTCCGAAAATGCGTAAGTTACGTTTTAAAGATCGGGTGGTATTAATAATACCGTTGTAACTGAATATTTATTATGAAGGCGTTCGTATTATTTTGGAATCGTTAATATTTGGTAATATTATTTTTACCCTAAAATAATATTTGTATAGTTCACAAAATAATCATAAACATTTACACAAGTGTTGTTATGAAATATATATATATATATATATATATATATATATATATATATATATAGGGTAGGGCTAGATAGAAAACCCTATATATATAAAAACCCGAGAAAACCCAAGCTCCCGACATTTTTTTTTTTTGAAAAAAATAACACATGTAATATACATGTTTTTAAGACTTTTGGGCCAAAAAAATCAAAAAAAGCGCCGAAGGGATATTTTTAAAAAAAAAAAAACAAGTTTCAGCAATTTTCAGCGAAATTATGGATTTTTTGCTTAACACGTGTTAGGAGCTGAAATTTGTTTATTTTTTTTTTTAAAAAATCCCTTCGGCGCTTTTTTTGTTTTTTTTGGCCCAAAACACTCTAAAACATGTATATTACATGTGTAATTTTTTTCAAAAAAAAAAATGTCGGGAGGTTGGGTAAAAATGGCTTCCCATTTGGGTTTCCAGAGTTTTCTAAGAATTTTAGGGTTTTTTATCTAGCATTATCCTATATATATATATATATATATATATATATATAGGTATATATATATGTATATATCAAATATATATTATCAAGTTTTATTTTGTGAAAATCCCACCTCCGACACTTAGAAATTTTGTAATAAAAATCGTGGCGAAATTTTATATTTTGAAAACAAGTTAAAAATATATTTATAACACTTGTGGTGAAAATATTTCCAAGTGTTAGGTTTTTGGAAAAATTTCGCCAGAGTTTCCCCTGTAACTGGAGGTGGCCACGCTTTCAGGCGTATCATTTTCTTTTAAAATTCAAATCAACAATGTGCCCAACATTAACAAACAATATTTCAACACTAAACTAGTCAAAATAGATATAAATCGCAAAAATACATGAACTTGTGGTTTATCTAAAATGTGTAGAAATCTTCCATTATTTTTAGTGGATCTTTGTATAAATCAACTCGGTTTCTTGTGAGTCACGTTTTTAAAGAAAATAATTTTCCACAACTTCTTGTCAACATTTACAAAAATAGTTCTTTTGTCATAACTTTATGTTACACTAGTGTCTACACACTTGTGTGTTTACAAAAATCACTCTTGTTCATGTAAAACCCGGTTTAGAAAATATGATTTCTTTTGACGCTTGGTCCTTTGAAAATACCACTTGTAGATCCGTAGATCTACTAGTTTAGAACACTATTTCATAAGAAAGATTGCTTTTACACAAGTTCATGCTTGATATGTAGTAGTGTTCATCATTTAACCCATTTCATACTTTAACATATTCTAAGTCGTGTTTCATGATCATGACTCAACCGGGTTAGATGACGATCCGAGCTACTACTAACATAGATCAACACTAAATAATCACAATAAAACAAGTCTTACAAGTTTTACACAACTCTATTGTTTTTATCCAACATGTTTATCATCTTTGTAAACTTTTAGCATGTAATCTTGTATGTTCATGATTTTTAACCGACAAAGTTCATATTAACCACTTTAGAATAGATCAAGAAGGCGTTTAGAGTCACTTACTACTAGCTCGAGGCTAGGGAAGAAACTAGTCGAAAAACGAGTGGATAAAAGCAATGTAGCGAGGTCCTTCGCAATCCGAGTGCACCGAGGTTCCTTATACGCAATCCTTAACCCTTGTAGATGCTTGGAATGACTTGTATGAAATCGAAAAATGGTTGGATAGTGCTTGGGGGTTTCGGCCGAATGGAGCAAGAGAGGGAGAGAGTGGAGTGATTTTGTTAAGTGTGGTGAAGTGTTATGATGGACATTACTTGATACTTATAGACAATTCTTCACTAATTACCCAAAGGGTTTTATGCTAACTAGATATTAGACATTTAGGATTATAATATTCAACCAAGGACAAGGGGTGTCCCCCATGAGGGCCGAACTCGGTTGGGGGGGGGGGTATTTGGTTAGATTTCAACTAGATAATTAGGATGTAGTTATGTTATGTTAGGGGGTTAACCCGGTTACTAGCATGTAGTAAGTTGTGACGGGTGTTAGGGTATTCGGGGACCCTAACTGGCTCAGAAAAAGAAAAACAATGTTGATGGCAATATTTTTATGTTCCGGGTATAGTCCGGTTGTTCGGTTGGATAGTGATCCGTTAAAGTGCTTAACAAAGCTTTAAAGTGTCGTTAATACTATTTTTAGTGACACAACTTATTCCCGACACTTTGGAAAGTGTCTAGTAATATTTTCCTCATGTTTTGGCACTTTACTAGTTAGCTTAATGCTGAAATTTTATTTAAAGTGCTGAATTTTGTACTTAAAGTACGTTTTAGGCACATCTGGTCACTGTAATTATCACCTAGTGACGCAGTTCTACAACCCTCTTATCCCTACACTCTCTACTAGTGTAGTAATCTATCTCTGGCTCATACAGGCCTTAGAGGCAGTGCCTGCCTGGTGCTAGCTATGTCAGCACGTTTAATAGGTTATCCGTTTATTGTGCTACTGTGCTTTTGGTGCATCAAGGTTGTCACTAAAGTTCTTGTATGTAAATAATAGAGTGACAGCAAATAAAGTATGATGCAAGTAAGTACATATATCAGAATTCAGGTAGCAGTTTATCCACAATTTCAAACAAGCACAGTAATTAAGCAATAATTAAATATTAATTAAGTCGTACGGATACCTGATTTGGTGAGGGTTGTCACATTCTCCCCCCGTTAGAAAAATTTCGTCCCGAAATTTTAAGTTCTACTTCTAGATGCAAGGTTCTTGGGAAATAAGTGGGGGTATTTGTCACACCCTCAAAATACCACCTAGGGAGTGTCCCTGTTAGGCGTGTGACCCACTAGCAACGAGCCACCAATTACATTGAATCCATAAGTTTAAAAATAAAGTTTCATCATTTTATATTAAAATCCAAACATAAGTTATTCAAAACCAGTAAATTCAGCGGAAGCGTTAACGTATCACAATATAAACATTTTCCAAACAAATGTAAGAACCAATGTTCAATAAATAAAACCAATCGGTGTGAACCATGACCACTCATGCCCTCCAGCCAGCAAGTTCCTGTTCCAAGATACCTAACGACCTGCGAGCATGTAACAAGTGTATCAGACAAAGCTGGCGAGTTCACAGTTTAAGGAAACGTTTGTTACCAGTTGTATGTAAAACAGTTCACTGACAAATGCAAGTAATATTGTTAATATCTCAATTCCGAACAAGACGGCTCCTGAAATACATGACTGCCCTTCCCACGTACTCCTATCTAGTACTAGGCCACGACTGGGTCATTAGTTCACATCCGTCCTATCTAGGAGCGGTGTGAGGGTGCCAAACCTAGGTAGCGCTACCAACTAATACCCGTTACCCTCCAGGTAACATAATAAGGGACTTACAAAAGATGATAGGTGAGAATATTAACCAATATACCCGTTTTTACCCAAAAGACTTATCCCTCCACGGGATACCCACTGACTGTCCCTAACCACTGGGACGCATGCTCGAATGTAGTGAACTCACCTTTGGTTTGCTCGGTTAGATTAGTTTCTTGTTTAACAGTTGATCAAACACGCCCTAACATGGATATCAGTAACAATCAGTTCCGAGTGTACATACACTAGGTATTTCACGCATGATAAATTCACATACCCCCTAATCACACAGCATGCAGTCTAATGCATAAGTAACAAGTATACTATCATATAGTTTGTAACAGTTTACCCATACAATGCAATCAATAACACACATCATAATATCACATAGTAGGGCGCTTAAATCCCTCATTATCAGTTTGCTTATACAACCATATTTATAAATCATAAATCGTAACACTGTGTGATTCATATGATCGTCCGCGGCCCAACTTGACTGGCCCAAGAATTGTGGTTCAATTATATGTCACAACTCAAAACTTATTCGTCCCATGATCATTCCGATGACTAGTATCAATCAAGATCACAATCACATAACTACACATAATATTACACAAATAAATCAACAATCACATAAAAATAACAATCATATAAAAATAATGCCTAGATTCATGAAATTATGCCTATACACCACAATTTAATAATTGACATTGATATAATCAATTTAGCTATGTAAGATAACCATATGGAACCCTATCACAACTAGACCACTATTGCCGCCAAATTGTGAAGAGAATGATGGGTTTTGCCATGTGCCACTTCTTGAGAAAACAACCAACTAAATTCCATACTCGAATACGTCTATATACATGCGCTCCAAAAGAATGAAGTGGGCGATATTATTATCATAAGGGAACACGTGTGGAGAGCCCAATATCATTATCACATTCTGACAAACTTTAACAAAATACCATTTTATTTTATTAGGTTCAAACACATGAGCCGCCACTAATTTTATTCAAAGGCATCATCTATATTTGGCCATATGCCTTCAATCCCATTGGATCATTAGAACCATTATAATACTATCCCATTGGACCATTATAATACTATAAAGTGATTATGTGAATTTTAGTGGGCAACTATGATTGGACCATCATATGAATCGATTAGTGGGCTCCTGATATGCTAGGCAACTTTATCATTCCTACATCATGCAAGTCTGAATCCCTATCCAATCATGAACATTATCATCGATCTATGTATAATATACAATTCTGTTAATCGAGTTTACAATTAAACAAGAACAAACAAATAACAAATGATGCAAATACGAACCTACTAACCAAAAGAAAATATGCTAGAGCCAGGAGAAGGTTGCTTTGAAAAGAGGGCTTTGTCACGTTCAAGAAGACGTCACAATGGGACTTCGAACCATGGAACTGCCGTCGAGTATGAGAGGAGAGGGAGAGATAACGTAGGGTTTCTAAATGGTGCGGATGCGAATGCGAAACAATTATACTCAACACATGTTGGGCCTCACCTGGGCCGAAGCTCCTCTTGGACGAAACATGATCACTTTGAAAAAGATTCATCACTTTGAAAAAAAAAAGTCCAATCACGTTAACAGTAACCAACTTGTAGTCCACTAACTTTGAGTGGCACAATAAGAGTTAAGTAATGAATTGAGTTTGTCGGCCATTTATGTTGACTTTAGATCCACTAAACTCTTGGCCTAATAGAATTCATTTTGGTTGCACACTGCTCAAGTTAGTGTTGGTCCAATTGCAATCAGGTAATATTTTATAGTTGCCGGTTGCATGTGTTTATTGATTCAACAAACTCCCAACTAATGCCACTTTTCATAACATCAAACAATCTACCAAAACGGAAATACTAAACCAGTGATACGTAAATGAAAGACATGAAATCCCGGGTTGTCACAGTATTTTTCTTTCATTCGGTCCTCACGCTCCCAGGTGTATTCAGGACCATGCCTGGCATTCCAACGAACCTTGACGAGCTTGACACTGCTCCGGCGAGTTTTGCTCACTTTCCAATCCGTAACCTCAACAGGTTCTTCAACAAAATGGAGCGTGTCGTCAACATGAATCTCGTCGGTGGGAATGACAACGGTATCTTGAGTTGGACTTTTCTTCAAATTTGATACATGTAATGTATCGTGAACGCCATTCAGTTCAGCAGGTAAGTCCAGCTTGTACGCTACTAACCCAATTCTTTCCAAAATTCTGAACGGACCAATATACCGCGGATTCCACTTTCCACGCTTCCCGAAGCGTGCCACACCCTTCCATGGTGATACTTTCAAGAAAACCATATCACCTAGGTTTCCTTCTTCGGTCCGCATAACATTTCTGACGATCACGAGCCGCCTTGATGCGATCTCGGATCTGTGCAATCTTATCTGTGGTTTCCTGGACCACATCAGGACCAACCAATTGTTTATCACCTGCATCAGACCAACAAAGCGGTGATCTGCACTTGCGGCCATATAAAGCTTCAAATGGCGTGGCACCAATACTGGTGTGGTAGCTGTTGTAGTATGAAAATTCGACCAAAGGCAGATGCTTATCCCAGCTACCACCCAAATCCATAACACATGCTCTCATCATATCTTCCAATGTCTGAATAGTCCGTTCGCTTTGTCCGTCGGTCTGTGGGTGAAATGCAGTGCTCAGATTCAATTGTGAGCCAAAAGCTTTTGGAAGGATTGCCAAATCCTTGATACGAACCTTCCGCCTCTATCAGAGATGATTGAGAGAGGTACTCCATGGCGCGTAACGATTTCTCTCATGTAAATTTCAGCCAACTTGCTCGTGTTATCCTTCTCTCTGATAGGTAAGAAGTGCACAAACTTCGTTAATCGGTCCACTATTACCCAAATAGTGTCATGACCTCCTGGCGTTCTTGGCAACTTTGTAATAAAATCCATTGAGATTTGTTCCCACTTCCATTTGGGAATCTCAGGTTGTTGCAGAAGTCCCGACGGCTTCTGGTATTCCGCTTTCACTATAGCGCACGTTAAACATTTGCTCACATAAACAGCAACGTCGCCTTTCATCCTAGGCCACCAATAATAATCTTTAAGATCTTGGTACATCTTATCCGCTCCTGGATGGATAGAGTACTGCGATTTGTGTGCCTCATCAAAAATAACATTTCTTAAACCTCCAAACAGAGGAACCCAAATCCTTCTCATAAAACATAACGTTCCTTCCTCGTTTGGCACTAATTGCTTCTCCATCCCACGGAGATATTCCTTTTCAAGGTTTCCTTCCTTAAGAGCTTCTTTCTGCGCGGCACGAATGCGCAAGGAAAGATCGGTTTAGATAATCATCTCTAAAGCCCTAACCCTTATGGGCTTTATCCTTTCTTTTCGACTTAGGGCATCGGCGACCACATTCGCCTTCCCTGGATGATACTTAATCTCGCGGTCGTAGTCATTCAACAACTCAACCCATCGTCTTTGTCTCATATTCAACTCCTTCTGGTTGAATATGTGTTGCAGGCTCTTATGATCTGTGAAGATCGTACATTTCGTACCATATAGGTAGTGTCTCCAGATCTTTAAAGCAAATACCAATGCACCGAGCTCCAAATCATGCGTGGTATAGTTCTTTTCATGCACTTTCAGCTGACGCGATGCGTAAGCTATAACCTTCTGGCGTTGCATCAACACGCAACCCAATCCTTGGCGTGAGGCGTCACAGTATACCACGAAATCGTCTGTACCTTCCGGTAGTGATAAGATTGGCGCATTACAAAGCTTATCTTTCAATAGCTGGAACGCTTCTTCCTGTTTGATTCCCCAATCAAACTTCTTATCTTTTTGGGTGAGGAGCGTCAATGGTTGAGCGATCTTTGAAAAATCCTCAATAAACCTTCGATAGTAGCCAGCCAAACCTAAGAATTGTCGAATCTTGGTTGGCGTCTTTGGGGTATCCCAATTCTTGATCGCTTTGATCTTGGTGGGATCCACATAAATTCCATCTCTATTCACTACATGTCCAGGGAATTGGACTTCACGTAGCCAAAACTCGCACTTAGAGAATTTGGCATACAACTGTTCTTTCTTCAGCAGCTCCAAAATAACTCTTAGATGCTGCTCGTGCTCAACCTTCGTCTTTGAATAAATCAAAATGTCGTCGATAAACACAATCATGAACTTATCGAGATACAGCTTGCAAACTCTGTTCATTAGGTCCATAAAAACAGCAGGCGCGTTTGTCAACCCAAACGGCATAACTAGGAACTCGTAGTGTCCATAACGAGTTCTGAAGGCTGTCTTCGGGATACTTTCCTCTTGTATCCTTAACTGATGGTAACCTGATCGCAAATCGATCTTTGAATAAAAGCTTGAACCTTGCAGCTGATCGAATAAATCATCGATCCTTGGCAGAGGATACCTATTCTTGACCGTCAGCTTGTTCAACTCCCGGTAGTCGATGCACATACGAAAACTACCGTCCTTCTTCTTGACAAACAGGACCGGAGCTCCCCAAGGCGAGAAGCTTGGTCTGATAAATCCCTTGTCTAACAACTCTTGAAGTTGTGTCGACAATTCCTGCATCTCCGACGGGGCAAGTCGATAAGGTGCCTTAGCCACAGACGCGACGCCTGGAACTAAATAATTGCGAAACTCTACTTGCCTCTGAGGTGGCAATCCAGGCAATTCCTCTGGGAAGACTTCCGGATATTCCCTCACGACAGGGATGTCTTCGATTTTCGGCTCAGCAGCTTTCTTGTCCATGATGTGTGCTAGGAAGGTAGCACATCCCTTTTGCAAACACATCCGCGCTTTCAAGCAGCTGATGATTCTCAAAGGCGTATCACGCTTCTCTCCATGAACCACAATTGTTTCACCATCTTCGGTCGGGATGCGAACGACCTCTTCGTGACAAACAATCTCAGCCTTGTTGCTCGATAACCAATCCATTCCTACTACCACGTCGAAGCTCCCCAGCTGGACTGGTAGTAGATCCAAAGCAAACTCACGCTCTCCCAACTCGATTACACAACCTCTGACAACTTCTTTGGCTTCTACCAACTTTCCATTAGCCAATTCGATTGAGTAGGGAATATCTAACTTACTAGCGGCTAACCCAAGCATATTCTTAAACTCTAACGATACGAAGCTATAATCGGCACCAGTATCAAATAAAATGGATGCAATGCCCTGGTTTACAGGGAACGTACCAGTAACGACATTGGGATCCTGGCGCGCTTCCCTTGCTTCGATATTGAAAACTCTTCCACGGGCTTGGTTCAATTTTGGGCAGTTCCTCTTATAATGCCCAATATCACCACAGTTAAAGCATCCAGGTCTTTGCCCGTTTCCTCCTCCATTTCCAGCTTGACTGTTGTTGTTTCGGTTCGCATTACCAACTTGATTTGCGTTGCTGCAACGATTCCCATTTCCTCCATTGTTTCCTTGTGGGCGATTTCCATTTCCACTCCGGTTATTGTTTCTATTTCCAAATCCTCCTTGGCCTCCCCGGCCAACAGTAGCCCAACAAGAATCCTCCTTGGCCACACGTTTCACATACTTTTAAACCACACCGGCCAAAATGGTGACACTGGCAGGTGTTGCACTTGGGATGGGTACCCATATACCCTTTTCCTTTCCTTCCAGTACCAGCGGTAACTTGAACTGGCGTGCTTGACTCTCCTTTCTTAACAACCCCACTGGTGCATTGTTTGAAGTTCGAGAACTTTCTTTTGTTACCTCCGGACGACTCGACATGAGTCTCCTTCTTCTTTGGCTCAACCTCAGAAAACTTGTATAAGCGTATAGCCTCCTCAGTGAGAGCTACGCTCAGATCAATTGCCTTAGTAATTGTTGCAGGCTTGGATGAGGTTACCATACTTATGATTTGAGAAGCTAAACTCCAAATGAAGCGCTCAATCCGCTTGAACCCTGGAGTGACCATATAAGGTACCACATGCGACAGGTCGTGAAACCTCTGAACATACTCTGCGATTTTCGGACCTTCCTGTAACAACTCTCACCCGAAACTATAAATAATTATTTTATTTGACCAATAGGAAACTCTAATTGAGACACCCAAGTGATTCTGCACAAACCCTAAAATCTTCAGAACAATCGGAATCAGGATAGGGCCCCTAAAACTCAAGGGGGGTAAAATCTAGCTAACAATTATCTAAATAAATCGTTGTCACAATTGAATTTCGCGAAACCACCAAATCAGCAGGGCTACTACCACACGTGGCAACCCTATGATAGATACGTGTCCCTTACGGACCGTAAGGGCTAAGGCTTACGGCCCGTAAGCAGGGCCAAATTAGTGTATAAATAGGGGTGTTTGGGACTGATTTCTGGATGTTAGAACGATGAAAAAATTCGTCTTTCACTTCGAGTTGTAGCTGTTTTACTACCAAAAACACACAAGATCCCGAATCGCTGCCGCAATCAGGGTAATAACTCGATCGCTATTACGATTCAACGTCCGATCGATTGAAACTATCCAACGATTGTTTAAGTGCCGCTCAAATTGAGTTTATACTTTGTTATTTGTCGTGATTTCGACTTGAATATCTGAGTATTGTCCAAATCCGGACTATGCTCTGTTATTCGTTGTGAATCCGCTGAATATTTAAGTATTGCACTTTGTTAATCGTTGTGAGGGTTTAATCTCGTGAATTGTCGTAACTGCTGTATTAGTTACTAACCCGGTTTGTGTGCATTGTATTTAAACTAGGTCAAAAGGCTAATCAGTAGGCTTATACTTTGCTCGTTAAATCTGCAATGTGATTCATTCTCTTTTTATCAACTGTTTTACAATACTCCAAATTATTTTCAAAAGTTATAATTACAGGGATTAAGTCTTTGTAGTCTTCATTACAGCCGGTATGTGGGGTTTTGTATACATTACTTGTTATCCGTCACCATTGGACAACGAGATAGCCAATAGAACCCCCATTGGACAACGAGATAGCCAATGGGTGATATGACCATAGTCACAGACACTATTGGACAACGAGATAGCCAATAGAACCCCCATTGGACAACGAGATAGCCAATGGGTAGTCGAGTGACAAATACCGTGGGTATATGGTTGACATATAAACATTGTAATCGCTCTTAATACTGTAAATTATAACTAAATATTGTTTTAAACAAAATGAATGATTCACTTAGTGTTTCCACGCTGACAAAACCTTTTTCAAACATGTTTCAGGTGATCTGGTGTAATTCAAGAATAAGTGCCGTGAAGCACTATCAGCTTAAAAGAGTGGCTCAATGTAAAATAAATAAAGAAACATGTTTTGTAAAAATAAGGATTTCTCCGTGAAATCTTATGATTGTAAATTACCGGGGTTTTATCCCGAGTTGTGAAATAAAATAATCGGGAAATATTTCAGTTTTTAAAAAAAGATCCTGAAGAAACTTCCGCTGTTAAATAAATACCACGGGATTTCTGTCTCGCGGCTCCTGAACTGGGTCAAACCGGGTCGGGGGCCGTGACAGAAAAAGGTGGTATCAGAGCCACTGATTTAAGCTTACTATTGATTTTAGCCTATTAAAAATAATTGAGAAATACTTAGGAATTTTAATTGCTATTCTGTGATTATGTGTTCTATGATCTGACTAATTGTGTACAGTATGGGCAGGTCTTTTACATGCTAGCCAATGTAGCAATTAATGCAAATCCTCAAATAAGTTGACCTAAGTTTTAGCACCTTTATTATCTACCGTCTAGAAACCTTATTCAGTAAATAAATAAATTTACAAATAAAACCTAGTGTGTTTTAAATTTCAGTTGTTTTGATAGTTACCCAGTATGAAATAATATTTAAAAGTTTTTCTATAAATTTTTATTATAAATTTTAACTTAGTAATTGTGTGTATTTTAAACAGCATGAGTGACTTGTCTGACGCCCTTCAGAATTTAAATCTCTATCCAGTAAGAATAGAAGTTTCCAGAGATTTCAATAGGTATATACCAGACATAGAAGAACCTATAGAATTCAACGCTATACCTCTCGAGAAACCCAAGACTAAGAAAGTGGAAATTGGGGAAAGCTCTAGGCAAATTGAGGGGTTACCATCTCAAGAAGAGTTAGATTTTATATTAGCAAGCTATAAATTAAGCCTGTTAATGAAAATATTTTTATTCACTTTCTTGAAATACAACTACCAATGAACTTAGAACCAGCTATTCCAAACCATTCAACCCACTCGCAACCCTATAAGCTTTTTCCTCAGTTCGATCCAGAACTTTCACCAAATCCACCAATGAGTAACGAGAATATGGCTGAACTCCGCCACTTTGGTGAAGAACTAATGGATACTGGGAATAGTATCCAAGATATTGGGGGACAGATCTCCTGGAAGTACGATGAGAGGGAGTATCGCTACTAAGTTGTCAGTTAACCAGAGAATAGTGGGGTTGGGAAATATGTTTGTATAATAACCGTAATAAAATATAACTCTGTAAAATAGCTCAGGAATAAAATGTTGTAAGATAGACGGTGTGTATGGATGCCAATTATAATCTATAAAAAAAATGGAAGTCAAGAAATTGACAAATTTTGAATATATCTATGTCATAGAAACTGGTATGCTTACATGTAATTATTTTGCTTTAAGTAACTATCAAATTGTTCGCCACTAATAAAGGTATATTTATAATAATTACCAGATGGAAAACGCTAGTAATGAACCAGTTAATGAAATGAACCAATTCGAGCAAAATCAGGAAAACCAATATATGACTAGGCAAGATATTGAAAATATCATTGCTCAAGGGATAGCCAATGCTATTCCAGCAATTCTGGCTGCTACCCAGAAACCTGTTGAACCCCAACAAATCATTCCTAGTAAACGTACCCAGGAAGATAATTTCAGTAATAGCGTAAACGGAGGCGGCAATCATGACAATCCTCCACGGCAGGCCCCACTCCCTAAGAAAATGAAAGTTGCAACGCCTGGTTGCACTTACAAAGAATTTCTTGCTTGTAAACCAGTTGAGTTTGCAGGCAACGAAGGGGCAACTGCGACACTGCGATGGTTAGAGAAAACCGAAGCAGTAATTATGATAAGTAAATGTGCTGAAGAAGACAAGGTTATGTATGCTTCGCATCTTTTTAAAGAAGGGGCACTGGAATGGTGGAATACGGTACTTCAAGCCAAAGGAAGAAGTGTGGCTTATGCCATGAGCTGGGAAGAATTTAAGCAGTTAATAGAAAGAAAATTCTGTCCCGAATATGAAAAGGAACAAATGGCAAATAAGTTCCTAACCCACCGGATGGTAGGTGTAGGTTGTCGAGGATATACTTCGACATTCTTCGAAAATGCGAGAGTGGTACCAACCCTGGCTTCGCCAGAACCGGTGCTTATTTCCCGTTATATTTGGGGATTGATTGGCGAAATCCACAATATCGTTAAAGCTACGAGGCCCCGCACTATAGACGATGCGGTAGAATTAGCTAACACCCTAACTGATGAGAACTGGTGCGTACAAGAGAAGAAAATCGAAAGAAAGAGTTAGCTCAGAAAATTACCCAAGGATTTCGCATGGGTAATAATAGCAACGCTAAGAAAAGAGGAATAGGGCAAACCTCAAATCCGCCTTTCTGCAGGAATTGCAGAAAGAAACATTTTGGAAGATGTAATGAAACCTGTAACTTTTGCAAAACTATAGGACATCGTGAGGAAGATTGTAGGAAAAAGACCAGGATTTGTTATAACTGTGGAGAAGCCGGGCATGTCAGACCTGAATGCCCCAAACTAATCAAGCCAGCTGATAACAAAGCTAAGACGACCGACGGAACCACTAAAAAGAATGTACGAGCATTCCAGCTGACCGCTCAAGAAGCAGAACTCATTCCGGACGTAATAGCTGGTACGTTCCTAGTGCACAACGTCTACGCTTGACTCTGGTGCAAACCAAAGTTTTATTAATGCTTCATTTTGTCTAAGCTCTTAATTTACCCTTAATCACCCTTAGGCAGATTTTTACAGTCGAAACGGCTGATGGAAATTCTGTTAGCATAGATAAGGTTTTACAAGTAGGAAAGATAGAATTATTAGGACATAAATTTTCCGCAAATCTGTTACCTATGAACCTAGCCGGATTCGAGGTCGTGTTAGGAATGGATTGGTTAGTAGCCAACCATGCTCGAATCCTCTGTGATAGAAATTCTGTAGAAATTCGTACACCAACAGGAGAAGTAATTTTAATTACAGGAAATAAGCCACGAAAAACACTAAAATTCATGTCAATAATAAGGTTGGCCAGTTATTCAAGAAAAACAAGAAGTAGTGTATATGATTTCTGTAATCCTTAACACTGAAAGTAAGGAATTTCAGGATATCCAGGTAGTCTCGGAATACCCAGACGTATTTCCATAAGAATTACCCGGGTTACCACCTGATAGGGAAGTAGAATTTAGAATTCATTTAATTCCTGGAACTACCCCAATAGCTAAGGCACCTTACCGACTAGCACCCACCGAAATGCTAGAAATTGAAAAAGCAATTGGATGAATTACTAAGCAAAGGTTTCATACAACCTAGTTCATCCCCGTAAGGAGCACCTGTGTTGTTTGTGAAAAAGAAAGATGGATCATCGAGAATGCGTATCGATTATAGAGAATTGAATAAGGTTACAATTAAGAATCGATACCCATTACCTAGGATTGATGATCTATTTGATCAACTTCAGGGAGCTAGGTATTTTTCTAAGATAGTTGTACCCCAAACTAAGCTAACCTGTAGAGACGTTAAGTTGAATGGGGACCTAGGCAAGACGAAGCTTCTAAGACCTTAAAGCAAAGATTAACAAATGCTCCAACCTTAGCATTACCAGAGGGAACATAAGATTTTGAAGTCTACTGTGATGCTTCTAAGCTAGGATTAGAATGTGTGTTAATGTAACGCGTAAAGGTAATTGCGTATGCCTTAAGGAAATTAAGAAAGCTATACGACTCATGACTTCGAATTAGGAGCTATAATTTTTGCCCTTAAGATTTGGAGACATTATCTGTGTAGAAGTAAGTTTACTGTATATACAGATCACAAAAGCCTAAAGTACATATTTGGGCAAAAAGAATTGAACATGAGACAAAGAAAATGGATGGAAATTCTAAGCAATTACGACTGTGATATTTAGTATCACGAGGGAAAGGCAAGTGTAGTTGCAGATGCCTTGAGTCGTAAATACCATGAAAGCAAAAGAAAGTCCGTGCTCTTAAATTAAATCTACCATTATATTTAATGAAACAATTAAAGAATGTTCAAACCACAGCAATCAAGGATGATTCTAAAAAAAAGGAAAAGACGAATGAAGTGATGGAATTAGGAAATTTCACAAGAAAAGGATTTGGGTACCTAAGCAAGGAAAATTTAGAAGTAAGATTTTAAAAGGAACCCATAAATCTAGGTATACTCAGCACCCATGTAACAATAAAATGTACCAAGATTTAAGAAATAACTTCTAGTGGATAGGAATGAAAAAGGACATAGCTAGTTATGTATCTAGGTGTCTTACTTAAGGCAGAACACCAGAAGCCTTCAGAACTACAACAACAATTAGAAATGCCTGTATAGAAATGGGAACTCATAACAATGAATTTTGTTACTAAGTTACCCAAAACCAGAAAAGGTAATGATGCGATTTGGATAATTGTGGATCGATTAACCAAATCAGCTCATTTTCTACTCATGAAAGAAACCTTTAGCATGGAAAGGTTAACCAAGTTATATGTAGACGAAGTAGTATCCTTATATGGAGTTCCACTCTCCATTGTATCAGAGAGAGAGATAGTCGTTTTACTTCCCACTTCTGGACAAGTTTCCAAAAAGCAATGGGAACACGACTAAAATTTAAGTACGACATATCATCCTCAACCTGACGGACAAAGTGAGAGGACAATACAAACCCTGGAAGATATGCTCCGAGCATGTGTAATAGATTTTGGCGGAAATTAGGACGAGCACTTACCCTTAATTGAATTCTCCTATAATAATAGTTATCATTCAAGCATCGAAGCAACCCCATTCGAAGCATTGTACGGACGCAAGTGCATAACCCCCAGTTTGTTAGGCAGAAATAGGAGAGAGTCAATTATTAGGTCCTGAAATTGTGCAAGAAACCACTAACAAAATATCCCCATTTATTCCATTAAATCTCGAGGATGAGATTTTTATTAAGGTGGGGAGGATGTAACAACTCTCACCCGAAACTATAAATAATTATTTTATTTGACCAATAGGAAACTCTAATTGAGACACCCAAGTGATTCTGCACAAACCCTAAAATCTTCAGAACAATCGGAATCAGGATCAGGGCCCCTAAAACTCAAGGGGGGTAAAATCTAGCTAACAATTATCTAAATAAATCGTTGTCACAATTGAATTTCGCGAAACCACCGACTCAGCAGAGCTACTACCACACGTGGCAACCCTATGATAGATACGTGTCCCTTACGGACCGTAAGGGCTAAGGCTTACGGTCCGTAAGCAGGGCCAAATTAGTGTATAAATAGGGGTGTTTGGGACTGATTTCTGGATGTTAGAACGACGAAAAAATTCGTCTTTCACTTCGAGTTGTAGCTGTTTTACTACCAAAAACACACACGATCCCGAATCGCTGCCGTAATCAGGGTAATAACTCGATCGCTATTACGATTCAACGTCCGATCAATTGAAACTATCCAACGATTGTTTAAGTGCCGCTCAAATTGAGTTTATACTTTGTTATTCGTCGTGATTTCGACTTGAATATCTGAGTATTGTCCAAATCCGGACTATGCTCTGTTATTCGTTGTGAATCCGCTGAATATTTAAGTATTGCACTTTGTTAATCGTTGTGAGGGTTTAATCTCGTGAATTGTCGTAACTGCTGTATTAGTTACTAACCCGGTTTGTGTGCATTGTATTTAAACTAGGTCAAAAGGCTAATCAGTAGGCTTATACTTTGCTCGTTAAATCTGCAATGTGAGTCATTCTCTTTTTATCAACTGTTTTACAATACTCCAAATTATTTTCAAAAGTTATAATTACAGGGATTAAGTCTTTGTAGTCTTCATTACAGCCGGTATGTGGGGTTTTGTATACATTACTTGTTATCCGTCACCATTGGACAACGGGTTAGCCAAGGGGTGATATGACCATAGTCACAGACACTATTGGACAACGAGATAGCCAATAGAACCCCTATTGGACAACGAGATAGCCAATGGGTAGTCGAGTGACAAATACCGTGGGTATATGGTTGACATATAAACATTGTAATCGCTCTTAATACTGTAAATTATAACTAAATATTGTTTTAAACAAAATGAATGATTCACTCAGTATTTCCCCGCTGACAAAACCTTTTTCAAACATGTTTCAGGTGATCTGGTGTAATTCAAGAATAAGTGCCGTGAAACACTATCAGCTTAAAAGAGTGGCTCAATGTAAAATAAATAAAGAAACATTTTTGTAAAAATAAGGATTTCTCAGTGAAATCTTATGATTGTAAATTACCGGGGTTTTATCCCGAGTTGTGAAATAAAATAATCATGAAATCTTTCAGTTTTTAAAAAAAGATCCTGAAGAAACTTCCGCTGTTAAATAAATACCACGGGATTTCTGTCCCGCGGCTCCTGAACTGGGTCAAACCGGGTCGGGGGCCGTGACACTTCCATCTTCAAATGCTAAAACTCAGTTTCCAACTTTTGAATTTCAGCGCGAGAGCAATACTTTTGACGCATGAGCTCATTCAGCTCGTTCCATGTCATTGCATATGCAGCGGCTTCTCCAAAAGTCTGCACTTGTAAATTCCACCATGACAGGGCTCCGTCCAAGAATAGCCCAGAGATGTAGGTAACTTGCTGTCTGGAGCACATTTGCTCATGCGGAGAACTGAGTCTGTCTTCTCGGCCCAACGAACGAAAGCAACAGCGCCTCCGGTGCCATCAAAGTTGACAGGTTTGCAGTCTAGGAACTGCTTGTAAGTGCACCCATGAGGTGGATTGTTGTTGCCAGTATTGCCAGAATTACTTCCACTAGTCCCTCCTTGAGAGGCGGCATACTGCGCGATGGCAGCAGCGATGACCTGCTGAAACTCTGCCTCATTGGTAGGCATTTGCGTTTGACGTCTCGGCGACATCTTTTAAACGATGGTTCACGTCGGTCAGGCCATAGTAAAGCGTACGTATATAATGATAGTAATAGTACATAACATCTCATGTTATAAATAGACCAATCACATAACATCCCATGTTATAAATATATTAATCACACAACATCCCATGTTAATCACACAACATCCCATGTTATAAAACATAAATAATCAATCAAAACATCACGTATGATGAGAATACTGCGATTGCATTGCCATAAATCGAGACCACATGGTAAAGTGTACAAGTACATAAGCACTACAAGAAAACTGGGTTTTTAGTACGCGCAAAAGCGTCCTAAAATGCTATTTTATAGGACCTTTCATTTAATAGGACCAACGGTAAAAGCGTTTCATGTAAAGGGGTCGTAATAAGTACCGGAACTAAAAAAGCGTCCTAACATCTCAAATAAAATTATGAAACCAATTTTATGGTCGCGTAATGTCTTTGAACAATCGAAATAGTGTCCTAATAAAAACATATTAGGACACTTTTACGATGTTCTAACACGTGCTTACATACTTTTAATCTTTTGATACACTTACAAGCGTCCTTAGAAATTAATTGATAGGACCCTTATGGTGTAACATTATAACTAATTTAGTACCAGGAAAAGGGTCCTAATATACCAAATAAGATTATGAAACCAACTTTATGGTCGCATAATATGTCTATAAACAACTTAAATAACGTCCTAAAAAGAACATATTTACAATGTTTTAATATTTGATTACCTACTTTTAATCTTTTGATACAGATAAAAGCGTCCTTAAAAATTAATTTATAGAACCCCTATAATGTAACGTTATAGCTAATTTAATATCAAGAAAATGATCCTAATATCCCAAATAAGATTATAAAACCAATTTTATAAACAGACCATCAACATATAACATTCTAATAGTTATTGTATAACATCAAGTAATGAAATAAATAAAACTTCATTATATTTCAAATAAGCATGTTCATAACAAAAACACTAACCATAAATTATTTATAACATTATCTAACATAAAGTCTTAACATTTAACAAAAAAATTAAGAGCAATTAAAGAAATAAGAAGCATAAAATCTTGAGTCATCATGCGTCCTCAATCCTCATCGACTACCTACAAATAAGCCATCTATGTATAAGTATTAAATTCCATGATATTAAAATTATTTGTATCACAAGTTTAACAAATACATACCGAGATGAATGGATAGGGTCATGCGATTGATGCACCAATACAGTCTTGAATTGTAGAAAATAAATGATCTCAGTATGAACTAAATTCTTATGTTCTTAAGGTACCAGAGCAAAAGTCACTCCACAATTCTCTCAACTTGTAAACCACAAACAATATAAAAAAATAATTCAAAACAATAATCAATAAATGAAATAACTAGGGCTTGTAAGTGAGAAGATGCCTATGCAGTTAATCTCGGCGATATCTCGATTATCGGCCCCTTACCAAAATATCGGTTTCCGATATAGGTCATATATCGGTCAATGATAATATCGGTGGTCACCGCCGAAATATCGCCGATATCTTGCAATCGGTTGTATCGCCGATATATCACGTTGGCCATTTTTTTACAAAAAAAAACTGCACTCCACGGCAGCAAAAAACGACCTCATGCGGGCACGCACGAGTTCAACCAAATTCCAGCTCAGAAACCCATTTTTTGCACCCCCCCCCTTGCGCGCGCGGGTAGGACTTGTGGTAAAACATGTCATAAAGCTACAATGGAGTAGTAAATGTTTTACCTTATAAACACCCACTCACTTTGTTCCCACACCAATGTGGGACAAAGTATTTACCACCTTTTGAGACTTTCATTCCCACACCTAGACTTTCTACCACCTCTTCTATATATATATAAATATATATATATACTTATGCATGTTATTAGACTTCTAGTATATATATAGGCTCTAGATATGAATATAAATATAAATATATATATATATATATATATATATATATATATATATTTATGCATGATATTAGAAATTACCGATATCTCACCGCGATAAACCATATCTCATATATCGGTCCTTGACCGATAACCGATATTTTTCCGCATTAACTGCATAGGAAGATGCAAACCTCTTTTTGTCGCTGGTATGGTACTCCTGAGGGCCATGGAAGTCTTTGTTAAAATCTGTCATCAAACTACGGCGTGCTTGTTTTTTGATGCTAAGAGGTCCGGTGGTGATACACTCGTCATTGAGGCTGATTAAAAAATGTTATTAATCAATCAAAAAATAATTAGAGAAATTAATATCAATACATATTAATAGAATAATATATGAAATTACTATTTGTCTGACTCATCTTGATATGAATTTTGTACATTTGATAAATGACTTGTTATTGACTCACTTGAACGCGGAAGTGGCACAAGTTCATGATTTTCTTTGAAAAGAAAAAGAATGTAAAACTGTTATATAAAAAAAAAATATGAGCACTGAAGCCATAAATTGATTTACCTTTAGCATTTTAACTAAGATGATGAGCTCGTACGATTTATACAACTGGTGCAGCAACCATAAGGTCCGTAGCCTGCAATCCCATCAAGAATTGGAATAATGGTTAGGCATATAAGTAATGAATCTAACTGTAATCTCATATGGTCAAAGTTCAATTTATGTTCCTTAAGCCATAAAAGCGAACATTGATTTATCTACACTCTTAAAAATGTTATTGACTCCCATAACTTTCTTCTTATCATGAATAAATGCTTTAGCGGCGACTTGTTGCCGCCAAAAGGTCGCCGCTATAGATCCGTCGCTAAAAGCCCTTGGTCGCCGCTAAAGATGACGTCGCTAATAATTGTTCACTTTTAGCGGCGACATTTTGACCTTTAGTGACGACATTTGTCGCCGCTAAAAGTCAAAAAACCAGTAAAAAAATTCTCTGTGCTGCTGTTTTCGGTTTCCAGTTTTACTACTATTTCCGGCCGGAGTAATCACAACAGGCTCATTTTATGACTGCCGATCATTGCCATTCTAACCCTTTATAACCTTTCAGAACAACCCATTCTAACCCTTTAGCTGGTTCCCATTTAACCCTTTAACAGATCCTTAGTTTCAATCCATTAACATCTAAATGTATTCAGGTTATGTTATACGTTTAAAGGGTGGGTAAAATCAAAATCGGCTCGGCTGATTTGCACCGGCAAGGAGTGAATAGGATATAAGTTCTTAGTTCAGATTATGAGCTTGTATGCAGCCATAAAAAACTTAAAACTTAGTTTTGCAAATATGACCAAACTACAAAAGAATCAACTAACCAATCAAGACTATAATTACTCATCTGGTTACAAAAACGTTAATTTAAAACTACAGGGTCTAGTGTTACCTCCACGTAGACCGCCACAAATATATAATCACCAAAAGCAGCAGCAGCATGCCATCAGCTCGTCCACTATAAACGCTGAAATTTTAAAATCTGACCTATGGCAATTCAAATTGTTTATAGTTAGAATTAGAATTAGAATTAGAATTAGAATTAGAATTAAAATTAGAATGTTGCTCAATGAAAGTTGTTTTGATGACAACAATCTTTTCATGAATATGAATATGCTAGAAACAACAAAATTTGTCATGAATGAGACCCACCAACTACCCAGGTACTATAAACTATTCAAACAAATAAAAACAAATTGGTTCTCAAGTGCACCAAAGTTACAGTCTTTCCACACTTAACTCACAAACAATAGACGACGAAAAAGATCCAATTCAAAACAAAAAATATTAAATGATAAGAGTAACAATCATAAAAAATATACGAGTTATTTTTTTTCATTAGTTTTTCTTACACGAAAGAGTAACAATCATAAAATATACGAGTAACAATCATAAAAAATACGAGTGACAATGCATTATAAACTTCCAGAAACAGAAACACTAAACAAAACTACAAGACTTCAACTTCAATTTAACACATTAACATAATATATATAAATTGAAAGACTACCAGCAACTAAAGCACCTTACCGATTGAGACAGAACCAGTGGAGCATCTAACGGTAACTGATCTAACTTGTAGCGACTCCGGACTTGCATGTGAAGAAGGCTGATTAATCACAGAAAGATACATTCATTGATTGCCATTCTTCTTCAATATAGAAATCAAAATCTATTATCACACACCACAAACAAGGCCTGAGTTATAGTAAATTGACGGTTAATAGCTGCAATTTGTAAACCCAAACAATTATTAAACACAAACAAAGGAACATATTATTATAAAACTTCACAATTTTCAGAATATATAAACAATCAAACATGATATCAGATCAGATGAACAAAGTAATCAACTGTAAAATAAAGAATCGATCAAACAAATACAAATCGCAATATGTAGCAGCTTTTTGATGGATGAATCATACCTGAAGTAAACAATCAAACAAATACAACTAATCAAATCAATTCACTCAACTACAATGAGATCAATTCCGTAATCCAGCCGCGATGAAATGAGATCACGGTGATGTTTTCAAAATCGATCGGTCACGGTGACGGTGTGGATGTCAGAATTTATGTTTGACGGATCGAAACAGTGTGGAGCACGAAGAATTGAACCCTAACGTAGGGGCGGTGGAGCAACGGAATTGAACCCTATGGAGAGGCGGTAGAGCGGAGCGGAGTGAAACCCTAGCGGAGCTAATCGATTGATCGTGGATACAGAAAACGCAGAAAGAATAAAAGAATATGAATTCATGAAATATTTCATTGAGGGTGGTTTTTAGGGGGAAGTATGAAAAAAAATCTTTTTTTTTAACCCAAAATAACTCAATGTAGTTTTTAAAAGGGTTAAAATGACTTATTTAATAGTTTTTGGGTCAGCATTGCCCCCTCTATTTATAAAGCTCAATACATGTCATGCTCATAATAACGTAAAAGTTACGATATTAAAATTGTCCATAACCTTTTTATGCTGCTAAACATCATCAATGTAACTAGGGGTGTTAACGAGTCGAGTCAAGCCTGAGCTCGTCTCGTTTAATTTGCAGAGAGCTCGAGCTCGGTTAGTTTTGATATTTATTTCTAAAGCTCGAGCTCGGCTCGTGAGTAGTTTTTCAAGCTCGGGCTCGGCTCGTTTATTATTTATTATTTGAAACCGGCCACCACCACCACTCACCGGCCACCACCACTACTCATCACCACCACCATCGGCCACTACTCACCGGCCACCACCATTACTCACCACCACCAACATCACCGACCACCACAACCAACACTCACCGACCACCACCACCGGCCATCACCACCGGCCACCACCACTACTCACCACCACCACCACTCACCGGCCACCACCACCATTCACCGGCCACCACCACCACTCACTGGCCACCACCACTACTAACCACCACCACTCACCACCACCACTTACTGGCACCACCACTACCAACCACCACCACTCGCCGGCCACCACCACCACCACCACCACCACTCACCACCACCTCTCATCACCACCACTCACCGGCCATGATTAAGCGGGTCAATAACCTAGTGTTATTATAAAACTCTAGCGAATAAACGTCCTATAAAACTTATGTTTTACGACTCAAATATCAAGTGTCCTATTACGATATATTAAAATAACACCATAATGATTAAGCATCCTATAAAGGTTAAAGTTATAAGGCCCTAGTGTCAAGTGTGCTACTAAATTATGTTATAATAGAACTCTAGCGAATAAGCGTCTTATAAAACTAATATTTTATGACTCAAATATTCAGGTCTCCTATTACAGTGTATTATAATAACATCATAATGATTAAAAGTCCTATAAAGGTTAAATTTATAAGACCCAAGTGTCAAGTGTCTTTTTAAGTTATATTATAATAAAACTCTAGCGAATAAGCGTCCTATAAAACTAATATTTTATGACTCCAATATCGAGTGTCCTATTACGGTGTATTATAATAACACCATAATGATTAGCGTCCTATAAATTTTAAAGTTATAAGACCCAAGGTCAAGTGTCCTATTAAGTTAAGTTCTAATATGACTTCGACTAGAAACGGTCCTATAACACTGAACATTTATGACTTAACTACAACGTGTCCTATTAAGTTATGTTATAATAGGACCCCAGATGATCAAGTCTCCTAATACAATACCACATAATGGGACACTAACAATTAAATGTCTTATAAAGTACTTTATTAGGATCTACATTTTAAGTGTCCTATTAAATTATATGATAATAGGACCCCAAAAAATCATCCATCCTATTAAATAGTTTTTTAGGACATCGGATTAGTAGAGTATATTATAAAAGGACCCCAAAAGTTCATTAGTCCTATTAAATAGTTTTTTAGGACCCTATTTTACAAGCGTCCCACAGAAAAGGTTCTAAAAAGCCATTTTTGTTGTAGTAGTGTCATACAACATCAACGACTAAGGGCTACATCACCCCAGTCCAAAAGAATATCAAATCGGTGTCAATACATCCCATATACATACAACAAAAGTCAGGATCGGTGTGCAGTCTCCAAAAAGCTGTGCAGTCAGAGCAATCGCCGTCTTCTCACCAAAGTCCACCTTGCTGTATAAGATATCCCTACACTGATGGCGGTGGATGATGTGTGTAAAATGCAACATATAAATTACATCAAATGAGGCATAAAACTAACCCTTTTTAAGTACTAATGTTGGAAAAAGAGTGTTTTTGTCTTCCTTTTGTATTTTCAGGATTAAATGAGCTCAAATTCATAAAAGAAGCAAAAAGACAGCTAAATCTAACATAAATACAAGAAAAGGAACTTAAGTGGACTGCCCGACCCCACGACAGCGTCCTCCCAAGCAAAATAGAGAAGGCAGAAGACTGAACATGCCCCGTGCTCAGCCAGCACGGGGCCGTGCACAAGAAGCAGCAGAAAAGACAAACCTATAGAAGCTTCTATCGCCCACCACGGGGCCGTGTCCAGTGAACACGGGGGCGTGGCGAAAGTACAGCAGACGCATTAATTGTAATTGCGAATTACAATTAATGAAGAGAGAGAGTGTCAGACAGGCACGGGGGCGTGTCCAGCGGACACGGGGCCTTGCCCGGCCTTCTGTTCAGCCTATAAATAGGAGTGCTTGGTTTCATTTCAACTCATCCCTTGGCACACCACCTCTCTCACACTTCATCCACCACCCACCACCATCACAACACCATCATCCACCACCATCATCCATTGTCCATCATAGAGTGTGTGAGTCGTCTCGGGATCCAAGATTGATCGTAAGTGTTCTTGACAATCAAAGCCATGTTTGCCTAAGTCTCTTACATCACTTGGTGAAAGCAAGTGTTTAGTATAATACTTTTTATTTTTAATCTTTTCCACTTTTTATTTGGTTTTGTATTAATGACTTTAATAACTAGTTGCTTATGTTGAAGGTGATCTTTCCTTATCGTTTGTCCGTGGTGTCTTGGCATTATTTTACTGTCTATATAAAATAAAAGATTTTCACCATTCATATCTCCACGGTCTATATGGAGGTATGTTGGCTACCTGGTCGGGGGTTAAGGGAACGGTTTGGTAAGGGTCTTGCCCTTGTTCAGCGTTTAGAGGTCCTGCAAGGGACCTGGGTCAAATTTAGTAGGATCTCCTTCAATGCCCATAGGTATTGGATGGCGGGGATCCAAACTCTTTGACCCCCTCATAAGTTAACTAATATTAATACTATAACCCGGCTATTTAGGACTGTATCCCTGCTGACTCAGACTACTTAGCCGAGGGTAACGTCACCGCCAAAAGCGGGGCCTACCATAATTTGCATTAATAACTTAATTCATTATCTTCCAATAATCCAACCATTTAGGATTGTATCCTTGCTGACTCAAACTACTGGGTTGAGTGTAACGTCGCCTTCAAAAGAGGGGCCTACTACAATAACTAAGATAATCTCTTAAACAAGTGCAAAAGTGCGAAAATAATCAAAGGTTATACTAATACACGAGTCGGATCCAAGTGATTCATCTTGTCTATCTGTTTTTATTTTATTTTTATTTCTCAGCATTTAGTTAGTTTTTATTTTCTTACTTTAAAAATCTTTTCTAACATTTTGATTTGATTAGATGTTAAGGATAAACCGGTACTAAAAGCTCTTGTGTCCTTGGACGACCTCGGTATCTTACCAACACTATACTACGTCCACGATGGGTGCACTTGCCCATATGTGTGTTTAGTGTTAGTAAATATCGTGTTTTTATAAATTTAAAACTTGGCTAAAAGCGTAAAAAGGGCTTAAAATATACATCTAAAACATATACACGCTAACACACATTAAGTTTTTGGCGCCGCTGCCGGGGACACAAGAATTTTAAGAAAGATTAAAATCAACGACCTAATCAGTTTTTCAAAACCTTTTCAAAACGCGCGCACATTTTTCTGCATTTTAGTTTAGTTTGCATTTACAGTAGCCTGAACACGGGGCCGTGCTCACTGAACACGCCCCCGTGCTGCATATTTTTAGTTAGATACCCAGATACAGAGTCTGAACACGGGGCCGTGTCCACTGAACACGCCCCCGTGCTCAATGTGACCAGTAACTTTAATTAAAACGCCCAGATACAGATCCTGAACACGGGGCCGTGTCCAGCTTCTGTTTCCGTCTTTGTTTTTGTTTTCTGGTCCCGAGACTCAGTTGTGGTCTGCTGAGTGATTCTTATGAATCAATACTCAGGAGGTTACAACTACACCTATGAGGAGGATGATTATATGAGAGACTATTGCACTAATTGTGGAAACCCGCACTCGGTACAATATTGTAACTTGTTCCAACCATCCACTTCATACAACCATTATGAGGAGCCCAGGTACGAGCCATCAACTTCATACACATCCTATGAAGACCAAAGGTATGAACCTTCTCCCTCATACTCATATTTTGATGAACCAAGGTATAAGCCTTCGTACTCATACTTTGAAGAGTCAAGGTATGAGCCACCACCTTCATACACTTATTATGAGGAACCATGGCGTGAACAACCCACCTCATATGAGTACTATGAAGAACAAAGTTTCGACCCTTCTCCATCATATACTTACAGTGAAGAACAATGGTGTGAACCATCTACTTCATATGGGTACTATGAGGAACCAAGGATCAAACAACCGGATTCAAGCTTTGAGGATCCCAATTCTTTTTCTCTCACCGAAGTGACCAATAGGATATTAGAACACATTAAAACTATTGAACGTTGCATAAAAGAATCTCGCGCAAGGGAAGAGGAGTCCCGTGCAAGAGAAGAGTTAAATTTTAATAATAACGTAGAGATAGTTGAAAATGTAAAAATGGAAGAACAAGAAAGTGAAAAACCGACACAGGAGCTAAACAACGAAAAAGGTGAGGCCGATAATGTTAAAATTCAAGAAGAGTCTAATTTTAAAGAAATTAACCTCTTGTCACCTACTTTCGAAAATCATTGTTTAGTAACCCCTCATGCCAAGTTTTTAAAAGAGTTAAACACTAGTGCTAAAATCAAAGAAATAGTAAGTGTTAAGTTAACTAATGATCAAATCTCGCTAATAAAAGAAGATCCTTTTGAAATTAACATTACACCGGTTCCATGTTTCTTTCAAAATTCATTTATTAGTAATATCACCATTGATAAAGATCTTTGTGTTAACATAATGCCTAACTACATTTTTGAAAAATTAAGTATTGGTGATTTTACTCCACTTCAAATACCCATTTTTCTATCCGATCGGAAAGTGATAAAATCAATCGGTGTAGTTGAGGATGTCTAGGTTCAAACAAATCAAATGGTAATCCCAACAGACTTTGTCATCCTCGATGACGCTCCTTTAGTCTTGGGACAACCTTTTGTAAAAACTCATAAAGCTTTGAAAACCGGAAATTCAACAATCTACCTCTTCAATTAGGGGCATTCAAAAGGAGCATAGATCTTGAGCGTTCAATGAAATATCCTTTTGGCAATAATGACCCCCTAATTGAAGATGAGGATGAGCCACCCGATACAACTGAAGAAGATAACCACTTTGTTCAAGAAGAGATCGCCATAGAACAAACCTTTAAGGTTCTTGATCTAAATGAGCCACAAAATAAGGTGTCTTCTAAAGACCCACCCATTGAGCTCAAAGAACTTCCTAAAGGTTTGGAATATGCTTTTCTAGACAAAGATGGTACTTTACCTGTAATTATTTCATCTAAATTAAGTAGCGTAGAAAAAGAAAAATTAGTTAATCTTCTTAAAAAACACAAAAATGCGATTGCTTGTAAGCTTGTAGATATTAAAGGAATAAGTCCTTCCATGTGCACGCACAAAATTTTAATGAATGATGATTACAAAACAGTAATTCAACCACAACGAAGAGTAAATCCCAATGTACAAGAAGTGGTTAAAAATGAAGTCATCAAGCTACTTGACGCCGGACTAATCTATCCTATCTCCGATAGTCCATGGGTAAGTCCCGTCCAAGTAGTCCCGAAGAAAGGAGGTATGACGGTAATAACTAATAAGAAAAATGAATTAATACCAACAAGAACCGTCACAGGATGGAGAGTTTGTATAGACTATAGACGATTAAATGAAGCAACAAGGAAAGACCACTTTCCTTTGCCCTTCATTGATCAAATGTTAGAACGACTATCCGGTCATAAATTTTATTGTTTCTTGGATGGTTTTTCAGGTTACTTTCAAATCCCGATAGCACCTGAAGACCAAGAAAAGACAACTTTCACATGCCCCTACGAAACTTTCGCCTATCGACGCATGCCATTCGGTCTATGTAATACACCTGCAACATTCCAACGTTGTATGGTATGATAGAAAAGACAATGGAAGTCTTCATGGACGACTTTTATATCTTTGGAGTCTCATATGACCAATGCCTCGATAACCTTGAACGAATGCTATCCCGATGTGAGGAAACTAACCTCGCCCTTAACTGGGAAAAATGCCATTTCATGGTAACAGAGGGAATAGTACTCGGTCACAAAATCTCAAGCGAAGGTATGGAAGTTGATCGGGCAAAAATAGAAACTATTTCTCGATTACCTCCACCATCCTCCGTTAGAGCAATCAGAAGTTTCTTAGGGCATGCCGAATTATATAGAAGGTTTATCACGGACTTTTTGAAAATTTCAAGACCTCCAACAAAATTGCTTGAAAAAGATGCACCTTTCATCTTTGACAAAGAATGCAATCAAGCATTTCTAACCCTCAAGGAAATGCTGGTCAATGCACCTATCATGATAGCACCCGATTGGAAATATCCTTTCGAAATCATGTGTGATGCAAGTGACTTTGCTGTTGGAGCAGTCTTGGGACAAAGAAAAGAAAAGCACTTCCACCCAATTTATTATGCTAGTAAAACGCTTAACGATGCACAAGAAAATTACACAACTACAGAAAAAGAATTACTAGCTGTGGTGTTTGCTTTTGATAAATTCCGTTCTTACCTTGTTCTTTCTAAAACTGTAGTCTGTACAGATCATGCAGCTATCAGATGCCTCTTCAAGAAACAAGACGCAAAACCCTGTTTGATCAGATGGATTCTACTCCTCCAAGAGTTCGACATTGAAATCAAAGATAAAAAAGGAGCAGAAAACACTGCTGCAGATCATCTTTCACGCCTAGAAGACCCAGCTTTGGAGGCAACCAAGGACGAGCAGATCAACGAAAAAATTTCCCACAGAGTCCTTGGAGATGATGGAGAGTAGACAGGAACCATGGTATGCCGACTATGCTAATTATTTAGCTAGCGGTATAGTCACCAAAGGATGGTCGCATCACCAAAGAAAGAAATTCTTTGCTGATGTAAAGCATTACTTTTGGGAAGACCCTTATCTTTTCAAAATGTGTGCCGACCAACTCATCTGAAGGTGCGTCCATGGTAATGAAGCACGAAGAATTCTCCGTCATTGTCATGAAGGTCCATACGGAGGACATCATGGTGCCGCTAGTACCGCACGAAAGGTATTCGATTCAGGATTTTATTGGCCAACCATTTACAAGGATGCACAAAATCTTGTAAAGGCATGTGACGCTTGCCAAAGATCAGGTAATATTTCTTCCAAAAACGAAATGCCTCAAAACGGCATTCTCGTTTGTGAAATTTTTGATGTGTGGGGACTCGATTTTATGGGACCCTTCCCACCATCAAAAGGAAACAAATATATACTTCTGGCAGTGGATTACTTGTCTAAATGGGCGGAGGCCGAAGCTCTTCCAACAAACGATGGAAGAGTAGTAGTAAAATTTCTGAAAAAGTTATTCTCTCGTTTTGGAACACCAAAAGCTTTGATAAGTGATAGAGATACCCATTTTTTGCAATCATCAACTCGAAAAAATATTAACACGGTATGGGGTCTATCACCGGGTCTCAACAGCATATCACCCTCAAACAAATGGGCAAACCGAGGTTTAAAACGAATACTTGAAAAAACCGTAGGTTTAAATAAAAAGCAATGGGCTGATAAATTAGATGATGCTTTATGGGCTTTTCGAACTACTTATAAAACCACTATAGGCACAACCCCATATAAGCTCGTCTATGGAAAAAGTTGTCACTTACCGGTAGAAATAGCTCACAGGGCCTACTGGGCAATAAAAAGCGTAAACTTAGACTTAGAAACTGCAGGTAAAAATCGATTCTGTCAAATGAATGAATTAAACGAATTAAGGAATTATGCATACTCTAACTCCGGAATTTATAAGGAAATAATGAAAAATTTACATGATAAATCTATTAAGTATAATGAATTTCGGGTAGGAGACCAAGTCCTGTTGTTTAATTCACGACTACGATTATTTCCGGCTAAACTAAAATCTAGGTGGTCAGGACCTTTTTCCGTCACCCATGTTTTTCCTTACGGTGCAGTAGAAATTAAAGCTCGAAATGGTATACCATTTAAAGTCAATGGCCAACGGGTAAAACTCTACCGAGGATCCATTGAGGATGAAGAAGAGGAAATCTCGCTTCAAACGGTTAACGAATGAAAAGCGTCCACATCATACCCGACATGTTACAAACAAGCAAGTATACATCAAAACCGGTAAGTCTTCTAACCATGTTTTCGGAAAAGGGGGTATGCACACGAACACAAAAAAAATAATAAAAAAATAAAAAAAAATTTAAAACTTTTGCTCGGCACGAGGCCGTGCCCGCTGGACACGGGGCCGTGTCGAGGCAACTGTCGGGATAAAACCCTCTTTTCATAACAGTTACCTCATTCCACACGCCCCGTTTTGCCGAAAACGCTCTGGTTCAAGGCGATTTTCCGCAGATTTTCGACGTTACTTCCATGTTTAACAACATCAAGATGGCAAAGTTCACAAGGTTCAATGCAAGTGAGCTCGATGCTAGGGCAAGATACGAAATACTTCAAACAAGACCCGAGGAGTACCCCAGGCGAGCATGCACGGACCTGTTAACCTTGGTAAACCAGCTGGACCGATTCAACAACATCGTGACGGGACCACTAAGGGTTGCGTTGACCACTCGGCTTCGGTCGGTGCATCAATGCACCATGGAGTTCTACAGTACTTTTACTTTCACCTCAAGGTGTGACCCGTTCGACAATGAAGGGGTTGCATTTTGGTGTGGGGGGACAAGGTACTCGATCTCTATGGCACAGTTTGGAGCAATTGTGGGACTGTACGGGGAAGAGGTATCGGGAAATGAGAAAAACACCGGGGGATTACGAGATTTGGATGAAAATGAACGTCAAGCCGCATGGGCTCAAATCGGTGAAGGAATCTACAACCCTAGCAGCACCAAGAGTACTAAGCTGAGGGATCCGCTCAATCGCTACATTCACAGGCTCCTCACCTACTCTCTTAACCAACGTCACGACAGTAGCGGCGTTGTAGGGTTGAAAGATTTGGTTGTCCTTCACTGTATCCATAACCGAAAGCCTCTCGATGTTCCATATCTCCTGTTACGAAACATGCATCTCAACCGCCTTGCTCGTGCTCCAACGCCTATCTTCTTTGGAGGATGGGTGTACCGTCTCTTCAAGCATTTCACACGAATTCCAAGGTCCTTTGAAAGAAGCCCATGGTCGGGACGAGTTGACTACCATATTTGCCGAGCCATGAACTTACTTTATGAGGCGGAAGACGGGTCAGTGAGCTTCCAAAGGACGCAAGGCTATGCATGGAACCCACAGGAGGCCCTAGTTCTTCACGCACCACCTCCCCATTACCAATATCAACCCCATGGTGATCCGGGTCAATCCTCCTCACAAGGAGGCGGTTTTCCTAACTTTCAAAGCTTACATGATCTTTTGCAGGAAAACCTCAAGTGTACCAGGAACTCCTACAACCTCGCCAACAACACATACCACCGGGTCGGAGCTATTGAACGCAACATCAACGATATACAAGACGATATCGGCAGCATCCGGGAGTATATGGCGGGGCATGGGGATGGAGCTGATGACAGCGATGAAGACATGGACTAGGGGGTTGAAGGAGCAGGAGCGGGTTGATGGCGAGCCCACAGGTTTAAGTCCCTTTATCTATCGAACAGTTTGTGGCCTGCGTGCCAAGTGTTGAACAATTTACTTTCCTTGACTACTTTTATTTTCCGCTTTATTTTTCTTTTACTTTATGCTTGGAACAATTAACTTTGGTAATGTAGGATGTTTGTGTTGCTTGGTGTGGTATTAAGTGATGGAACAAGTACAAACCAAGGCTTAGAGTGCTAAGCCTTAGCACTCATAAAGCCAGGATGAAAAAAACCGGAGGAAGGAACCTGTTTTTCAGGCTTACAGACTGTCCACACGGGCACGTGTCCAGCCGACTCGCCCCCGTGCTCATCTCTCAGACCTACTGTTTGGTTACTTTCCTGCAGGTTTTTGTCAGACATAGGGCCGTGCCTAACCAACACGCCCCCGTGTTCGCCTTCTGTAAGTTTTCGTTACTGGCAATTCACCACGGGGTCGTGTCCAACGGACACGGGGCCGTGTCCAACGGACACGGGGCCGTGTCTAGACTGCCAGTAACATAATTCTTTGCTTTTAACACTATATTACACATCTAATCAACCTAAAAATTTATTTTTGGGACACATTGAGGACAATGTGTAATTTAAGTGTGGGGGGATGCTAAAACCTTGAAATTTTGCAAGTCCTAATAACAAGCCTTACACAAAACTCTATTGGAACCGCTAATCACCCCAATTTTTTTCAAAAAAAAAAAATTTTTTTACTTGTCTAATGTTTAAGTTAGGAATCCTAAGATTAATAAGGTTATATTTTTACAAATTTACAACCGAGAGCGTCGTGATAAAAAGAACCAACATAAGAAAATTATGAAACGGCATGATAAGCTTAGTTAAAATTTGATTATATATACTTGATCACATAGAAAAAACCCATTCCCACAAAAAGTGAGTTTTGAGCCTTTATTGAGCATACAAATTTACATCTTTAAACTAAATGCTCATTTTTCGTTTCTTGTGTGAATAGCCGCTTGGTTCTTACGACTCTAGAACTTGCCACGACGATTCATACCCGGTCCTTACCAACTTAAACCCAAGTAAGTAAATGATGGAGGCATTAGGACTAACCCCTTTTTCTTTCTACACCATTATTTTTCATTTTTTACCACCTACCCAAAATCCCCCTAGTTAACCCCTTTGAGCCTAAACCTTTCATTTCTTTACCCTAAAACCTTTTTAACCACCATAAACCCTTTTTATTTTTTACCCTTTATTTTAGTAAGAAGCTGGGTTTTCGTGTGACTGAAAAAAAAAGAATATATGATGAAGTTAGAAATAAACAAACAAAGCTCTTAAAACAAAAGCTTGTTTGAAGAAATACTTCAAAATAAAAAGTCACTAAAACAAAGTGTTTTACGAAAACCGACGCTTTTTACGCTTTTCGCCCATTTTTACTAACCACTAACCCATTCACCCACCTTAAGCCCAAGCCTTTACCCAAAAAGTCCTCTTGATATTTACAAAGGTAACAAGTTAAAAAGGAGGAGGATTGATTGCTTGGCAAGCTTATGGTAGGAATAAGTTCCATGCCGCTCTCGAGTGATTCACTAAAATACACCTTCGGCCGAGTGTGAGTGATTTCTCCCGTGAGGTATGTGAACTTGTATATAAATGGAATTTTAAAAAGGCATGTTATGCCCAAATAAGTAATTTCTCCTATGACACGTTCTAAACAAATCATAACGAATAGGATTGTAAATAAATAAAAATAAAACCCAAAAAGATCTTGGATTCCCGACACTCTATGACAAGCCAAAACCTTCTCTTCTACCCATTCCATTTGGGAGTGTAAGCCACATATTAAAGAGTTTTGCTTGAGGACAAGCAAAAGTTCAAGTGTGGGGGTATTTGATGTGTGTAAAATGCAACATATAAATTACATCAAATGAGGCATAAAACTAACCCTTTCTAAGTACTAATGTTAGAAAAAGAGTGTTTTTGTCTTCCTTTTGTATTTTCAGGATTCAATGAGCTCAAATTCACAAAAGAAGCAAAAAGACAGCTAAATCTAACATAAATACAAGAAAAGGAACTTAAGTGGACTGCCCGACCCCTCGACAGCATCCTCCCAAGCAAAATAGAGAAGGCAGAAGACTGAACACGTCCCGTACTCAGCCAGCACGGGGCCGTGCCCAAGAAGCAGCAGAAAAGACAAACCTATAGAAGCGTCTATTACCCACCACGGGGCCGTGTCCAGTGAACACGGGGCGTGGCGAAAGTACAGCAGGCGCATTAATTGTAATTGCAAATTACAATTAATGAAGAGAGAGAGTGTCAGACAGGCACGGGGGCGTGTCCAGCGGACACGGGGCCGTG
This sequence comes from Helianthus annuus, assembly GCF_002127325.2. Lineage (NCBI taxonomy): Eukaryota > Viridiplantae > Streptophyta > Magnoliopsida > Asterales > Asteraceae > Helianthus > Helianthus annuus. The sequence continues at coordinate 12,969,266 of NC_035436.2, forward strand.
CCCAGCCTTCTGTTCAGCCTATAAATAGGAGTGCTTGGTTTCATTTCAACTCATCCCTTGGCACACCACGTCTCTCACACTTCATCCACCACCCACCACCATCACAACACCATCATCCACCACCATCATCCATTGTCCATCATAGAGTGTGTGAGTCGTCTCGGGATCCAAGATTGATCGTAAGAGTTCTTGACAATCAAGGCCATGTTTGCCTAAGTCTCTTACATCACTTGGTGAAGACAAGTGTTTAGTATAATACTTTTTATTTTTAATCTTTTGCACTTTTTATTTGGTTTTGTATTAATGACTTTAATAACTAGTTGCTTATGTTGAAGGTGATCTTTCCTTATCGTTTGTCTGTGGTGTCTTGGCATTATTTTACTGTCTATATAAAATAAAAGATTTTCACCATTCATATCTCCACGGTCTATATGGAGGTATGTTGGCTACCTGGTCGGGGGTTAAAGGAACGGTTTGGTAAGGGTCTTGCCCTTGTTCAGCGTTTAGAGGTCCTGCAAGGGACCTGGGTCAAATTTAGTAGGATCTCCTTCAATGCACATAGGTATTGGATGGCGGGGATCCAAACTCTTTAACCCCCTCATAAGTTAACTACTATTAATACTATAACCCATAGTTAATACTGTCAATGATATTGGGCCGAGTAATTGGAGTCGTTGTTTAGCAACCGGGTCGTTAAACCGAACAAAAAGCTAGTCTTAAAGACATTAACAGCATGTTAACTCACAATGCAACGATTATTTCATTTTAAATAATTAATTATGTACAGAAATGGTAAGTATACAGAGATACTTTGAGTAAAATAATATAAAATAAATGTATTTAAATATACGTATGGAATAAAGATAAATAAAAATAAATATGAATACAACATGAATAAGATATCAAAATTAAAATCTTTAACTTATAAAAAATAATATTTTTATACCTTTTTAAATATGCCTAGTAAAACAATTTGATTTAGTAAGGTACACAACTACACATTCTTTATAACAGAATAAACGCTCGTTGTTGTCTAGGTATTAGAAGAGAGAGAGAGAGAGAGACGGGTGACCAATTAAAATGAAGAAAGGTGGAGTTTTGACAAATCAATAGTAAAAGTAAATTGAATAGTAGAATGTGAGGAAGAAGAAAACTTGCAAGTTACTAGAGGGGAAATAGCTCACAAATGATGGACTCGTTTATATTTAATTTGACATTGATTATCGACCAACTTTATAAGCATTATTATCTAAGTGAAATAATAACCTTTTTAGCTTTGGCTGAGAGAAACATAGGGTCAAGATGTCAAGAAAAAAACTATTATTCGTCGTGATACTAATTACGTGCTAGTGTTTATGGAAAACAAGAAATCAAAAGGTATTCTCAAATTTGCATCCCTCCATACAAAAATAAAATAAAAAAATAAAACATTTCAGATGTCTAGGCTGTTGGTGCATCGTGGGTGAATTTGAGATCAACATACGTGGGCCCTGTGCAAATGGGATAAACCCGACCTGCACAACTAAGCCCAATCACATTCTTCCATTACGAAATCTAAAAAAACAATCAAACAGTCAATTTACAAAGAGTGAATTACAAAAATCGTCCTTTATGTATGTCACTTATTGCAAACTGTGTCCTTTGTCTTTAATAATTACAGAAAACGTACTCGATGTTTGCAAACTCTTGCAAGTTATGTCCTTTAACCCTAACTCAGTTATTTTTTTGTGGTTAAATCTGAACAAATGAACCCCACATGAGCGTATTTTTTGGTTAAATCTGACCAAATGGACTGTAAAATGACCAAAATATCCTCATGTAAAGGTCACCAGCTACTTTTGCCAAACATACCCTTAAAAACACACTAAAGTAGTAAAGGCCATCTTTAAAATATGCAATCGGCCCATGCAATTGTATGATCTCACACCTCAAATATAACTAACACCATAACATAAATACGCTAGCCAATTCGACGGCATGGGCTTACACTAACATAACAAATTAACAATTATCCATCAAATCGGCCCATGTAACAGTAATAGTCAATAATAGTCAACTTATACAAGCCATAGTTATACCACATAAAACCACATATCCGTGAAGTTATACCGAAAAGTTTAGAAAGAGACCCTGTAGAATGATTTTAGGTGAGCCTTTTCTTCAAACTTAAAACCACTTTGGGTCTGTTCAATCCACAAGTACATAACCCACTCCAGTAGTCCAGTAGTAATTTTTAAGTGCTCTATGATTTTAAGTGAGCCTATTCTTCCCACACACTTAATCTAAGATGTAGAAATCCATTGTATAGCCTCTGTATCATAGCCGAATGCCTCAATCTTCGTTTCATGGTTTTGGTAGTAATACTTGCACCACTGAGCCAGTACAGGCTTATTTCTGGCCCGTTCATCCCAAAACTTGCCTACCCATCCAAAACATGCCCAGTGCAATGGTCGAGAGTATTCGAAGAACTGTGCACAATACAAATTCGAATAAAACCAAGACTCCCTTCCACCTTTGACCACTGTTGACTCTATGGACCACTTTAACCAAAAAAAAACATACTTTGACTATTTTGCACCTTTCACCAATAAGAACCTCCCTGAAGGTTGAACATGAAATTGTATATATTTCTTAACAATTCCACACCCTAAAATCTTAATTTCACACCTGCATACGGGCCATAACGTTATACGGCCCGTATAACGGTATACGGCCCGTATAGAATAATTTAACGTGACAGATATTTGGCCGTATAATGTTATATGGCTCGTATAATGTTATACAACTCGTATTCATACTGGTCGTATAACATTATATGAGGTTTGGGTCGTATAACATTATATGGGTCGTATAACATTCTATATGGGTCGTATAATGTTACACGGTCCGTATACATAGGACAAAAAAAATCCCTGACATTTTTTGGTGCAACAATCAGTTTTACGACGCGTATAACTCTATACGGGTCATATACATGTAGGGGTGTGAAAATAAGATTTTAGGGGTGTGGGAATAATGAGACCCTTAATTACACATAACTGACGCACTTAAGTGAACATAGAACCTGGTCACATCCTATTGATAAATGAAGTTTGGATAAAAATTTGGTTGAAAGAAATGATATATAGATATTTTTCATAAAATCCTCTTTTAAGTATCAAATATTCACATGTTTTTGCCAAACAAACTCATTGATTTGGAACTAATGGCAACTATTTTCAGATGTTTTGTCCAGTTTCTTATATTTTTATTTTTATTAAATTTTCTCTGCTGTATAGAATCCATATGGAGAGACATGTTTTGCATGTCATCAAGCTTCATATCAATCAACATTTTAAACTCAAGAAAATATCATACATTATTCCAAACACACAGATCCTCATGTAAAGAGCAACAAATTAATTATCGTCGTTAAAACCCCTAAGAATCTAATCTATATCTATACTACCTTATTAAGTAAACTAGGTTTTCTACCCTTGTGGTAATTTTACATTGTGTACACATTTTGAAGCAACATGTACAAGAGAGCCAAACTATTTTAGAAGGGATAAACTTGCACATTTTTCAAAGATTTAAGACATTTAGGGGTAATATAGGAATTTTAACCATGAAATCTATTTTCCTCTTTTAATGATTTAGAGTAAACTGTCATTTTAGTCCCTGTGGTTTGGCCAGTTTTGCCACTTTAGTCCAAATCTCAAACTTATTACATTTGGGTCCCTGTGGTTTGAATTTTGTTGCCATTTTAGTCCAAATCTCAAAATCTCTGATTTTTTACTGTTTTAATGTCTCTTTTTTATCCTTTAGTGTAGGGGCATTTTGGTCATTTTGCCTTTCATTTAACATTTTCTTAATTCAAAAATTAATATATATATATATATATATACACACACACATACATCAGATAAACCACCACCTACCCTCTCCTCCTTCTATATCCATTTCAAAAAACAAAACAAATATCAATCATCCACAAAAAAAACCCAAAGAAATCCTAGGATTTCTGGTGTATCGACTCGAAACTCCGATGAGCGGCGGGGCTAAATCATCAATCATCATCGTCCAACCCACCGTCGCTGTTGCTGTTCGGACCTCCACCAGAACCATCTTGCCCTAAATCAGAGGTGAAAACCACAAAACACCATCACTAACGCCGCCGTGAGCGGCGGCGCCGTCTAATGCCGTCACTGTGCACCACCGGCTCCTCTCCCCTTTGAATTCTTTCTCTAAGACAGTAAAAAATAAGATGTTATGGGTGGGGGTGTGGGAGGAGTGTTATGGGTTTTATTTGTGTGTATGAAGATGTTATGGGTTTTATTTGTGTGTATGAAGATGAAGATGATGGGGTTACTGTGCACCACCGGCTCCTCTCCCCTTCGAATTCTTTCTCTAAGACAGTAAAAAATCAGATGTTATGGGTGGGGGTGTGGGAGGAGTGTTATGGGTTTTATTTGTGTGTATGAAGATGAAGATGATGGGGTTACTGTGCACCACCAGCTCCTTTCCGCTGTAGGTAGAAATCGAGAGAGTGGAGGGTGGATTATGGGGTTAATGTACAGTTGAGGGTGAGATTGGAGTTGGAGATTTTGTATTTTTGTTAGATGGTTTGTGTTGCAGACAATTGGGGGTGTGTATATGATCATAAAATAAAGATAAGATTAGAGAAGAAAGGGGAATTGGGAGGGAACCTTGTGGTGTCGGCTGAAAGAGTGAAGTGTCTTAGGGTTTGTGTTTCCTAAAATACTTAGGTTAGATTCGTTGTGGAAGACAGTGGTGGAGGGTGTGATGGTGTTAATAGTGGTGGGTGGGGTGGAAGGTGGGGGCAGTGGTAAGTGGGGCTGAGGGTTGCACCTGGAGACGGTGGTGGTGGGGCTGTGGTGGCTGGGTTGGACCTATTGTTGTTTATAGTGAGAGAAGAGAGAGAGTCAGTTAAATGAAAATATTAAATTAAGAAAATGTTAAACAAAAATTAAATGACCAAAATGCCCCTTCAGATAAAGACAAAAAAGAGACATTAAAACAGTAAAAAATCAGAGATTTTGAGATTTGGACTAAAATGGCAACACAATGCAAACCACAGGGACCCAGATGTAATAAGTTTGAGATTTGGACTAAAGTGCCAAAACTGGCCAAACCACAGGGACCAAAATGACAGTTTACTCAATGATTTAATTAGGAACGGTGTATACATTGGAAAAAAAACATAAAGTTAATTACGACTCTGCCATCTCTTTGAATAGGGAAGAGAGAGCCTGAGAAAGGGGGTAAAAGAGAGAATATGATGAAGATAGAGAGAGCTAGGGGCCGGCCTCGATCCTTACCACGGATTCACGGTGGCGCACAGGCAGTCACATCACAACCTAGCTTGTATACTACAGCAACTCGCTAACCGGAGTCGAGGGTTCCATGAGTGATGTCAGCTCGGTGGTAACGGTGGTTCTATTCCCATGGTCCAGATGGTGTACGAGGTCGACGGGAGGCGGCGACAGAAACTGGAACTAGATCTTCTGCCTAATTATGACCCTAATTCGACCACAGTATGCAAAACCTGTAAATCAATCTCCCTAACCAGACCCCAAATTCCGGCGTCGGATACTTCTTCAGTTCTGCCCATGGCTCCTCTGCTTTTTTTTTTCTTTTTTCACATCAGTGCTTCGCCAGTGCTTTTCTTTTGCTATCCAAGTGGGATTTCATGATGGTACTGTCACCGATTGATGAAAATCAAAATCATCCTCGCGTTTGATGAATAGAGGGAACGGCGGAGTACGTCGGGCTTAAAGAAAGTCTGACTGCCAACTTCCGACCGCCACCGCAAACGTCACGGCCACCGTCACCGATGCCATACCTTTCTCATCTTCAGTTGCTATTCAGTTTTATACCTAACGCGGTAGGCTTCTTACTTACAGTTTCTTTTACTTTCGTATTATTCAAAATTATCTGCTTATAGAAATACCTTTTTTGGGATTTATGTTCATCCAGGTGAGCTGTAAATCTTTAATCTTCATGTTGGTGTGGTGATCTTGAATGCATATTGCAAAACTGAATACGCGACTTTTATGGATGTTGATCTGTTAGTGAACAGAAATGGTGTTAGAATTGTTTCTCAAAGCCAATATGATATTGTAAGTAGGTTTCGTTTTCTTTTATGGATCTGGGTTTCTTCACATTTCATATTTAGTTGATGAATTCACCTTTTTAGTTGAATTTAGTGTATGATGAGTATGTGTGGAACACATGAACTTTTCTGGTAGTTATTTGATCAAATGGTTCAAACTGGTGATTGAAATGTTGTAATCTTTGTTCTTTAACGCTGTGTTCCTAAGTTGTAATCTACAGCAACACTAATAGATAAACACATGCCATTTCTTTTGCATACATATTTAGGTAGATGTTACACGAGAATTAAAATTGTTGTGTTTGCTGTGAAATTTTGTCGAAAATTGCTGTGAAAATGGTGTTGAAATCTGTCGTAGGATTTAGTTTGTTACTAAATTGGTAAAAGTAGTTATGTATGAAATGACAATCAGTACAGGCCATATACATATAAGAAAAAAAGTAATGACCGGTAAACTTATAAGGATTGGTGATAGAATGGTCTTGAATGTTGAATGCTAATGGCAGTGAATTATATCTCGAATCATCTATATATATTTTGCCTATATTTTGGACAACGGGTCGGTCGAGCATAATAAAAACAAAACATCCCGCCGCACCACGGCGGGTCATCTTCTAGTTTGTATAATTTTAAGATGGCATACAAAGAGTCTCCTGTTCAACCCAAAACTCTTTCCATTCCTGCCCCTGCCCCTCCCATATGGCCATATCGACCCTGCCATTGAATGTTGACCGTCCTCAACCATCCTGCGATTGAATGAAAAAAATCAATTGCTCCAACTATGCGATTGTAACCGACGAACGATGCGATGTACTGTCGTACAAACTCAATCCTCTCCGACATTAAATACGCCATTAAATCTGGCATTAAGTTTTGCTTTATGTTTCGGTTTCATCTCATCACTTCTATCTTATATTGATCAGTCTTACCGGATCAACATAGCAGCAGGTTTCACTTCCGTTGCTTCGCTTTCTTCAATTATCCCATCCCATCCCATCCGATCTTGCTCTAGGTATCTCACTTTCAACCTAAACATTATGTAATTCGTGATATTCAGATTTGTGTCTATTTATATCTATTATACTGGTTTCTTTTAATCGCTGTTATTTTCTTGCAATTGATTGATTTGATATGTATATCGGCTTCCCTGTTGATAAATCAATTATTATTATTATTATTTTTTTTTGGTTTTTTATTGAATGATAATAGATGTTGCTGAAATAAAACCGGTGTTTGAATCTGTTATTGTAGGTCCCTCTCGGAGGATGACGAACCTAAACCTTGTTATACAAACCCACTAGCGAGTGCGGAATCCAAGCTAGCAAGCAAACCGGGATGAAAAAAGCACAAACACAAACACACAAAGATTCACCGATTAACACCACTTGTATTAATGCGAATGAAAGGTTCCGGTTACAAGCACAATGTTCACAAATGTGTTTTGCAAACTCTCAAAGTGTGTGTGTGTGTTTCGGACAGAATGCTCTCAAGAATCTCTCTATCTCTGGGTGTGCTTTTGTCTCTCAAATCTCTGTCTGTCTTCTAACACACACTGCATGGGTATATATATACCCAGCACAGATTGTCTTGTCCGAAGGATCCGATAGATGGTCGAAGGATCATCTATCGACTACAAGGCTTTCGAAGGATCAGCATTTACCTCGAAGGATGATCGATAGATCATCCATCGAAGGTTCATCTTTCGAGCACCTCGAAGGATCAATATTATCCTTCGATGAGCTATCCTTCGACACAGACAATACAACCAATTTGCTAACTGTTGTCCAAGTCAAACCAGGAGGACGGTTGACTTGGTCAACTTACAGGACTTGGTCAACTTACAGGACTGACAAGGACATCGTTTACATCGAGACCGAATACAGACAAAGTACAGACACAAGTGCACCAACAAACTCCCCCTTGGCTGTAGCTTTGTCTCGAACTTCTATGGTTGTAGATTCGTCTCGATCTTGATCATCTTTGATCTTCGTGTCTTCAAGACTCTGATGTCCTTTCAAGTCTTCAATGTCGGAGGATCTTTAAAGTCTTCACGTCTTGAAAGCAGAGAGTGTATCAACAAACTACCCGTATCATGTAGGAAGTGTGTTGACAAACTCCCCCTTAACATAAGCTCCCCCTTGAGTTATGTTCGTGAAATACTTGATCTTTATGAAGTGAGATCCTTGTGGTGTTGATGATGGTCAGCGGCAACTCGATCAACTTCATCTCTTGAGTGCCTTCACGTCGTGTCTTCATTCCGAAGCTTGTCGTCGACTATGTTCTCCTTACCTTTAGAATCTGCACATGCAAGAAATCTAAACGCGTAATGAGAACAGCTGCTTGGAATATAGTTAACATAAACAAATGACACACGTATGACCATGTCACAATCAAACACCGTCCGACAGTTTGAAAGTTTAATAAATTTCTCAATTTTAGATTTAACTTTCAAAACTTGCAAATTTCGACCGTTTATGAAGATTTAGTCAATTCAGTTTTCGTTCAGGTTTCAGGTAACGAAGACTCGAGTTCCAACATCGTACGATCGAAAATAAAGCAGAAATAAAATCTTTTTGGTATTTTTGAATTTTTCAAATGTAAAGACTGAAAGCAGTAAATAAATATATACAGACATTCTTTTTGCGAGTTTCGAGGGTAAGAGAATCATATCAGTGTACGGTCAAGCCAAAACGCTCTTGTTGTTCAGTTAGTTAACATTAAGATAAGCATCCTATAACAATTATCGGTATTGTTGTCCACTTAAGCTCAACTTATCAGATGTAATCATGGCGAGGGGATACGTTAAGGTATGATTTATACTTACCGACTGGTGTTCATCCACATCACGACACATTCCCGTATCAAGGTATGCACGAGAGTTCATCTTACCGGTGAGTATACCGATTATCATCTGTTTGACCGTATATGATGTGAGATTCTCACTTATTTTGATTTGAAAACAAGCCCTATGTGATAGAATCACTTATTTATGAGGAACTTGATTTTCATATGCATGAGGGCACAGGTGCAAGTCCGTGAACAGGTCAGTACTTCCGTACAGCAGAGAGACGAACTTGACACACGGATAAATGTGATATTTTATCACTTATTTGATATGGACATGTGATTGTTTATCACTTATTGAGGTCGAATGCAGTATGTAATATGTACACGTATGTATAGTATCATGGAAAATCTAGACTTGCGTCCCCGTTATTTTTCGGTAAAAGATACAACCATGATACCCATGATAAGCAGCATAAAGACCGAATATCTCAGAACCTCGGCAATCTATCAAACGAAATTTCGGTACTAAGACCATATGCCAATGAGTGGTTCCCACCTGGTCTTCATTCGATTTAAGTTTATATCACCCTGCACACTTTAAAATGATTGTGAGCCTACCGATACATCTTATATAGAGCTGCTTATCGTTTTTCATTTAAGGTTTAAAGAGGTTTGGATAGACCACTGATGTACTATCATTTTCTCTTTTGCTCGCCAGGAAACTCATTTTTGTTTTTCTATTGTTTTTGTGTTTTTGAAATTTTTCGATGTTTTTGGATTTTCAGATTTTTGGATTTACTCCCCCTAAAATCAATAAACTAAGACAAATTTAAAACACAAAGATATTTACAAAAATGATTTTCCGATGTTGGTTTTACTCTTGCTTGACCTTAATGCCGTTTACCAATAATAAAAAATCAAATCTTGATTTATCAAAAGCTTTGGTAAATAAGTCGGCACGTTGGTCATCGGTGTGGACCTTAACAACATCGATTAGCCTTTTCTCAAAGCAATCACGTATGAAGTGATATTTGATTTCGATGTGTTTGGTCTTTGAGTGCTGCACAGGATTTCTAGTGATATCTAAAGCAGCAGAATTATCAACGTAAATAGGAGTAGTTAGGAATTCAAAACCGTAGTCCCGCAATTGTTGTTGGATCCAAAGAACTTGGGAGCAACAACTTGAGGCAGCAATGTATTCAGCTTCGCATGTTGATGTAGCGACGCATGTCTGCTTCTTGCACTGCCATGTGACTAGGCGATTTCCTAAAAACTGACATCCAGCCGTTGTGGATTTGCCGTCGATTTTGCATCCGCCAAAATCAGAATCACTGAAAGCTACCAATTCAAAGTTATTATCTCTAGGGTACCACAGACCGGTGTCAGGGTACGCCTTCAAATAACGAAAAATCCTTTTGACAACTGCAAGATGTGAGGCCTTCGGATTAACTTGATATCTGGCAAGCAGGCACGTTGGGTACATTATGTATGGCCTTGATGCTGTGAGGTACATAAGAGATCCGATCATTGCGCGGTAGTTTGAAGGGCTAACAGCTTCTCCCTTCAAGTCAGGAGTAATTCCGTGATTTGTTGGCAATGGGGTACCAATGGGCGTTGCATCAGACATCTGGAACCGGCTCAAGATGTCGCCAACATATTTAGTCTGATGGATGAATATCCCAGACTCAGTTTGTTGCACTTGTAGGCCCAAGAAGAAGGTCATTTTCCCCATAGCACTCATCTCGAATTTATCCTGCATAATGCGCTCGAAATTCCTACACAAGACATCATTAGTAGAACCAAAGATAATATCATCAACGTATACCTGTACCAGAAGAAGATCTCCATCTTGTTCTTTGATGAAAAGAGTACAGTCGATAAGACCTCTACGAAAACCGTTCTCCAGCAGATAGTGTGATAAGGTTGCATACCAAGCTCGCGGTGCTTGATGAAGACCATAGAGAGCTTTGTTGAGCAACCAAACCCGATCGGGATGGATAGGATCTTCAAAACCTGGAGGCTGTTCGACGTATACCTCTTCTTCAACCACACCATGTAAAAATGCACTTTTCACGTCCATCTGATAAACCTTGAATCCTTTGAAGGACGCATAGGCTAGAAAGATTCGAATTGCTTCGAGACGTGCAACAGGTGCATAGATTTCGTTGTAGTCGATCCCTTCAATCTGACGAAAACCTTGAACGACTAAACGTGCTTTGTTTTGGACAACAACTCCGCGGTCATCCTTTTTGCATTTGAAAACCCAACGGGTACCAATCTTCTTGTATCCAGCAGGTTTCTCTACGAGTTTCCAGACACCCAGCTTCTGGAACTGTTGCAGTTCTTCCTGCATTGCTTCAACCCAAGAATTATCTTTCAAGGCTTCTTTCCAAGTTCTTGGTTCTTCCTGTGAGACATAACACGCGAAAGACCAATCGTTTTGTTGCCCGGATTCTCGAATAGCCGCATACAAGCCTGCATTGTTGTTGTTTCGCAACATGTTTCGTGTTTGAATGCCACTTTGCACATTTCCTATGATGTTTTGTTGAGGATGGGTATTATGAATCCTTGTTTCAGGATTTTCTCGAACTGGAATATTTATACCCAGGTTGTTAAGATTAAGATCAACAACCAAATCAAGGCCCGGAATTGATGAAGAGGATGATGCAGTAGCCTCAGCTGTTCTATGGGCATCCACTGGAGGAGTACCCTCTGAAATACCATGAACTGCTGTTGTTGGGGCTTCTTGATCTGCATCTAAAAATTCATCATCCTCTGAAGATTCGTTCAATTCGTTTGCATCATGAAAAACCTCATTGTTGAGAGTATTATTGTTCACCGAAGAAGATGGTTCTTGATTAACAAGAATCGGACGAACCACCGGTGAAACTGTTGCATTGTCACTCTCGAAAAACATCCTAGCCGCAGCACTTTCTTCAACGGCTTCAACATTGATCGAATTGAAAAAGTCATCGTACTCAAACATCCAAGGTTGACCCGGACATTTGACTGGCAAGGTGTGCCTTTGTACTCTGACCTCAGACCATTCCTCGACCCTTTTAGTCTCTAGATTCCAGACTCGTAAGTTAGGGGTGGCATACCCAAGAAAGTAGCCGTCAATTGCTTTTGCCCCAAACTTTCCATTAGGATCGATGATTGTGCAAGGAGCTCCAAACGGTTCAAGATAAGACAAATCTGGTTTCCGTTTTTGAAGAAGCTCAAAGCAGGTCTTGTTGTGCCTTTTGACTGTAAGGACTCGGTTCAATGTGTAACATGCAGAGGCCATAGCTTCAGTCCAGAATGGAATGGGCAACTGCGACTCTACCAACATTGTCCTAGCAGTCTCGATCAATGTGCGGTTCTTACGTTCAGCGACGCCATTCTGTTGAGGAGTATAAGCTGCACATTTCACCAGCGAAGGTCTTTGACTTTCTCTTTCAGAAATGGTGTACGGATGTTCAATCCATGCCAAGGCATCGGCACACATTTCACTTCATTCGTTCCTGAGGACCCGATCAAAAACCATAATGACCAACTTTTGGCACGTTCTTCATTTGGTCGAATTTTTGCAACTTCATTCAGCCACATTTTCTTTTTCTTTCCTCTTTCTCCATCAAAGGCAACAATTTCTTCTGTCGCCTATCTTGTGCAAGGACATTCCACCATCAACAATCCTAAGACTATCAATAGTTCCTCCTGGAACTTCCTGCACACTCACTCAGAGATTAGTTGGAGAGAGGGACCCAAGCCTTCACAGACTTGGGTCGTCCGTCATCATCGAGAATTGTAACATCCATTTCCCGATGATTCGGAATTGATGTAGCTCCCCCTGAAACAGTTACCGGTTTTGGTATCCAAATCTCTTTCTGTTTTTCATGTTTAACATCCAATTTAACAGATTTTGTTTGGATAATCTCCGGTTTTAAAGTCTTTTCAACTTCTTTTCTTTGTTTCTTTTTCTGTTTCTTTGCTCGCTGTTTAACAAGACGAGGATCCTGTTTTGATGAAACAGATCTTTTATGGTAATTGTTACCATGGGGGGCATCAATTTTTGACTTTCTCCTGGTGAGATATGGACAATTCTTAATGATGTGTCCATACTCACAACATTCAAAGCATGATCTCCGCTCAACAAACCTCGGAGTATCATAACTGCAATAGCCGGATGATGAGCTTCGTGATCTTGAGGTACTTGGTCCTACATCACAACCGTTTGTGTGTTGTGTATAGTTGTTTTGACTGTTTCTTTTCAAAATTTTACTTTGTTTAACAAAATCCTTATTGGATTTGTTTTTGGAAGTATCAATTTTATCAGTCCCTCTTGATTTCACGAGGTTTATCTTCCGAACCTTTTTCTTATTTTCGCCCTGTTTGCCTTTTCTATTCTCTTGGGCGGCATGATTTTGTTCACGGGGATCATCAACCTTTGCTTTCAGCTTATGAAGATATGGACAATTTCGAATGATATGTCCAATTGTTCCACACTCAAAACAATATCTTCGTTCAACAATCCCCGAAGCATCATGTGCTCGTCTTGACGATGATGATGAACTTTGTGATCTCGAGGTACTAGGTTTTGAACAGTTTGGATCATTTCTTTTCAAAACTGTTGCTTGTTTAACAAAATCTAAGTTAGATTTGTTCTCATAAGTTTCGATTTTGTCCGTTCCCTTAGATTTCACAAAGTTCACATTCTTGTTTTTCTTTTGGGCCTTTTTCTTCTGACCCTGAGTCGATGCTTTTCCTTTAGGTTTGGCATGATTTGGCTGCCTTTTCTCTGTTGGTAATTTCTTATTCCCAAATTGTTTTCGAATTTCGGCCTTTGGAATGAGAGGACACTGTGTAACTGTAACACGTGGTCCTGTCTTTCCCAAAAATTTACTTGTCGAATCTTCAAAGATTTTACTTATTAAGGATTGATTAACATTTTTAATAGGAAAATCTTTGTCCGAGTAGATTTTATCATCACCAACGAGAGTGTACAGCAGGTTCACACCCTCCGACTCTTTTGCAGACGAGGACTCGATTGCAACAGTCTTAGCGGGTTTTGCAGGAGGATCACATAGAATGTAATTCTCGAGAGGTATGTCCCCATTTTTGACTTCCGCATCAGACTTTGCTGGGATGGTATCATCAGATTCATCATCAGAAGAATCAGCATCCTCAATGATGACTGGAGGATCCTGATTCAGTTCAGCAGAGGACACACATGCATCTGCTGAAGTATCTGAGTCTGGTGATACATCTTTCTTGTATCCGAGTCCTGCTGCAAACTCCTTTACATCTAGAGGAACAGATGGTTCAAAGAACACTCTATCCTCCTCGTCAGGCATCGCATCATAATTGTGTCTCACAGGTGGTGGACATTTCTTATATCCTATGCATGTGACATCCCGTTTTTCTTTCTGAACGTCAATGATGTGATCCAACACATAGCTAGAGCTCAAATAACTATCTAGCTTAAGTTGGATCGCATCACTTTCGGTTTTCACACAAGCCATTTCTTTTTGCATTGTCTCAAGACGTGAGATATACAAATTAATTTCCGTTTGTTTTCTGGAAACCATTTTAGTCAATTCAGTTTTATCTTTCTTTAACGTCTCAATCATTGACTTAAATTCTTTTTCATGGTTTTCATAAAACATATTGGCTTCTGTGCATTTTGAAAGATCCACGGTCAACTTCTGGTTGTGGATAAATGTCACATCATATTTCTCTTGCAATGCTTCGTGTTTGCTTTGCAATTCACACCACTTGGCATTCAATGAAACATGTTTGTCTTGCAAGTCAAACAAACTAGCTTGTACAGCATCATGTTTGCCTTGCAACTCAGACATGTTTGCCTTTAATCTAGCACAATTATCACAATCTACAGCAGTTGGTTCATCAACACATACCTGACTGGAATTACTCTCAGGTGTTGGCCTTTCTGCATCAGAATCAATACCAGATCCATCCTCACTTGAACTTGAAGTTATATCACCTTCCACTGAAGTTGAAACATCTTCACCTGAACTTCTAACATGTTCAGAACTGTTATCATTCCCCGAGGATCCACCATTGCTGACATCTTTGACAATTTCAGCGTACAACGCCGTTTTTGTCTGACTACTGTTCTTGGGATTAAGAAGTGACGATTCTACAGTAGAATAATGGTGTTGTACGGAAACTGGGGGTAATGGATTTCCAAAAATGTCTGTGGTGGGAGGCGGCTTTACAGGAACTTGTATTGGATTGCCAAAACAATCGGTTGTTGTTATTTTCGGTTCACTTTGCCTTTGATTGATAACTGATGCCCACATTTCTGCAGTAATTCGAGGTGGTGTGGGAGGTTCGGCCCATAATGGAGATGACCTTGTATTCGTGTATTTTCCATCGTCTGGAGCCGGTGTACCCCACCATGAGGGAGTGACACCTGAACTTGTATATTCACCATTATCTGGAGCAGGAGTTCCCCACCAACTCGGATTCATCTTTGACAAGAAAAATAAATTCTATGTCAAAGTCACGAAGGATGATTGCCACCTGAAAGATCACACAGCCGAAGGATCCTGGTCGAAAGATCTGAGATCACAGAAACTTGTTAACAATAAACAGACCACAATCGAAAGATCAACTACTGTTCGAAGGATCAACAGTACTCGAAGGATTACTGTTGAGTCTTGAACAATAATTTCGAAAGATTCAAGAACTCGAAGGATTCCCTTTTGAAAGATCCTTATCTTTCGTGTTAAATCCCTATCTTTCGGACACTTATCTTTCGAATAGCTAACTTCCGAAGGATCACACTTGTTCGAATGATCAACAGTGTTCGAAGGATCACTGTTGACTTTCGAGCACTGGCTTCGAAAGACTCAAAATCTCGAAAGATTCACACTTGAAAGATCCTTATCTTTCGAGATAAAACAACTATCTTTCAAAAAGATTCCCTGATCGAAAGATGTGTTTCGAACTTCGAAGGACTACTCGAAAGATGTTTATCTATCGAGCTGTCACTGATCGAAGGATGGTCTTTCGATGTCGAAGGATATCTTTCGATGTCGAAGGATATCTTTCGAATGAGCACTGACACACTGACACAGATGTGACGGGTTGGTGAAAAGGTGATGGGTAGGTAAGTCAACTTTCGGCAGAATGGGTATGGCAGGCTGACAACTTTCCCACCAACCACGATTTTGAAATAAAATATGCCAAAAATGGAAAACTTAACCCAGAAACCGGTGACCGGAACTTTAACCGGAATATTGCCGGAATTCACCAAATCACTCAAAAACAAGTTTTCAAGTTACCCAACCCACTTTAAACACTCCCGGTTAGTTTAGACACGTTTTTACTCAAAGAAAATGCAAGAAAAACAAGTAAAAACAGGTGCAAAAACCAAGTGTTTCAACACACCAAAACTTGTAAAAACCCGGTTTTAAACAAGGTTAAGAGCCTTAGCTCTGATACCACTTGTAGGTCCCTGTTCTGAATCAATCCGTGATTTTCATGATAATGTTCAAAGATGGAAGAGATAAGAGAGATGATAACAAACAAACTTTGTATTAATCCGGTAGTAAACATTACAAGTCGGCCCGGTTACATGACAACCGAACTAATACCAAAGAAGTATACATCCGGGGAGAAACCAAGTGGTGATTTCTCCCGGTGAGGTCTCAGACCTCCATTCTCTCTCTAGCACACACTTGTGCTCTCACTCTTGTGTTGCAAATGACAAAATGTTGGTATTTATACCAAAACAAACACTGCAGGTCGAAGGATCAGACTGACTGGTCGAAACATCATCCTTCGATCAGACAGTCTTCGAAAGATACTCACATACCTCGAATGATATCCTTCGATATCCTTCGAGGTCCATCCTTCGATGGGTATCTTTCGAGCTCATCGAAGGATATTCATAATCCTTCGATGCCTTATCCTTCGACACCAATGACAACACAGCAACTTTGTCTAGCAACACACACACACAGTCAAACCAACAACCCTCTCGTTTGACCACTTCAAACGAGCGGGTCTATACACGTTTGTTTGACCGTTTCACTAACTATTACAAATTCAGCATAAAATAATAACTAATCTATTCGACAAGCATCGGACACAAAATCTGCATCAACATAAACTCATGAAGAATACCCTTTGAAGTGCAAAACTCCGCCATGGAATGATTTTTAAATTCAGTACCATTGTCGCTACGTATCCGCCTAACCTTCAACTTATACAAATTCTCAATCTGAATGATCAAGTTTTTGATAATGCCAAAGGTTTCACTCTTGTGTGCCATGAACGCAACCCAAGAAAATCTTGAATAATCATCAGTTATCACGAGGCAGTATTGATCACCCCGAATACTCTTGTGCTTGACAGGACCGAACAAATCCATGTGCAAACGTTCAAGAGGGACTGCCACCGTGTTGATCTTCTTTGTAGGGTGCTTCTTCTTTGTTTGCTTTCCCTTCTGGCACGAAACACAGACGTCTTGAAGATGGAAATTTTTAAGGGGAACACCATTCACCAATTCATTTGAAACCAAATGATTCATTTTGCGTAAGTGAATGTGACCCATTCATCTGTGCCAAGAGATAGTGTCTTTTTTGTGGCTTTGGAAACGAAACAAGTTGCTTGTGCAGACGTAGTAATAGCTTGGCTCATATCAAGGACATACAAATCATTTATCCTTGGAGCTGACAAGAGAATCCATTCTTTTGGAATTTTGAAGCCGGGTTTCAGCACATAACATCCATTAGCATCAAAGTGTACTGAGAACTGCTTGTCACAGATTTGAGAAACACTAAGAAGATTGTGATCAAGTTGTTGCACAAAGTTGATCTTGTCAAAGCTGACAATCCCGTTGGATATCATTCCTTCACCCGTTATATATCCACCTTTATCTCCAGCAAAAGCAACATAACCTCCTCTAATAGATTTGACGTCGTAGAGAAGCTTCATGTCGCCTGTCATGTGCCTGGATGCCCCACTATCAACAATCCAATGACTACTGATAGTTCCTCCTGGAACACCCTGCACATGAACTCAATCAATTAGTTGGAGATGGGGACCCAAGCCATTGTGGTCTTGGGTCTTCCATTTTCATCAATGATAATAACTTCTTGTCTTTGATGGTTGGTGAATTGTGATGTTCCCCCTGATTCAGTAACCGATTTAGGTTTCCATGTCTGTTTTGTTTTACCAGTGTCTTTCTTTAAAATTTTAACTTCATGGTTGTCTGAAGTTTTTGAATTTTCTGGATTGACAGAAACAGAGGATTTGTTAACCACATCGGTTTTAATTGCCTTTTCAATTTTCTTGACCTGTTGGCGTTTTTGTTTCTTTTCCCTTTCTTTTACAAGGCGGGAATCTTGCTTTACAGAAGCAGATTGCTTACGGTCATTTTGGTCACGGGGAACATCAACCTTTTCTTTTTGTTTATGAAGATATGGACAATTTCTAATTATAGGTCCAATTGTTCCACATTCAAAACATGATCTTCGTTCTACAAACCCCGAAGTATCATGTGATCGCTTAGCCGATGATGTTGAACTTTGTGAACTCGAGGTACTAGGCTTTGAACTGTTTTGTTCATTTCTTTTCAAAACAGTAGCTTTCTTGACAAAATCTAAGTTAGATTTATTTTCAAACGTTTCAATTTTGTCCGTTCCCGTCGATTTCACAAAGTTTACATTCTTGTTTCTCTTCTGATTCGGCTTCTTTTGAGTTTGAGCCAGTGATTTTGCTTTTGGCTTGGTGTGATTTTGCTGTTTCTGCACTGCTGGTAATTTCTTGTTGCCAAATTGTTTTCTAATTTCAGCCTTTGGAATAGGAGGACACTGTGTAACTGTAACACGTGGTCCTGTCTTTCCCAAAAACTTACTAGTCGAATTCTCAAAGACTTTACTGATTAAGGATTGATTAACATTCTTAATAGGAAAATCTTTGTCTGAATAAATCTTATCATCACCAACAAGAGTGTACAGCAAATTCACACTCTCCGACTCGTTTTCAGACGAGGACTCGATTGCAACAGTCTTAGCGGGTTTCGCAGGTGGATCACATAGAATGTGATTCTCGAGAGGTATGTCCTCATTTTTGACTACCGCATCAGACTTTGCTGAATCAGTATCATCAGATTCATCATCAGAAGAATCAGCATCCTCAATCACAACTGGAGGATCCTGATTCTGTTCAGCAGTTACAAATGTATCTGCTGACACATCTGAATCTGAGGATACTTCTTTCTGGTATCCAAGTCCTGCTGCAAACTCTTTCACATCTAGAGGCACAGATGGTTCAAAGAAAACCCTGTCCTCCTCATCTGGCATGGCATCATAATTATGTCTCACTGGTGGTGGACAATTCTTATAGCCTATGCACGTGACGTCCCTTTTCTCCTTTTGGACATCAATGATGTGATCCAACACATAGCTAGAACTCAAATAACTATCTAGCTTGAGTTGGATTGCCTCACTTTCCGTTTTTACACACGCCATTTCTTTTTGCATTGTCTCAAGACGAGAGATATACAAATTAATGTCCGTTTGTTTTCTGGAAACCATTTTAGTTAACTCGGTTTTATCTTTCTTTAACTTTTCAATTACCGATTTAAACTCCTTTTCATGGTTTTCATAAAACATATTGGCTTCTGTGCATTTGGAAAGGTCCACAGTCAATTTCTGATTGTGGATAAAAGTCACATCATACTTTTCTTGCAAAGCTTCGTGCTTACTTTGCAAGTCATTCAATTTCTCATTCAATGTAGTATGTTTGTCTTGCAAGTCAAACAAACTAGCTTGTAAAGCATCATGTTTGTCTTGCAACTCAGACATACTTTTCTCCACATCAGCACATCTAGCACGCAATCTATCACATTCATCACAAGTAATAGCAGTGGGTTCATCGACACATACCTGACTTGATGAACCGTCGACATTAGCCATAAAGGCTGAATGGAGAGAAGACGAAGCATAAGCAGCTTGATCCACCAGAATAGATCTTCTTTGAGTTTTTGCTGCAGCTTCCCCCAAAAGTTCATCAATATCTGCATCGATTGCTGCATTTGATGTCTCACCCACATGATCATCACCAGAACTGGATGATTCTTCATCAACACTCCTGCTATAACCCGAAGAGTCTTCATCTTCAGACGATTCACCACCACTGGCGGAAGATTCTCCACCACTGGTGTGAACTAACTCCTTCACAACTTGAGCAAAACATGCTGTTCCATCGGGAGCATCACCACCCAACTGGATTGACCAGTCACAACCTTCATCCACCTGAACCGCAAGTGCCCGGTTGGTTTGGTTGTTGACAGGCACCAATGTACGCTCATTGTTTCTGTTCTGCTGGTTGCCTTGATTTCTGAAGGGGTTTTGGTTCCCGTGCTGTGCTGGCTTTGTACATTCCCTTTTAAAATGGCCCCGTTCACCACAGTTAAAGCACTTCACTGCCTATTTATCGAACCCATACTTGGTGTCTCTCTTACTTTCCAAGCTGGTTCTGCCAGTACTTTCCATCCAATCCTTTGCTCTTCTCACAGCACTAGCAAAGGCCCACTTGATATCCATCAAGTCCATCTCTTCTTTATCGATCTGCCGATAGTCTTCTTGTGTCAGATTAATGTTGCCAATCTGACCTTCTATTAACCCGCAGTACGCGCTCACTACAGTGTTAAGCAGCTCCATGTGTTCCTTAGCTACTTCTACACTTACTTTAGAGAAGCTTGAAGTGTCGAGCTGTACTGTACTTGGCTTTGATTGCTGACCAGCAGATGATGTTCCTCCATAACATGCACGTTGTGTTTGAGCAGGAGGAGGAGGAGGTGGTTGTATTGGATTTCCATACATGTCTGTGGTGGGAGGTGGCTTAACAGGAACTTGCACCGGATTACCATACATATCCGTGCTTGTGACAAATGCCGTTTGTAGAGGAGCGTGTGGACCGGTTCTTGCAGACGAAGTACTGGAAGTTCCATAATACATTTCTGGATTTTGTGGCAATGGAACTCTCTTCGCCTTTAATGTTTCCTCCTGATCCTTGTTTTCCAAAAGCTGCACGAAGTCGTTGATATTTGTAGTTCTCAACACTCCGTTATACTTAAGGATTTCCAAGAAACTGCTCCATTGAGGAGGCAAAGCATCAGCAAACTTCTTCACCACTTCTGCTTGAGTTGTTGCTACACCAAAATTATTCAACTCAGTAAGCAAATGATAAAACCGGCTTGTCATGTCTCCCAAAGACTCCTTATCCATGCACGTGAAACAGTCAAACTCTTTCTTGAGCAGATCATGACGCAATTGACGTGTTGCTTCATTCCCTACTCCTCTAGTTTTCAACCCGTCCCACAACTTCTTAGTTGTCTTGAAACTGACAAACTGGTGATATATATCCTTGCTCAACGCCTGAGTAAGAATGGCGTATGCTTTCTTTTCCAGATCATACGTTTTCTTCTGATCTTCAGGAAGATCGGCAAATGTAGCAGTGTCTGAAGCAGCAACTTCTATAGCTTGATCAAAATCTGTGGTGAAACGTATCCACAGTTCGGTATTTTGACCAAGAACGTATGTACGGAATCTGTCAACCCAGCCCGGATATTCATTTAAATGCATCAACTTCGGAGGACGATTCAAACTTCCTGTTTCGCTTTCGCTCAATAAAATACTTTGGATGCTCGGAGTTTGATTCGATACTAATGCCCATTGACTTGAAGATATGGCATTTGCTTGTGAAGATGTAGACACCGGAGACTCGGCCCATGAAGGTGATAGACTTGTGCACGTGTACTTTCCACTATCGGGAGCCGGTGTACCCCACCATGAGGGAGTGGAACCTGAACTTGTATATTTTCCACTGTCTGGAGCCGGATTCCACCAATTCGGATTCATGATTGATAAGAAAAATAAATTCTAAATCAATGTCTCGAAAGATGATGGCCACCCGAAAGATCACACACAACCGAAGGCTCCTGGTTCAAAAGATCTGAAAAACAGAAACTTGTTAACAATAAACAGACCACAAACGAAAGATCTGTTGGTGCACTTGTGTCTGTACTTTGTCTGTATTCGGTCTGTATGTAAACGATGTCCAAAGTCAGTCTGTAAGTTGACCAAGTCAACTATCCTCCTAGTTTGACTTGGACAACATGATGTTGTCTGGATCGAAGGATAGCCTCGAAGGATACAACTGATCCTTCGAGGTGCTCGAAAGATATGGTTCGACCATGGTTCAACCATAGACATCGAAGGATGATCCTTCGATGTCCACGCTGATCGTTCGAGCTCCCTGTCATCGATAGATGATCCTTCGGACCATCTATCGAGTCCTTCGACCAGACCTGCTATGTATGGGTATAAATACCCATGCAGTGTGTTAATGTTAGATAGAGGCACACATAGAGAGTTAGAGAAACTCTGCTGAAAAACACACACATACACACACTTTAGAGAGTTTGCAAACAGATTGTAAACCTTGTGCTTGTAACCGTAAACCTTCATACGTATTAATACAGTGGTGTTAATCGGTGAAATCTTGTGTGCGTGTTTCTCTACTTGCTTCATTCCGGTTTGCCTACTAGCTTGGATTCCGCACTCGCTAGTGGGTTAGTATAACAAGGTATAGGTTTGTTCTCGATCCTCCGAGAAAAGGGACCTACAAGTGGTATCAGAGCCTCGCTCTTTACCTTGTTTAAAACCGGTTTGTTCGAGTTCTTTGGTGTGTTTGGACACTTGGTTTAGCACTCGTTTTTGGTAGTTTCCTCGCATTTTGAAACTGAAAAACGGATACTAAACCTATCGGGAGTGTTCGGGGTCGGTTTGGGTAACATAAAAATCGTTTTTGTGAAACTTTGATTTTTCCGGCCGTGTTCCGATCATCTTTCCGGTGACTGGACTTGGGGATAAGGTTGCTTGTTTTGGCAAACTTTTTGAAAGTCAAAAAGTTGGTGAAGATTTGTGTGCAGAACATACTTTCTGCCGAAAGCAACTTCACCTACCTGTCACCTTTCTCACCAACCTGTCCTTTCGTGTCAGTGTGTCAGTAAGCGTTCGAAGGATATCTTTCGATTTCGAAAGATCATCTTTCGATTGGAGACAGCTCGAAAGATTAGCATCCTTCGAGTAGTCTTTCGAATTCTGAGAAGTATCCTTCGTTGTTGGAATCTTTTCGAAAGTTGGTTGTCCGAAAGATAAGGATTCATCTCGAAAGATAAGGATCTTTCATTGTGAATCCTTCGAGATCAGTATTCGAAAGATATAGATCTTTCGAACTGTGAATCTTTCGTGATAATCAGTCGAAAGATAAGGATCTATCATTGAGAATCTTTCGAAGGCTTTGCTCGAAACTCAACAGTAATCTTTCGATCACTGTTGATCCTTCGAACAAGTCTTGATCTTTCGATCAGATTGTATCTTTCAATTGTTATCTGTTTGTTGTTAACAATTTGTGGTGTGTAGGTTATTTGTTAATTTTTGATCAAAATGAGTTGCACAAGTCCTTGGGATTGGAGTACGGATCCACAACCAGATCTAAAACAGATGTTGATGGCTGAATATATGACGAGTGCAATACCTAAACAACAACAGTCAATAAGTTCATGTCAATGGGCTTTGGTATCCAATCAAAGTCAAAGTCTTCAAAATCTTCTGATTAGTGAGAGTGAAACAGGCAGTAACAATCGTCCACCAAAGCTGAATCACATGAACGATTTTCCGTCATGGAAAGGCCGCTTTCACACATATGTTCAAGGACAAAGCACCGACCTTTGGATGTGTTTTGTCAATGCATTCAATGAAAGTCTTGAAAGTAGAGCATCCACTTCAGAAGGTTACGCCAACATGCTTGAAAATGACAAGAAGGCTTATGAATTGGAGAAAAAGGCCTATGCAATACTTACTCAAGCACTCAACAAAGACATCTACCATCAGTTTTCATATTGCAAGACCACGAAAGCATTGTGGGATGCCTTAGTTGCTAGAGGAGAAGGCAATGCAGCTGCTCGAAAGTCTAGGCATGATTTGTTGAAGAAAGAATTTGAATCTTTTCAGTTTTTGGAAAACGAGAATCTGAATGATATGACCACACGTTTCTATCATTTGATTAGTGAAATGTGTGCTTATGGGGTGGCAGCTACTCAACAAGACATGGTGAATAGGTTTGCTGACGCCCTACCCCCAAAGTGGAGTTCGTTTATTGAGTTGTTGAAGCATACTAAAGCTCTAGATGAGATTAACATCTATGAGTTCATTCAGAAGCTGGAACATAAAAATGATGAAGAAATTAGGAAAGCAAGGCGTGCTCCAGCTCCTCAGAATACAGAAATGTATTTGCCTGGTTTTGGTCCTTCAGCTAGTTCTAGTTCTGTTCAGCAACCAAAGCTTCAAACTGCTTTTGTGTCCAATACGAGTTCCTTTCCATTTCCTCAATCAACAGCTGCTCCACCACAACCTCAATTCGATCCGAGGTCCTATATTCCTGTTCCAACACAGCCACAACCACAACCTCAACAACAA
This sequence comes from Helianthus annuus, assembly GCF_002127325.2. NCBI lineage: Eukaryota > Viridiplantae > Streptophyta > Magnoliopsida > Asterales > Asteraceae > Helianthus > Helianthus annuus. Next base: position 12,993,668 of record NC_035436.2, read on the forward strand.
CAACAGCAAGCTCACTATACAAGCAATCCTCAACCTCAACCTCAAAGTCATCACACAATCCGTGTTGACAACTCAAATCTTTCACACCTTAGTATTGAAGTTGCTAAGGAACATATGGAGATTATCAACACCATGGTCAGTGCATACTGTGGTTTGGTAGCAGGTCAGCTTGGAAACATCAACATGACCAATGAAGATTATGATCAGATCGACAAGGAAGAAATGGAGTTGATGGATATTAAATGGGCTTTTGCTAGTGCGGTTAGAAGGGCAAAAGATTTCATGGCGCGAACTGGAAGAACTTCGTTGGAAGGAAAGAAAAACACGAAGTATGGGTTTGATATTAATGCCGTCACGTGCTTTAACTGTGGCGAGAAAGGGCATTTTAAACGTGAGTGCACTCGACCAACAAAACACGGCAATCACAACCCGTTCAGAAACCAGACTAATGCGAATGCCCAACAAGAAAACCGTGAAAGGAGGATGGTGGCAATGAATAACAATCAGGGACAGCCTGGAGCTACCAATCACAATCGGGCTTTGGCTGTTCAAGCTGATGAAGGATGTGACTGGTCAGTGCAGTTTGGTGAAGGTGATCAAGGAAGTGGAACTGCATTGTATGCTAAGGTCATCGAGCAGGTTCAAAAAGAAGAATCTTCTGGGAGCGATGACAGTTCTGGTTATTCGGGCAGTTCGGATGAAGAAGGCTCTGTTTCTGGGGATAATCACTCAGAGCCTGATGTGAATGAAGAAGGAGATGATGATATACAGGAGCTACTGAATGAAGCTGATGAGCTTAAATGTCAGAAATCAATTCTGATTAGGAAGGCTGCTGCTACATCAACGGAAATGGAAAAGCTATTCTCTGAAGATGGAGCTTTTTCTTTTCAAACTGCCTTAATGGCAAATGGTTCAGCCTCTACTAGTCAGGTAACTTCTGAACCTCCTGCTCCTAGTATTTGTAAATCATGTGAAGATGTGAAGCTTGAATCAGAAAAGCTTCATAGTCATAATCAGAATTTGGTTATTGAACTGTCAAAATGCCAAGAGGCAAACATGGCTTTAACCCGGAATGAAAAAGAATTTAAATCTGTAATAGAAACATTAAAGAAAAATGTGTCCGAGGTTAACAAAGTAGTTTACCACAAACAAGTAAGTATAAATGAATACATTAACCTTGTGGAAGAAACTAAGAAGCAATTAGCCATTGCCCAATGCAAGCATGATGCGATCAAACAAAAATTGGATAGTTATTCTAACTCCCGATTTGTGCTTGATCACATCATAGACGTTCAACAACTGAAAGGTAACGTGAAAGGTGTAGGGTATAAGGCGTGTCCACCCCCTTTGATGGACAACTATACCAAGATGCCCGATGAAGAGGAAATGCCTCGGTATGAACCCAGTGTGCCTTTGAACCTTGAGGAATTTTCTACTGGCCTAGGGTTCAAACCGGACAGTTCTTCAAACACAGCCCCTAAGGAACAAGAAACTTCACCATCCATGAAACAAAGTCCTCCAATTATCGAGGACTATGAGACATCGGATGATGAATCAGATGTGGCTGTAAGTGATCAGGATAAATCACTTAGCAAGATGAAAGGAGTAGATATTCCTCGAGAGAATCACATCCTTTGTGATCCTGATACTCCTGAGGTTCCATCTGTTGAGAAGCAAGTGATTGATCCTGTCAAGGTTGATAAGACAGGTGTGTCTACTGTTAAAAGCAGTAATGTGTTGTACACTTTGGTTGGAGATAATAAAATCTACTCAGATCATGTTTTTCCAATTAAAAATGTAAATAAATCTTTGATTGACAAAGTCTTTGAAGACAATACAAATAAATTTTTGGGAAAAACACTTCCAGGAATTGTGGTAACACAATGTGATCCAATTCCTAAGGCTGAGATTAGAAAACAATTTGGTAATCAAAAATCTCCAACCACTCCACAACCTACTGCTTCTAAGGGTAAACAACCACAACGAGCTCCAAAGCCAAAGGCTAAAGTTGAATCAAAAGGAGCTCGTTACATGAAGAAAGGAAAAGATGTTAAGTTTGTAGCATCAAAAGGTACAGATAAAATTGAGACTTTTGAAAACAAATCAAACACTGATTTTGTTCAACAAGTCAAGATTTTGAAACGAAACAGTGATAACAATTACACCCAACATACAAACGGGTGTGATGAAAGAGCAAGTACCTCAGGTTCTACAAGCTCAACATCTGGTAGTCGATCAAGTTCTCCTAAGTCTGTTGAAAGGAGAACTTGTTTCAAATGTGGAGAAATTGGGCACATTATCAGAAATTGCCCAAATGCTCCAAAGAAGAAATTTGTTGAGAAAACTCCACCTGAAACAGTTCACCCTCAACGTCGGTCAGTTTCACCTAAACAAGATAAACGAACTGTAAAAGAACAAGAAACTAAACAACGACGTAAGAACATAAAAACTGTTGAAAAAGCTTTAAAATCTGAAGTGAAAACAGTACAAAAGGAACCAAGTGTGTCACAACCTGTAAAACCAGAATCTTCAAAAACTGGTAGGCACAGACAAACTTGGTTACCTAAGTCGGGTGACAATTCAGGGGGAGCAGTTGTTCTTGAAAACCATCAAGAGATAGAGCTTACGTATCGTGATGCCAAGGGAAGACCCAAGACCACTAAGGCTTGGGTCCCCATTCTCAACTGATGTGTTTAATTGACATGTGCAGGATGTTCTAGGAGGAACTATTAATAGTCATTGGATTGTTGATAGTGGAGCATCCAGGCACATGACTGGCGACTTACGGCTCCTATATGACGTGAGAAATATCAGAGGAGGGTATGTTGCCTTTGCGGGTGATAAAGGCGGGTACATCACTGGAGAAGGAAGTATCTCCAATGGAATCGTGTGCTTTGACAAGATCAATTATGTGAAGCAAATTGATCACAATCTTCTCAGTGTGTCGCAAATCTGCGATAAAAAGTTCTCAGTGATTTTTGATGATGCTGGCTGCTATGTGCTGAAACCTGGATTCAAAATTCCACAAGAATGGATTCTCTTATCGGCTCCGAGAGTTAATGATCTTTATATTCTCGACATGAGCCAGGCGATTACAACCTCTGCACAAGTTACTTGTTTTGTCTCAAAAGCCACAGAAAAGGAGTCTATATCTTGGCACAGAAGAATGGGACACATTCACTTGAGAAAAATGAACCATTTGGTGAAAAATAATCTTGTGAATGGTGTGCCTGTGAGAAGTTTTCATTTGCAAGATATCTGTGTCTCGTGCCAAAAGGGGAAGCAAACAAAGAAGTCTCACCCTTTGAAGAAAATCAACACTGTCAGCATGCCTCTCGAACGTCTTCATATGGACCTTTTTGGACCTATGAAGCACAAGACAACGTTTGGTGATGCTTATTGTTTAGTAGTTACTGATGACTACTCTAGATTTTCTTGGGTATCTTTTATGGCACACAAAAGTGAAACTCCTGGCATCCTCAAGGATCTTCTTACAATGTTGGAGAATCTCTATACGTTGAAAGTGAAAAGGATCCGAAGCGACAATGGAACTGAATTCAAGAATCAAGTTATGGATGAGTTTTGTACTTCTAAAGGCATTCTTCATGAGTACAGTTCTCGTTACACTCCACAACAAAATGGTGTCGCTGAGAGGAAGAATCGAACTATTATTGAAACTGCAAGAACAATGTTAGTAGAGTCGGAACTCCCTATTCAATTCTGGGGGGAGGCTGTATCGGCTGCATGTTACACGTTGAACAGAGTTCTTACAGTTAAGAGACATGGCAAGACTTGCTTCGAACTCCTTCAGAGAAGGAAACCGGATCTTTCTTACCTTGAACCGTTTGGTGCTCCTTGTACTATGATTGAGCCAGATGGAAAGTTTGGTGCAAAAGCTATCGAGGGTTTCTTTCTTGGATATGCTACTCCGAATTTCCGTGTTTGGAATCTAGCTACTAAAAAGATTGAGCTTTGGAGCGAAGTTAGGGTTCAAAGGTACACGAGTCCTGTTAGGGCTCCGGGTGATCCGTGGATGTTCGATTATGATGGGCTATTTGACTCCTTCAATCTGCCAACCTTTGACGAAGAATCAGCAGCGGCTCGGATGTTGTTGGAAAGTGACAACGCTGCTGTCTCGCCTTTGGTTAGACCTATTGTTGTTGATTCTCAAGCTTCTACGTCAGTCAACAATATGGTTCAAAATGAGGTTTATGAAGATGCTGCTGATTATAATGACTCTTCTGAAGATGATGAATATCATGATGCAGCCGAAGGATCTTCAGCTCCAGCTGCTCCTGTTCAAGGTGCCTCTGGTGATACACCTCATACGCAGAACATAGATACTGCTGAAGGGAATGCATCCACCTCTAACCACATTCCTGGTGTGGAGCTGGTTGTTGATCTTAATCTTACCAATTTGGGTATCAATGCTCGTGTGCCAGATAATCCTGAAATGCGGATTCACGATACCCATCCACAGCAGAATATCATAGGAGATGTCCATCGCGGTGTGCAGACGCGTAATCAGCTGAGAAACAACCGGAATGCTGGATTGTATTCAGCTATAAGAGAATCTGGCCAACAAAATGACTGGTCCTTCGCGTGTTACGTGTCACAAGAAGAACCAAAGTCGTGGAAAGAAGCTTTGAAAGACAGTGCTTGGGTTGAAGCCATGCAGGAAGAGTTACAGCAATTTCACAAGCTTGGTGTTTGGAAGCTTGTTGAAAAGCCTGAGAACTACAAGAAGATTGGCACTCGATGGGTCTTCAAATGCAAGAAAGACGACCGTGGAGTGGTTATTAGAAACAAAGCTCGTTTAGTCGTTCAAGGTTTTCGTCAGATAGAAGGGATCGACTATAACGAAGTCTATGCACCTGTTGCACGTCTGGAAGCTATTCGGATCTTTCTGGCTTATGCCTCATTCAAAGGATTCAAGGTTTACCAGATGGACGTCAAAAGTGCATTTCTACATGGTGTGGTTGAAGAAGAGGTATATGTCGAACAGCCTCCAGGTTTTGAAGATCCTGTTCATCCCGATCGGGTTTGGTTACTCAACAAAGCTCTCTATGGTCTTCATCAAGCGCCACGAGCTTGGTATGCAACCTTATCTACATATCTGCTGGAGAACGGTTTTCGAAGAGGTCTTATCGATTGTACTCTCTTCATCAAAGAACAAGATGGAGATCTTCTTCTGGTTCAGGTATATGTTGATGATATTATTTTTGGTTCTACTAATGATGCTTTGTGTAGGAATTTCGAGCGAATTATGCAGGATAAGTTCGAGATGAGTGCTATGGGGGAAATGAATTTCTTTTTGGGCCTACAAGTGCAACAAACGGAGTCTGGGATTTTCATCCATCAGACTAAATATGTTGGAGACATCTTGAGCCGGTTCCAGATGTCCGATGCAACGTCCATTGGTACCCCACTGCCAACTAATCACGGAATTACTCCTGACTTGAAGGGTGAACCTGTTAGCCCTTCATACTATCGCGCGATGATCGGATCCCTTATGTACCTCACAGCATCAAGGCCAGATATAATGTACCCAACGTGCCTGCTTGCCAGATATCAAGTTAATCCGAAGGCCTCACATCTTGCAGCTGTTAAAAGGATTTTTCGTTATTTGAAGGCGTACCCCGACACCGGTCTGTGGTATCCTAGGGATAATAACTTTGACTTAGTCGCATTCAGTGATTCTGATTTTGGCGGATGTAAAATCGACGGCAAATCCACAACGGCTGGATGTCAGTTTTTAGGAAATCGCCTAGTCACATGGCAGTGCAAGAAGCAGACGTGTGTCGCTACATCAACATGCGAAGCTGAATACATTGCTGCCTCAAGTTGTTGTTCACAAGTTCTTTGGATCCAACAACAATTGCGGGACTACGGTTTTGAATTCCTAACTACTCCTATATACGTTGATAATTCTGCTGCTTTAGATATCACTAAAAATCCTGTGCAGCATTCAAAGACCAAACACATCGAAATCAAATATCACTTCATACGTGATTGCTTTGAGAAAAGGCTAATCGATGTTGTTAAGGTCCACACCGATGACCAACGTGCCGACTTATTTACCAAAGCTTTTGACAAATCTAGATTTGACTTCTTATTATTGGTAAATGGCATTAAGGTCAAGCAAGAGTAAAACCAACATCGGAAAATCATTTTTGTAAATATCTTTGTGTGTTTTTAAATTTATCTTAGTTTGTTGATTTTAGGGGGAGTAAATCCAAAACTCAGAAAATACAAAAACATCGAAAAATTTCAAAAACTCAAAAACAATAGAAAAACAAAAATGAGTTTCCTGGCGAGCAAAAGAGAAAATGATAGTACATCAGTGGTCTATCCATACCTCTTTAAACATTAAATGCAAAACGATAAGCAGCTCTATATAAGATGTATCGGTAGGCTCACAATCATTTTAAAGTGTGCAGGGTGATATAAATCTTAATCGACTGAAGATCAGGTGGGAACCATTCATTGGCATATGGTCTTAGTACCGAAATTTCGTTTGATAGATTGCCGAGGTTCTGAGATATTCGGTCTTTATGCTGCTTATCATCTGGGTATCATGGTTGTATCTTTTACCGAAAAATAACGGGGACGCAAGTCTAGATCTTCCATGATACTATACATACGTGTACATATTGCATACTGCATTCGACCTCAATAAGTGATAAACAATCACATGTCCAAATCAAATAAGTGATAAAATATCACATTTATCCGGGTGTCAAGTTCGTCTCTCTGCTGTACGGAAGTACTGACCTGTTCACGGACTTGCACCTGTGCCCTCATGCATACGAAAATCAAGTTCCTCATCAATAAGTGATTATATCACATAGGACTTGTTTTCAAATCAAAATAAGTGAGTATCTCACAATTTATACGGTCAAACAGATGATAATCGGTATACTCACCGGTAAGATGAACTCTCGTGCATACCTTGATACGGGAATGTGTCGTGATGTGGATGAACACCGGTCGGTAAGTATAAATCATACCTTAACGTATCCCCTCGCCATGATTACATCTGATAAGTTGAGCTTAAGTGGACAACAATACCGATAATTGTTATAG